>NC_050573.1:479389798-479707571 GCF_011100635.1 Trichosurus vulpecula
AGTTCGATTAGTACGGCACTGAATAGATAGATTAATTTAGGTAAAATTGTCATTTTTATTATATTAGCTCAGCCCATGAGGAACTGATATTTTTCCATTTATTTAGATCTGACTTTATTCGCGTGAAAAGTGTTTCATAGTTATGTTCATATAGGCCCTGGGTTTGTCTTGGAAAATAGACTCCCAAATATTTTATAGTGTCTACAGTAACTTTGAATGGAATTTCTCTTTCTATCTCTTGCTGTTGGGCTTTGTCAGTAATTTATAGGAATGCTGAGGATTTATGTGGGTTTATTTTATATCCTGCAACTTTGCTAAAGTTGTTTATTATTTCAAGTAGTTTTTTACTTGATTCTCTAGGATTCTCTAAATAAATCATCATATCATCTGCAAAAAGTGATAATTTAGTTTCTTCTTTTCCTATTCTAATTCCTTCAATTTCTTTTTCTTCTCTTATTGCTACAGCTAACGTTTCTAGTACCAAATGGAATAGTAGGAGTGATAATGGACATCCTTGTTTTACCCCTGATCTTATTGGGAATGCATCTAGCTTATCCCCATTACAAATAATGCTTGTTGATGGTTTTAGGTAGATGCTATTTATAATTTTAAGGAAGGTTCCATTTATTCCTATGCTTTCTAGTGCTTTTAATAGGAATGGGTGTTGTATTTTGTCAAAGGCTTTTTCTGCATCTATTGAGATGATCATATGGTTTCTGCTAGTTTTGTTGTTGAACCAGCCCTGCATTCCCAGAATAAATCCTACCTAGTCATAGTGTATTATTCTCGTGATGAGTTGCTACAATCTTTTTGCTAATATTTTATTTAAAATTTTTGCATCAATATTCATTAGGGAAATTGGTCTATAATTTTCTTTCTCTGTTTTGACTCTACCTGGTTTGGGTATTAGTACCATATTTGTGTCATAAAAAGAATTTGGTAGGACTGCTTTTTCACCTATTTTCCCAAATAGTCTACACAGTATTGGAATTAGTTGTTCTTTAAATGTTTGATAGAATTCACATGTAAAACCATCTGGCCCTGGAGATTTTTTCCTAGGGAGTTCATTGATGGCATGCTCAATTTCTTTTTCTGAGATGGGGTTATTTAGAAATTTTACTTCCTTTTCTGTTAACCTGGGCAGTTTATGTTTTTGTAGATATTCATCCATATCTCTAAGGTTGTCAAATTTATGGGCATTCAATTCGGCAACATAATTCCTAATTATTGTTTTGAGTTCCTCTTCATTAGAGGTGAACTCACCCTTTTCATTTTTGATACTGGTAATTTGATTTTCTTATTTTTTTAAATCAAATTGACCAAAGGTTTATCAATTTTATTGGTTTTTTCATAAAACCAGCTCTTTGTTTCATTTATTAATTCAATAGTTTTCATGGTTTCAATTTTATTAATCTTTCCTTTGATTTTCAGTATTTCTAATGTGGTATTTAATTGAGGGTTTTCAATTTGCTCTTTTTCTAGCTTTTTCAGCTGTATGCCCAGATCATTGATCTCCTTTTCCCCTATTTTATTCCTGTAAGCATTTAGGGATATAAAACTTCCCCTAAGACCTGCTTTTGCTGCATCCCATAAGTTTTGGTATGTTGTTTCATTATTGTCATTCTCTTGAATGAAGTTATTAATTTTTTCTCTGATTTGTTCTTTGGCCCACTCATTCTTTAGAATTAGATTATTTAGTTTCCAATTAATTTTTAGCTTATTTTTCCATGGTTCTTTGTTACAAATAATTCTTATTGCATCATGATCTGAAAAGAGTGCTTTGACTACTTCTGCCTTTCTGCACTCGATTGTGAGGTTTTTATGCCCTAGTACATGGTCAGTTTTTGAGTATGTGCCATGTACCGCTGAGAAGAAAGTATATTGCTTTTTATCCCCATTCAGTTTTCTTCAGAGGTCTATCATACCTGCCTTTTCTAAAATTCTGTTTACCTCCTTAACTTCTTTCTTATTTATTTTGAGGTTAGATTTATCAAGTTCAGAAAGGGGGAGGTTGAGGTCTCCCAATATTATAGTTTTGCTGTCTATTTCTTCCTGTAACTCCCTTAACCTCTCCTCTAAGAATTTGTATGCCTTACCACTTGGTGCATATATGTTAAACAATGATATTTCTTCATTGTTTATGGTGCCTTTTAGCAGGATATAATGTCCTTCCTTATCTCTTTTAATTAAATCTATCTTTACTTTTGCTTTGTCTGAGATTAGGATTGCTGCACCTCCTTTTTTTACTTTAGCTGAGGCACAATATATTTTACTCCAGCCTTTTACTTTTACCCTGTGTGTATCCACCTGTTTCAAATGTGTTTCTTGTAAACAGCATATTGTAGGATTATGGTTTTTAATTCTTTCTGCTATCCACTTCTGTTTTATGAGAGTGTTCATCCCATTCACGTTTAGAGTTATGATTTCTATCTGTGTCTTTTTCTACATCTTATTTCCCCCGTTTATGCTTTTATTTCTCCCTTTCCCCTTCTCCTCCTCAACAAAGTTTTGCTTTTGACTGCTGCGTTCCTCAGTTTACACTCCCTCTTTATTCCCCTCCCTTGTCTTACCGTTTCCCACTTGGTACTTCTTCCCTCCCTTTTGACCACCCCCTCCCTTTTTTCCCACCCTTCCCCTCCTACTTCAAGTAGAACAAGTTAGATTTCTAAACTTATCGGGGTATGTTATTCCCTTCTTGAACTGGATCAGATGACAGTAAAGCTCAAATACTGCTCTTCTCCCTCCCTTCTTTCCCTCTACTATAATATGTTTTTGTGCCACTTCATTTGGTGTAATTTACCCTGTTCTACTACCTCCTTACCTCTTCTTTCATAGCCCTCCCTTTACATCTCTTACTTATGTTTTTTATCTTTACATCAGTTAATTTATACAGGCATTCACAATCTGTGTGTATCCCTTTCAATTGTCATCATAGCTGTACCATTCTCAAGACTGACATATATATGTATATGTATAAAACATACATAAGATGATATAATCCCACATAAAGAGGCAAACAGCCTGCCTTATTGGTTAATAAGGTTTGTGGGGTTTTTCCACCTGGTTACCATTTTATATCTCTCTTGAGTTTTGTATTTGGAGATCAAATTTTCCATTGAGTTCTTGCCTTTTCATCAGGAAGGTCTGGAATTCCCTTATTTCATTGAATGTCCATCTCCTTGCCTGAAAAATTATGCTTAGTTTTGCTGGGTAGTTGATCCTTGGTTGTAGTCCCAGCTCCTTTGCCTTTCAGAATATCATATTCCAATTTCTCCTGTCTTTTATAGTGGAAGCTGAGAGATCCTGCGTGATCCTGACTGTAGTTCCACGATATGTGAATTTCTTCTTTTTGGCTGCTTGCAGTATTTTCTTCTTGAGTTTATAGTTCTGAAATTTGGCTATAATATTTCTTGGTGTTTTCAGTTTGAGATCTCTTTCAGGGGGTGATTGGTGAATTCTTTCAATGACTATTTTGCCCTCTGGTTCTAGGACCTCTGGGCAGTTGTCTTTGATAATTTCTTCGAAGATACTGTCAAGGCTCATCGTGGATTTCTGATAGACCAGTAACTCTTAAATTGTCTCTCCTGGATCTATTTTCCAGGTCAGTTGTTTTCCCAATCAGATATTTCACATTTTTTTTCTATTTTTCATTCTTAACATTTTGCTTTACTACTTCTTGGTGCCTCATAGATTCATTAGCTTCCACTTGCTCAACTTTAATTTTTAATGAGTTAGTGTTTTCATTTTGCTTTTGAGTCTCCTTTTCCAATTGGTTGATTTTACCTCTCAGGGTGTCATTTTCTCTATTTAGATTCTTAATCTCCGTGGCCATTTCCCCAGTCTCATTCTTTAGGGACTTTTCTATTTTTTCCATGTTTTCTTTTACCTCCCTAATTTGGTTTTTAAAATCCTCCTTTAGCTCTTCCAGCAATGCTTTTTGGGCTGGAGGCCAGTTCACATTATCTTTTGAGGTATCAGCTGGATCTATAGTGTCATTGCTGTCCACTTCCAAATTGGTATTTTGATCATTCCTGTCTCCATAAAAAGAATCTATTGTCCTCGGTTTTTTTGTGTTCTTCTTCATGTTGGTTTGCCTTTTCCTGGCTTTACAACAAATATCTGCCTTTGGGACTCAGGGTTCTCTGTCCCAGCTTTCGTATTCTGGGGATTGTGAGTCTAGAATTATAGCCTTCAGTTTCCTGAGGTGTGGGGGAGGAGTCTGGCTCCCTGACTTCTCACTCCCTATGGGTGATCTCCAGCACCGTCACTCTTCAGCAATGGTCTCAGCTGTTTGTTGTTTGGGCTGATGTCTTGCACTTCCCCATGGCAAGCAAGATTATGTCTGGGCTCCTGGTGTTGACCCCTGCCAACTTTGCCCCTCTGGGACTAATGAACTTCTACTATTTGACCACTGAAGCCCCCCTTCTTTCTCCTCTGTTCTAGCGTTCTTTTTTCTTCCCCAAGGAATCCTCTGGGTGAGGGGGGGAGGGATTAGAGCCATTTACCTGGACATTATGTCTCCCGGAAGTTCGAGAAGCCCCGTTTCATCCCTTTGGGCTGCAAGTCTCAGGAGAAGGTGTTTTCATGGCTGGTGGTGTTGTGCTGCCTCTCCTCACTTCCACAGACTGCCGTCCTGTCTTGGGAGGCCTGGGGATCTCTGCCGGTTTCAGGTGCCCAGCTTTCTCCCAGCCTGTCTCCCACATGGATTTCCCGGCCGGCTGCTTCCGCTTTGGTCTGGAGCAGCTCTCCACGCCGAGCCCTCTCCAAGCCTACAGATTTGTGCCTTCGGCCTTTCAGACTCTCCTGGCTTGGAAATTTGCCCCACTTAGACTGCTTGCGGTTTCCGACTCTCTCAAATCTGCTCAAATTCACTTTTTTTATAGGAATCTGACAGACCTTGTGAGAGGTCTGGTAAGACGCTGTTTTCATGCGACCATCTTGGCTCCGCCCCACCGAGATTGTCGGATGTTCTTATGTTCTATTGTTAGTAAGACCAGAATCTTAAGATTTGAGCTAGTTTTCACTACACGACCTAGTTATTAGACAAAGCAAATTTAAGAGGTTATACTAAATTGTATTGTTTTGGTACTGACATATTTTGGCAAAATTACCTAGGACTCTGCAGGTGACTTGGAACCAGAGAATCAAATCCACTGGAAAGAGACCATTATAGAGCTGCCTGAAAAGGAGGCCTATTCTGGAATGTCCAGGGAAAAACGTTTCCAGGGACCAGATAACTGCGTGAGACATCCTGGATTCAAGATGAAATGTGCTGAGTAACTGAACATTGGGGAGTGGGTTATAAGGTTAAAAGGAAGTTTGATGTTATTTGATGATCATCATTATATTACTTTGGACTTTTGTTTCATGGTATTTATTTTTCCTGATTTTTCTTGGTGACAATGCTGATATGTAAATCTCTCCTCTAAATTTAATACATGATCTGTAACATTCCTTATTTCACAGATAGAGCCTATTTAATAAGATTTGTCCCCTTAGGAGATACATGAAATTATGATTCTATCTAAATTGATCCAACTTTATGACATTGATAGAAAATATAGAATAATAAATTGTGATCCACAGTATGCTTATTTCCTATTGTTAGTTTAAGTCTCCTAGTTTATGACCACTAGTGCTTGCTCAAGTTGATTTGACACAAACAACAGAGATTAGGATGATGCACTTGAGGACAAAGGTGAAGACTGAATATGATATTGAACAATATATATTTAGTTTTGTTGTTTAGTCATTTCCATAAATATGGTTAGCACCTAATAGGAGAATTACTAAAAGTTATGCTGACTCAGTGACCCATTATTCCCAGTTCCGCTTGTCAGTCATTGTTATGGGAAGGCATTACCTATTCATCACATAGTAAGTTACCCCCCTACCTGTTTGTATCTGGTTAATTGTCAAGTACTTGCTACCTTGGGGAAGAAATTAAATGGAATGGTCCTTCCCCTTTTGCTGATGTGGACATATCTGAATTGTCTTTATCTCATTACAAAAGTTATCAATAAAAGCTGCCCCATCGTGTGTTGTTGCTCCTTGCTAATTTCCAGTGATCAGTCCATCATTGTGTTGCTACCTTGATGTACTTCTAATAAACTTTTAATTCTTTTCATCTTGACTTTTGCCTCCTTCATCAGGGCAAAAGCCCAAAGAATTTTCCTTTTAACAGTACGTTTACAAATAATAGGTATGACATGGATGAAAATCTAGCAAAAGAAACAGAGCATTTAGACAGGTAGGAGGAGAACCAAGAAAGAACAGAGTCAAAAAAATCCAAAGAGAAGAGAGGGTTCAGGAGCAGACAGTGGTCAGCAGTGTCAAAAGCTGCAGAGAAGTCAAGAAGAATGTCCATTAATTATATCTAGCAATTAAGAGATGAGTTTTGAAGGCAGTAATTTCTTTTGAATAATAAGATTGAAAAAAAGTTTGTAGAGGGCTGAGAAGAGAGAAAATGGAGTTAATAAATTTAGATGACTTTTTTGGGGAGATTTGCTGAAAAAAGGAGGCCTGATATGAGACAATAGCTAGCAGGAAGATAGAATCTAGTGACACTTATGTTTAAAGGATGGGGGAGCCTTAGGTATGTTCGCAGATAACAAGGGGGGAATCACTACAGAGGAAAGATTGAAGGTGTGTGTGTGTGTGTGTGTGTGTGTGTGTGTGTGTGTGTGTAAGAGAATGAGAGATAGAGACACAGAGAAATGTGGAAAGAGACAGTGTGACATATAGAGACAGAGACATAAAGAAAGAGACAAAGACTGAAAGAGATGGAGAGAAGATGATAATGGGGGCAATCAGCTGGAGAAGACAGGAGGGGATTGAATGAAGGGTATATATGGAAAGGTTGGCCTTGGTAAGGAGAAGGGCCATGTCTTTTTCAGAAGTATCTTAAAGGATGAGATAATGGAAGTGATAACAGAGGGAGCTGAGATGTTGGAGAGAGAAAAGGAACCTCTGTTTTAATAACCCAGCTAGCAGCTTTGGTGGGGGCATAAGATCCCTCCCCCACAGCCGGCACCCAGGTGGCTGTGGGCACCCAGGGGGCTGCCAGGACCCAGGAGGCTGCCAGGAAGCTGGGAAAGCACAGGTTCTTTTTATCTGCTTAAACAAGGAAAGCACGGTGAAGGGGTTGACCAGCTTACTTTAATCCAGCATTCACTTAGCATACAGACATTTAGTTCAGGGGAACATTCATTTAGTTCAGGGGAAAACTCCAGCATTCAGTTAGCATTCAGTTAGTTCAGGGGAGTATACAGACAAGCATCAAGAGACAGACCAAATACAGATTCATTGACTTACTTCAGGGGAAAAAACCAGCACCCTGAGGTTCAAAACATTCATTTAGTTCGGGGGGAAAACAAACCAGCATCCCGAACCTCAAAACCAAAATACAAACAAATTACAAATATCAACAGACAGACCCAATACAACTCATAGTTACCAACATCTGGGCTCGGCCCAAGAGCAAGGGCTGGCCCAGAGTCACGCTTGCTTGCCGCTGCTTCCCACACCAACTGGAAGAGGAAAGAGAGCACTTCAAGCTGTCCTCTCCCCTCTTATAGGGTTTTTGACATCATCAAGCACCGCCTGAATGACCAGGGCCGATTGGTTCTTGACTTGGCCCCTCCCCCTAGCGTAGACGTTAACACCTCCCCTCAGCCAGCCCCATGACTCATCACACAGGAAGTTTTCTGCTTCCTGACATGCTCTCTGGGCTTCCTGCCCCAGAAGAGCAAGCCCCAATGTCCAGGGAAGCTCAATGAGGTAAGCTGAGTCATTCAAAGAAAACAAAGGCCATTCTGGTTACAACCTCACAAAGAATGGGCTTGATTTTTTTTTCTCATCCTGGGAGATACTTCTACCTCTGCACTTCTCCTCCTCTTTGATTATTAAGTTCCTCACAGAATCACCACTGAGGAAATGGTCAGGCCAGCTGTGGTCATTCTTCCCTACTCTCTAAGCTCCACTCCTGACTTCTTTCTGTATTGTGTGGTATATATTTTCTTATGCATACCTTCTCTCTTTCTGTTTTGCTACCAATTTGGATTACTTTGGCACTGAGTGGTAATCTCCCCTCCCCCTCTTCAGCTCTTCCCCCATTAGTATGTAAGCTCCTTGATATCAGGGACTGTCTTTTTGTTCTTATATTCTCTTCCTCTTAGCACTGTACTTTGGTACATAGCTTTTTAAGTGCTTATCAATCATTATCAACCTGACTTTTGTGAATTATGAGGTGAGACCCTCCGCTGAGAAGGTGTAAGGAGATAATACTTTGGAATACTTGAAGAGAAAATTCTGCTCCTGTTTCTCCTGTATTCTCCACTGTCTTTTGGGTTGCCAATATACTGATTGGGTGATGGGACCTGGATCCCTAAAGGAGGGTGTCCTGTACCCTTGCATTTTGTGGTTCCCAGCACCCCAAACTGCATCAATACCAGCTGAGCATGCCAAAAATGTTAATATGGAAAATTTCTGGGACACCTACACAGCTTCAATTATTCTCATGACTGAATCCAGAAGACTTCCTTGGATCATTTCTTCACTTTACTGATGTTACTTCTCCCAATGACGATTTTTGTGCCAGGTCTGACTTTAACAGCAGCAACTGCTCCACAGACTAGATGATGGCACGGCGACTTTCTGTTAAGTTTTTCTGCAACTCAAAATAACAGTTTATAAATAAGTATTAATACAGAGAATATAATGAATGTTAAAGTAATACAGAGAATTCAGTGTGTCAGGGAAGGCTTCCTATGGGAGGCAAGATTTTAAACTCCACTGATAACAGGATAAACCCAAATCCTATTAGTTTACCATGTGGATAGGAAAGAGAAGAGCAGCCTAAGAGTGGACTATTAGTAAAATCTTGGAGTCTTTCAAAATGTAGTTACTCAAAAAATATTTGTGATGATAAATGAATACTAGAGATTATTCTAATTCAAGCAAAAGGCTTATATTGGGGAATAGTGGGAGATATCTGTATCAGTTGTGGTGGGTTCACTATAATTTATTTATAGCTATTTAAGCTTTCCTGCTGACTGGTAGGTGTTCTATATTGATAGACTATACTTAAAAGAAATTATGGGCATGTTAGAGAGGCGAGGAAATTGTGATTATGAGCCATAAGCCACTTCAAGGTGATAATATTTAGTATTATTTTTTTGCAGTAGAAAAGAGGTTGAGTTGGGGTTTTCAGTGAAGAAAGTCATATTTATTCTATCATTCATTATCCATAGCACAACTGGGTGCTGCTGGACAGTCCACTTTTGGGAAGTCATAGACTCAGTAATAGGGCTTTATAAAAACTCTAAATGACCTTGTTAATCCTTTTAAACTTTGTGATTCTGTTATTCTGTAAATCTTGAACTGATACCCACCAGACTTAATTTGTTGATCAAAAAGGTATTTTTCCATGCCATGCTAGAGACTTCTTCACCTGATCAAAACCAGGTCCAAAGATATGGGTTATACAGATATTCTTAGTGGGTCTCTAGTGTAACTAAAGCCAACATATGAATGGATTTTTCAGTATTTTTAAAGTTCCAAATTCAAGGAGAGAAGCATACTGTGTTTCATAATCTCCCATTGTTTCAAGCTATAGTTGTTTTCCTCAAAAAAAAAGATAATTCCCCTAAGGAATGAAAAATGTTTTCCCAGATCATTCTTAATTAAAAATAAGCTAAGACTTTCCTAGGATGATGTTGTTAATTTTAGTTTCATGGTTGCTAAAAACAAGCTCTGTAATAGGGTCTAATTTATGTAACTATCATCATGAATTTTAAAATGGGGTCACCTTTAGGTTTTAAACTAATTTCCTTTTAACAAACACATCATCTGTGACACTCAAATATTCTTGCAGAGCTATTTTCTAACCAAATTGATTAGTAAAGAAACAAATTTATTTCAAAGTGTTGAAGGATGACAAAAATGTTACAGATAGAATATACTTAGTAAAATATTACCAAAACCTTGTGGGTAGTGGTCGTTGTTATGGGAATTTGAAAAAGAAATATTTTAAAGTGCTTAGTTTTTTGTGAGTCATTGATGATGTTACTAAATAAATCAGATATTCCCCTCTAAATTTACCCAGAAAAACACCGATAATTTCTGTCACTTTATTGTTAGACTTTGAATGGGTGGGGGGTAGATATTAGAGATGTAACCCCAGTTCCAGAGCCCATTGATATAGGACTCTCCCCTCACTGGTGGAGATGGATGTCCTGCTTTGTTTGACAGAGGGAGGGCAGAATTGGAGAGGGTAAGAGAGATTCAATCTGTTCAGTTTTAGTATTCTCTTCAAGCTTCAAGCATGGAATTTGTTCCAGGTACTTCTGGCTTTTAGATTCAAGAAGAAGGATGGAGGAGGCCAACTTTACTTTAGGTTGCTGAAGCACCAGACTCTGGGAAGACATGGGAGGAGGTGGTAGTCTTCATCATGTCCCTATCCCCAGCTTACTACACTAGAGGACTCTCTTAGCTGAGCTGGGTTACCTTGCTTTCAATCAGAGAGCTTCTTCTCTCTGTATTGTATGGTATATATTTTCTTATGTATACCTTCTCTGTTTCTGTTTTGCTACCAATTTGAATTAATAGATTTCATTGGCTAAGTATTATGTTTGTTCATTGTGGAACTGGTATTTGATGGGAAAGGGGTCAAGCCATGGATATATAGCTTCCCTTCAATAATGAAACAGTAATTAAAAGTTAGCACAAACCCGATCATATCCCCTACATTAACAATGTTTAAGGTAGCAGATGGATATAATTCTGGCCTGGTACTTGTTTCCTCTGAGAAGACAGAGTGTCCTCTGACCCCAACTTCCTGCTTTACCTCTTGGTAGGAATTAAATTCTCCCTTAGAGGATGGGGTGGGGTGAAGATGTTAAAGATGTCTATTCTGACTGCCTTTGAGTCACACAATGACACCCCTGCCCCATGTTGCATGTGGATGACAGGACCTTACAACATATGAGGTTTTGCTCACCACAGACACAATAGGGGAAATCTTTAACATTGTGATAAAAGTCATAAGGGAAAATTAAACATAAGTTCTTTTAAAATGTTGATAGCTGAGCCTTGAGTCATTTTTTATTTGAAATATTTTGGCATTTTATCTGTAAAATAACTTTCAAATGAGTTTCCCATATGTGATATGTTCCCGAGCATCCATAAAGTATTCTTCCTCTTTAACATTTGGGTCCTAAAATCCCTAGCTTCTCTAAGAGCTACTCTAACAAAAATTGGAGAAGAACACCAGACAAAGTAAACCAAATGAAAAATCATATTGAGTCATTTGAGCAGAAGATCATGAATTCAGGCCACAGTATCTCAGTTGTATTGACCCTATACCAGGATTACACACTCATTCTAGGCTTGCAGATGAGTAATAAGGGAAATGGTTGCAGATCAGGATGAAACTACAGTTAGCTTATTCTAAATCCATATAGTCTACCATCTTATAGGACAGGAACCAGGGCCCAAAACTTTCTTTTGGAGCTCTAACCAGGGACAAGCCTGTACTTAGGTATCCTAGATCCAAACCAGGGTGAATTCTGAAAGTTATGCTGACTCAGTGACCCACTGTTCCCAATCCTGCTTGTCATTCAGTGTTGTAGAAGGTGTCACCCAGCCTGCAGGTTTGTACTAGGTTACCCTAGCGAGTCATCCTGTACCTGTTAGTACCTGGCAAATTTTTCAGGACTTACTACATTGGGGAGGAATTGAGATGCAAGGACCTACCCTCTTATGTTTATCTGGACCTATTTGAATTGTCTTTATCTGGTTATGAAAGTTACTAATAAAAGTTGGCCCAGTCTTGAAACCCTTGCTGGTCACCAGAGATCAATATCCAAAAAAGCAGTGGGCCCCCTGGAGAGACAAATTGAAATAGTTTGAGAAAATCCTGCCACTTATGTCCACAAGTGAAAGATGAGACTTGATGGGGAGTAGGAAAATTATGAAGGGAAAAAAGGAAAAAAAAATATTTGGCCAGATAAGGATTGGAACCTTGGTACTCAGTCAGATAATATATCAATAAGGCAAGATTCATGGCCTTGAGGATGACCATGAACATGCCTGAATGGTTCAGAATGACAAAGTATAAGAAATTCTCTAGGTAGAAGGCAGAGGAAGTATAACATTTATTTAGACACAAGAGAATCCAATCCCAGGACCAGTAATTCCAATTCCAATTCCATATAGTAGCAATTATACTCCAAAGACAGTAAGTCCACCTCAATGTAGCAACAAAGAAATTATAACACAAGGAACCGAGTCATCCTGTAACCTTCCCCCCTGCTAGGATCTTCCCGTAAACAATGACTCACAAATCCCAACTCTCCGCTCAGCCCTCTCTTCTGCAGCTCTGTAGACTCCAAGTTCCTTCTTCTTCTCCTTGGCCTGAATTCCAATTTCTGTAACTCCTGCTGTCTCAATGTCATCTTAATGTCTGCTTCTGAATTCTGCTGCTTTCAGTTCTGGAGTCTCTTTTTATACAGTTCTAGCCAGAATTTGATTGACTAGAACTTAGTGCACATACCATTGGCTCTGGTCTTAGCAACCCCCTTAGGGCCCTGAGGGCTTCATACCCACATTGGTTTAACTAGAAAAAGAGTATGGGCCTGGGGCCTCACACCTAGTTAGTGAAAGTGTAGGGGCCTGCCTCTAATCAGGCCTCCCTTTGTTGGCTCCACCTGAGGCCTATTCAATGGGCTGGAAAGATCTTTCACTTACTGGTTGGCCTTACAGATAAGCATTCTTATCTTGATTTGAAAATCTATGACCTAAGGAAGCCTGGGGTGTTCAGAATCATTGAGAAAGGCTTTGAAATAGCCATTGCCCTCTTTATCATAAGACAAAGACCAGAATGCCCTCAAGGGTAAAAAGCAGGGGAAGTTATTAAGGAATGGAAAGAGTGATTGAAAAAAAACTTAGAGGACTGAAGAAGAAGGATTACCCAACCCTACCCCTCAGCCACCTAGACTACCTCACCCCCACCCCACCTTGGGCCCAGATCCAGCTGTGGCCCCAGGTCGACACTCTTTTTCTAGTTAAGCCAATGTGGGCGTGAAGCCCTCAGGGCTCTAAGGGGAGGTGCTAAAACCAGAGCCAATGGTTTGTTCACTGAGTTCTAGTCAATCAAATTCTGGGTAGGACTGTATAAAAAGAGACCCCAGAACTGAAAGCAGCAGAACTGGGAGCAGTGGAACTGAGAGCAGCAGGATTCAGAAGTAGACATCAAGAAGACATTGAGGCAGCAGAAACTGAGGGAGAGCCAGCATCGAGTGAGACTGCAGATTACAGAATGCAGAACAAGAGAGAGCTGCAGAGATCAAGGAACTCAGAGTTGGCAGAGCTGTGGGAGAGAGTGCTGAGCAGAGAGTTAGGATTCTTGAGTGATTGTTTACAGGAAGGCCCTAGGACAGAGGAAGGGAAGGTTGCAACATGGTTTGACTCCTTGCTATAATACTTTGTTATAATTTCCTTGTTGCTACATTGAGGTGGGCTTACTGTCTTTGGAATATAATTGCTACTATATGGAATTGGAATTACTGATGCTGGGATTGGATTCCCTTATGTCTAAATACATTGTATATGTCCTCTGCCTTCTACTAAGAGTATTTCTTATACTTTGTGATTCTGAACCATTCAGGAATGTTCATGGTCATCCTCAAGGTCATGAGTCTTGTCTTATTGATATACAATGTCAGAGGAGAAAAGAAATATTCTGGAGGTGCTGCAAAGATGAAATCAATAGGACTTGGTAACAGATTAGATATGGGGGGGGGCAAGAAATAATTAGGAGTTGTGAGAAGATACCCAGGTTCAGAGATGGAGGGACTAGGAGGATTTGTGGGAGCCTTAGCTACAATGGGGAAATTGAGAATACAGGAGGGTTTTGGATGAAAGATAATGAGTTCAATTCTGGATGTACTGAATTTTCTTTATCTATTTTTGAAAGTTATCAATAAAAGTTGAACTGATCTTAAAACCCTTTCTGATCTCCAGTGATCAACCCATCCTACTAATAAACTCCTTTTAATTCTCTTTGTCCCAAATTTTGCCCAAAACTGCTACATAGACTCCTAGGATACAGATTCAACCCAAAGAGTACAAACATACTAATACTCAACCTAAAATATTGCAGACAAACAAGTCTATAATGATTCTGATGATCAGCCCAAATTAATTACTAACTCAAGTATAGAAGTTGATAAATCAGCCAGTAACAAAAAAAAATTAGACATAGCAGATAAAGCCACCAAAATAATTTATGATGACATAGGCAAGTTAGATATACAGTTATACATGCACTAAGCACAATAGTATTTGAGAATGCCCTTATGAAATGTGCCTTATGTGTAACTGAATTTATTAATTGCTGTACTAGAGAATTTCTTCATGTTTGAGTATGCTAGCTTCTTATATTGCTGCTATGTTCAGTGCAATATGTTTTGTGTTATGCTCATTTTAGAATAGTATCTGTTAATTATTTTACATATATGTAAATTCTGGGAAGCTATAGTACATGCATATATACATCCATCCATCCATACATAAACATACACACACATAAAACACATACATAACAGCATTGATAGCATTATCTTTGCAGGCTAGTTAGCTTTGTATTATTAATTAGCCATACTTATTACTCTTGATTACTTTCTGTGTTGTCTGGATTTGCATGTACTTTTGAAATGTAAATGTGCAATTTCCTGTATAAAGTTTGGCATGTTGTTATTGTAGTAACTTCTCAGAGAGTGCTTTCTATAGTGCCATTATCTATCGAATGTACTATTTTTTCTTTTTTTTCTTTTTTTCTTTTTTTTTTTCCTTTTTTTTTTTAAATGCAATTTATTTATTTAACATATTTGGTTTTCAGCATTGATTTTCACAACATTTTGAATTACAAATTTTCTCCCCATTTCTGCCCTCCCCCCCCACTCCAAGATGGCGTATATTCTGGTTGCCCTGTTCCCCAGTCAGCCCTCCCATCTATCACCCCCCTCCCCTCTCATCCCCTTTTCCCTTCCTTTCTTGTAGGGCAAGATAAATTTCTACGCCCCATTGCCTGTGTATCTTATTTTTTAGTTGCATACAAAAAGTTTTTTTGTTTTTGAACATCTGATTTTAAAACTTTGAGTTCCAAATTCCCTTCCCTCTTCCCTTCCCACCCACCCTCCCTAGGAAGTTGAGCAATTCAACCTAGGCCACACATGTATTATTATGTATAACCCTTCCACAATACTCATGTTGTGAAAGGCTAACTACATTTTGCTCCTTCCCAACCCATCCCACTTTATTGAATTTTCTCCCTTGACCCTGTCCCCTTTCCAAAGTGTTTGTTTTGATTACCTCCACCCCCATCTGCCCTCCACTCCATCATCCCCTCGCCTTTTATTTTTTTTTTATCTTCCTCCCTCTTCTTTCCTGTGGGGTAAGATACCCAACTGAGTATGTATGGTATTCCCCCTCAGGCCAAATCTGATGACAGCAAGGTTCACTCATTTCCCCCCTCACCTGCCCTCTCCCCTCCTCCCATAGAACTGCTTCCTCTTGCCATCTTTATGCGAGATAATCCACCCCATTCTATCTCTCCCTATCTCCCTCTCTCAGTATGTTACTTTCTCATCCCTTAATTTCATTTTATTTCTTTTAGCTATCTTCCCTTCAACCTCAACTCACCCTGTGTCTGCTCTCTCTCTTTTACATATATATATATATGCACATACATACACATACATACATATACACATAGATACATACATACATACACATTCACTTATATATATACATAAACATATATATATATATATATATATATATATACATATATATATATATGCATATTCCCTTCAACTACCCTAATACTGAGGTCTCATGAATCATACTCATCATCTTTCCGTGTAGGAATGTAAACAAAACAGTTCAACTTTAGTAAGTCCCTTGCAATTTCCGTTTCTTGATTACCTTTTCATGCTTCTCTTGATTCTTGTGTTTGAAAGTCAAATTTTCTATTCAGTTCTGGTCTTTTCACTGAGAAAGCTTGAAAGTCCTCTATTTTATTGAAAGTCCATATTTTGCCTTGGAACATGATACTCAGTTTTGCTGGGTAGGTGATTCTAGGTTTTAATCCTAGCTCCATTGACCTCCGGAATATCGCATTCCAAGCCCTTCGATCTCTTAATGTAGAAGCTGCCAGATCATGGGTTATTCTGATTGGGTTTCCACAATACTCAAATTGCTTCTTTCTGGCTGCTTGCAGTATTTTCTCCTTGATCTGGGAGTTCTGGAATTTGGCAACAATATTCCTAGGAGATTTCTTTTTGGGATCTATTTGAGGAGGTGATCGATGGATTCTTTCAATTTCTATTTTGCCCTGTGGCTCTAGAATATCAGGGCAGTTCTCCTTGATAATTTCCTGAAAGATGGTATCTAGGTTCTTTTTTTGATCATGGCTTTCAGGTAGTCCAATTATTTTTAAATTATCTCTCCTGGATCTATTTTCCAGGTCAGTGGTTTTTCCAAGGAGATATTTCACATTGTCTTCCATTTTTTCATTCCTCTGGTTCTGTTTTATAATATCCTGATTTCTCATACAGTCACTAGCTTCCACTTGCTCCAATCTAATTTTTAAAGTAGTATTTTCTTCAGTGGTCTTTTGGACCTCCTTTTCCATTTGGCTAATTCTGCCTTCCAAGGCATTCTTCTCCTCATTGGCTTTTTGGAGCTCTTTTGCCATTTAAGTTAGTCTATTTTTTAAGGTGTTGTTTTCTTCAGTGTATTTTTCAGTATTTTTTTGGGTCTCCTTTAGTAAGTCATTGACTTGTTTTTCATGGTTTTCTCGCATCCTTCTTATTTCTCTTCCCAATTTTTCCTCTACTTCTCTAACTTGCTTTTCCAAATCCTTTTTGAGTTCTTCTATGGCCTGGGGCCAGTTCATGTTTTTCTTGGAGGCTTTGGTTGTAGGCTCTATGACTTTGTTGTCTTTAGGCTGTATGTTTTGGTCTTCTTTGTCACCAAAGAAAGAATCCATAGTCTGAGACTGAATCTGGGCACGTTTTCGCTGCCTGGCCATATTCCCAACCAACTAACTTGATTCTTGAGTTTTTCAGTGGGGTATGACTGCTTGTAGACTAACGAGTTCTATGTTCTACGTTTGGGGGGGAGGTGCCAGCTCTGTCAGAGCCACACTCCTCCTTCCCCAAGGACCCCCAGTCCAGACTGGGCTCAGATCTTCGGCAGGCTGTGCACCCCTGCTGTGATCCGCCACTTAATTCCTCCCACCAGGTGGGCCTGGAGCCGGAAGTAACAACAGCTGTAGCTGCCCCACCTCCGCTGCCCCCGGGGCTGGAAGCCGAACTGCGAACTCCTTCCACTCCCACAGCTTTTCCCACTAACCTTCTCCGCAGTCTTTGGTGTTTGTGGGTCGAGGGGTCTGGTAACTGCCGCAGCTCACATATTCAGGGCGCTAGGGCCCCCTGCGCCCGGCTTCTGGTCTGGATCGTCCACGCCGCTCAGGCTGGGCTCTGCTCCACTCTGTTCCCAGCTCCCAGCTCCCAGCTCCGTGTGGAATAGAGCTCACCCAGAGACCATCTGGGCTGTCCTGGGCTGGAGCCCTGCTTCCCTCTGCTGTTCTGTGGGTTCTGCCGTTCTAGAATTGGTTCAGAGCCATTTTTATAGGTTTTTGGAGGGACTCGGGTATGGAGCTCACTCCAGTCCGTGCTTACCAGCCGCCATCTTGGCTCCGCCCCCGAATGTACTATTTTTAAAAAATAATTTTTATTATTGATGTCTTCTGTTACTTACGATCAGCATAGTTATCTTCAGTATCCTCCCCCTGCTCTCCTCCCAGAGATTCATGCTATGTAACAAATAGTACTTTTAATGAGGAAAAAGATTAGCACAATTGATTGATATGTTGTAAAAGTCTGAAAACATATGCAATGTGTAACACCTGTGAACCTCCCACCTTGATGAAGGGGTAGATTTATGATGCTTTTTCATGTGTCTTAAGTAGTCATCTTTGGTCTTTATAATTTTGTTATATTCACTTTTGATTTTTTAGTGTATAGTGATGATTCTTTGTGTTAACGTTACTGTAGTTATTGTGTATATTGTTTTCTTTCCTCTGCTTATTTCATTCTATATCATTTCATCTAGACCTTTTCTGTACTCATCATATACATCATTTGTTATAGCTCAATAATACCCCATGACATTTATGTATATCAAAATGTATTTAGCTATTGTCCAAGTAATGGGCATTTACTTTGTTTACAATTCTTTGTGATCACAAAAAGTACTGCTATATAAATTTTGGTGTATATGAGGATTTTCTTCTTATCGATAGCTTCCTTGGGGTATAAGTCCAATAATGAAGTTTCTGACAATTTAGTCACTTTGTTTGCATAATTCCAAGTTGTTTTCCAAAATGGTTATGTAATTATAGCTCCACCAAAAATGCATTAGTGTGTCAATCATTCCCTAACCCTTCAACATTGACTATTGACATGTTTTGTCATCTTTGACAATTCTCAGGTTGTGGGGTCGAACCTTAAGAGATGTTTTCAAGTGGTATTTCTCATTCACTATTTGAAGCATTCTTTCATGCAGTTGTTAATACTTTGCAATTTTTTCCAATGAGCTATTTCATGTTATCTTTTATTTTTCCATTCTTTTGGTTTTGCTTTATTGTTTCTTGATTTCTCATAAAGTCATTAGGTTCCACTTGCTCAATTCTAGTTTTTAAGCAATTATTTTCTTCAGTGAGCTTTTGTACCTTCTTTTACATTTAGACAAGTCTACTTTTTTCAGTGAATTTTTGTGCCTCTTTTCCCATTTGGCCAATTCTGTTTTTTCAGCTATTCTTCTCATTGGCTTTCTGTACCTTTTTTTTTTTTTTACTATTTAGCCTTGTCTTTTTTTTAAGGTACTATTTTCATCAGTATTTTTTGTGCCTCCTCATTAACTTGTTTTTCATTATTTTCTTACATCACCCTCATTTCTCCTCCCAATTTTCTTCTTCTTCTCTCATTTAATTTCCAAAATCCTTTTTGCGCTCTTGCATGACCTGAGACCAATTCACATTTTTCTTGGAGGCTTTGGATGTAGGACCTTTGGCTTAGTTTTCTTCTTCTGAGTATGTGTTTTGATGTTCCTTGAGACCTTAGTAACTTTCTGTGGTTGAATTTTTTTCCTGTTTTTTTTTTGGTGCTCATTTTCCCAGTCTATTCATTAACTTTTAACTCTTTGTTACTAAGGTGCCACTTTCATGGTAGAGGGTGCACTGTCCCTAGCTTCAGGGATTTTGTGCTGCTATTTTCAGAAATATTTCTAGAGACCTGTAAGTATTCAGTTCTTCCAAGGTGGGAAGGTCTAAGGAGAGGTGTGTTTACTACTGTCTTGGCTTGTGTTCTGGTCTGTGAGTGACCACAAGCACTCTTTTCTTCTCTGGTCTTGTGATAAGGGTCCCTACTCCACTGTGGCCACAAGCTCTGGTGTGTTAGTGCTCCTCCTCACCCTGGGACTGCCACCCAGGACTTTGATCCAGATCCAAGTATATGTAAAGCAATGAATTCCTGCCTCAGTGCTAGCAAAGAAATCCCTGTAATCTCCTTCTGACCAGTTGTTCTACCCTCTTACTGTCTATGGGCAGAGAACTACAGAAGCAGCTACTGCACCTGCTGATTCAGTGGCTCCCAACAGCTGCTCATGCTTTGCTAAAGATTGATCTGTGCTGGTGTGGCCTGTGCTAGACTGTGCTCCACTCTTACCCAGGTGCAACAAACGTTTCCTGCTGACCTTCTAAGTTGTCTATGGCTGGGAAATTATTTTGCCTCATACTTTTTGTGGGTTCTGCTGCTCCAGAAATTGCTTTATGGTATTATTTAAAGTTACCCAGGGGTGTTTTGTGAGAGCTTAGGCAAGTCCTGGCCTTTGCTCCACTGTCCTGGCTTCACCCCTCCAAATTGATTTTTAACACTCAAAGAAGAGTGTTGGAGGAAAAATTGGGAAGTGATAGTAACAGAAAGAATGCAGAAAACTGGGAAAAAACTTTCATAGACAATCTCTCAAATACAATGTGATTGAGTTGGAATATTAGCTGGTTGATTTAGAAAAAATATGGGAAGATTTGGACTTATGAAGGAACCTGCTATACACCTTCAGAGAAAGAGATGACAAGCAGAAATAAGCAATGAATGATCTTACAGATCTGTATATGAGTGTATATGTGTATATATGTGTATGTTTATACATACCTCTCCACATGTGTATATACATATATATACACAGATTATATATATATATGTATATATATACACACATATATATGTATGTATATATATATATGTATGTATATTCATGATTAATTGTAGCCTTCTTTAGGGCAACACTGGAGGTGAGTAGGGGAGTAAGGGAAAAATACAGTAAAAATACAGTAAAAATGCCCAACAGAGAACAAAAGAAAAGCAAATGAAACTACGTCCAAAAGGCTATAAAACTATGCATATCCTTTGACCTAGAAATACCACTAGTAGGTCTGTATCTTAAAAGAGTTAAAAAACAAAAAGGAAAATGATTTATATGTACATAAATATTTATAGCAGTGCTTTTTGTGGTGGCAAAGAATTGGAAATTGAGAGGATATCCATCAATTGGAGCATGGCTGAACAAGTTGCAGTATATGATTTTAATGGAACACTATTGCTATAAGATATGATGAGTCAGATTCTCTCAGAAAAACATGGAAAGACACTGGTACAAAGTGAAATGAGTAGAACCAGGAAAACCTTTTACATAGTAACAGCAATACTGTAGAATGATCAACTGTGAATGACTTAGCTATTCTTAGCATTACAATGATCCAAGACAACTCTGAAGGAGCCTTGATGAAAAATGCTATCTACCCTCAGAGAAGGAACTGATGAAGTCTTAATACAGATAAAAGCACAGTTTAAAAAATTCTTTATTTTTATTAGAGTTTTTGTCTATGCTATTTTTTACTACATAACTAATGTGGAAATATGTTTTGAATGACTGCATATAAATAACCTATCTCAAATTGCTTTCCTTCTCAGTGAGGGGAGTGGGTAGGGAGGGAAGAAATTTGGAATTCTATATTTTAAAAATGAATGTTCAAAATTGTTTTTACATGTAATTGGTGAAAATAAAATACTAAATGAGAATGAGCTTATATTAGTACTGAACATATATGTACCAAATGGCATAGCATTCCTGTTCTTGACAGAAAAGCTAAATGACTCACAGGGAAGAAGTCATAAGACAATACTAGTGGAAAATCTTAATTTACAGCCTGTCAGACCTAGATAAATTTAACTATACAACAAACAAAAAAAAGTTAAGCTGATAAATTGAATTTTAGAAAATTTAAATATGATAGACCTCTGGAGAATATTGAAAGAGAAGAGAAAATAGTGTAGCTTTTTCTCAGCTGTGAATGTCACTTTCATAAAAATCTACCATGCATTGGACATAAAAGTCTCACAAACAAATGCAGAAAAGCAGAAATATTAAGTGCACCATTTTTGAACTGTAATGAAATAGAAATTTCATTCAATAAAGATTCTCGGAAATAGTTATAAATTAGTTGAAGGTTAAATATTCTCATGCTAAAGAATGAATGCATCAAAGAAGAAATCAAAGAAACAGTCAGCAATTTCATTAAAGATAATTAAAACAATAAGACACTACACTGGAATTTTCAGGATTCAGACAAAGCAAGACTTAGGGGGAATTTTATATCTTTAAGTGCTTATGTCAATAAAAGACAGAAAAAAAATCATGAATTGGCCATGTAATTAAAAAAATTAGAAAAAGAAGAAATTAAAAATCCCCTATGAAGTACCAATTTAGGAATTCCAAAAATCAAAGGTGAGATTAATAATATTGAAATTTCAAAATGGAATTAATTAATAAAAGTAGGATCTTCTTTTATTTAAAAAAGTAGATAAATCATTGGAAAACTTGATTAAGAGAAGAAAACCAAATTACCAGTATCAAAAACAAAAACACCGAATGCACAACCAATGAAGATGAAATTAAAGGAATTCTCAGAGCTGTTTTCCCCAACTATTTCACAATAAAACTGATAATCTAAATGAAATGGATTAAACTTTACAAATATATAAGTTGCCCAGATTAATAGAAGTGAAAATAGAATACCTAAATTATGTCCTCTGAGAAAAAGCAGTTGAACTAGCAACATATGAGCTCTCTAAAGGAAAAAAAAAACACAATCAGAAAGATTTGCAATTGAATTCTACTAAACATTTAAAAAACAATTCCAATATTATTGACAAGATTTGGGAGAATAGGTAAAGGAGGTGTCCTACCAAATTCCTTTTATTAGACAAATATTGCTTTGATACCTTAACCAGGGAGAGCAAAAACAGAAAAAGAAAAAGAACAATTTCCCCAATGAGAATTATGCAAAAAGAAATTAAATAAATTATTATCAAGGACAGAAGGATTATACACTATGACAAAGCTGGATTTATATCGGAAATATAAATTATGTGCTTACATCAAGGGATTCAGAAAAAAGCCCTTTTGACAGAACTCAACACCCCTTCCCATTAAAATACCAGAAAATAGGAATAAATGAAGAATTTTCTCAAAATAATAACTAGCATCTATGTAAGAACAACAGCAAACATGATTTTTAATGAGAATTAGATAGTACCATTAAAATTAAATATTATACTGGTGATATTAGCTATAACAATAAGAAAAAAAGAAATAAAAATAAGCATAGGCTGTCATGCTTTGCAGATAGTATGATGGTATACATAATCAAAACAATAAACAACTTTGGAAAAGCTGCAAGATAGAAATTAGACTCACAGTAATTGTCAGTATTTCTACGTGTCACAAACAAAACCCAGCAAGGTGAGGTGGAATGAGAAATTCCATTTAAAACAATTATAGACAATATTAAATACATGGGAGTCTATTTGACAAGACACATGCAGGGACAACATGAACACAATTACAAAATACTTTTCACACAATAAGGACATATCTAAACACTTGGAAAAAAATATTAATTGTTCCTGGGTAGGGTGAGCCAATATAATTAAAAAGACCTAAATTATTTTACTTGTTTAGTGCTTTATCAATCAAATCATTAAAGAACTATTTTATAGGGAGAAAAAAATAAAAAAAATTGAGGAACAAAAAGTGAATAACATCAAGGGAATCAGTGAAAAAAAAAGTGAAGGAAGGCAGCTTATCAGTACCAGATTCTGAACTATACTACAAAGTGGTAATCATCAAAAAAAATCTACTGTTGTTTAGTCATTTCAGTCCTGTCTGACTCTTTGTGACTCCAAACAATCTGGTGCTGGACAAGAAAGAGTGGTTCCTCAATAGAATGGATTAGCTATGCAATATACTGAAGGAAATGACCACAGTAACCCAGTTTTTTTCTAAACCTGAATATCCAAGCTTTCAGGTCAAGAACTCATTGTTCAACAAAATTTTGTGGGAAAACTGGAAAGCAGTCTGGCAGAAACCAGGCATAATTTAATCTCTTGCCTTGTATACTAAGATAAAATCAAAGTGGGTACATGATTTGGCCATAAAGAGTAGTATCATAAGCCAATTAATGAAGCATATAAAAAATTACCTTTCCTATCTATGAATAAGGAATGAGTATATGATCAAGTGTAAAATGAAGAATTTTGATTACATTAAATTAAAAAAAGTTTTGCATGCACAAAACCAGTACGACAAAATCAGAAAGAGCAGGAAACTGGGAAAATATTTTATGACAAGTTTCTCTGATAAAGGTCTCATTTCTCAAATATATAGGGAACTGGGACAAATTTATATAAAATAAGAGCCATTCCCCAATTGATAAATAGGCAGAGGATATAAAGTGTCTTTTTTAGAAGAAATCAAAGTTATATCAAAAATCAAAGTCATGTAAAAATTCTCTAAATCACTACTAATTAGAGAAATTCAATTTAAGTTATCACATCGCATCCATTATAGTATCTAAGATGACAAAAAGGGCAATAATAAGTGCTAGAGAGGATGTGGAAAAATGCTGCACTAATGTGCTGTTAGTTGGCGGTATGAACTGGTCCAACCATTTGAGAAAATTATGTGGAACTGTGTCCAGAGGACTATTAAACTGTGCATGTGCTTTAACCCAGCAATACCACTACTAGTTCTATAACCCCCAAAGAGCAAAATATTTCTGGTAGCTCTTTTGGTGGTAGCAAAAATGTTGGAAATTGAGTGGATTCCCATCAATTGGGGAATGGATAAACAAGTTGTGGTATGTTATTGTAATAAAATACTATCATGATGTAAATAATGAGTAAGGGAGTGGATTAGGAAAAATAAATTGGAAATATTATGTAAAGTGAAATGAGCTGAATGAAAACATTGTACACAGTAACAGCAATAGTGTAATGATAATCAACTGTGAAAGACTTAGCTACTTGCATAGTTTCAAAGATTCAAGACAATTTCAAAATACTTATTCTCAATAGGTGGTGTAGGAAATGGAGACAACTTGAAACTGAAAGTAAATATTTTTTATAAAAAAGAATATGTCTTTTAATCAGAGCTGTGAAAAGTAGACCATCAGCTTCACTACTTTTGTTAATAGGATGATCTTTATTATTAAAGTCACATATCCATTTAGAATGTATTGTGAAATATGGTGAAAGGTATTGATCTTAGCCCAATTTGTGCCATACTGCTTTCCATTTTTCCAAGTTATCAAATAAGGAGTTTTTTCCATGGTAATTTATACTTTCCATTTTATCAAACTCTGAGTTACTGAGTTCCATAGTTTCTGCTTTTCAGTTATATAAACTGTTCCATTATTCTACCTATTTTTAATCTTTCTTAAAATTTTTGGCTATGAAAACAATATATAATAAGAAAAGAAAAAGAAATATATAAAATATATCTACATAAAAAATACATGTTATATATAAAGCATATATTACCTGTAATATATAAAAAGAAACATACAAACATAAATATTCAAACTTAAATATAAAATGAGGAAAGAAAAAAAAACCTGTCATATGCACAGCAGCACGTGACAGAGGATTAAAAATATATAGCAATGAATTTCCATTTCAAGAAAGCCTATATATTAAATTCTGTACATTGTGTCAAAAGTTGATGATCATATATTTGTTTCCTTATAGATTTTCTTTTGTTTTCTGCTGTATACTTTTTACTTTGTTCTTTTTTTCCCTCTTCCTGTCCCTTCCCCCCACCAGGTTGCATTTAAACAAGATATTTTTATATATACATGTACACACATACACATACATATAAAAATGTACTTTCCTTAAGAGATTCTACTC
Source organism: Trichosurus vulpecula (assembly GCF_011100635.1). Taxonomy (NCBI): domain Eukaryota; kingdom Metazoa; phylum Chordata; class Mammalia; order Diprotodontia; family Phalangeridae; genus Trichosurus; species Trichosurus vulpecula. The sequence continues at coordinate 479,415,175 of NC_050573.1, forward strand.
CTAATCTTTGTCTATGTTTGTGTATATCCTTTATTTTCTATCCCTCCTGAATCCTCTACTTTACTTCTATCTGCTACATTGCCCTCCTATTACTTAACCTACACTCCCTCACCCTCCCCTCTAAAGATTCCTCCCTTATCCTCTCCCCTCTCCTTATCCCCTTTGTGTTTATTTTTTTCTAAATTTAGAAGACTTTTATACTCTTCTAAATATATATGTATTATTCCCTCTTAAACCCATTCCCAATGAAAGTAGGTTTCCAGAACTACCAGTCCTCCTCCCCCCTCTAATTCCTCTGTATCAATTCTTTCTCTCCTGCCTCATTTGTGTAAAATAATTATGCTTGTTAGCTGTTCCTGAACAGTTTTACTTTTTGAAGTCATATCATGCTCAGGTCTGCCCCAGTCTTTCTTACGAACTACTCAATTATGAATAACAATCTTAGACATATGTTTATATTTTACATACATAAAAAGTAGACAGTCTGTCCTTATTGTGTCCCTTGTAATTAGTCTTTGGTATGTACCTTACATCTGTCTTGGCTCTTGTATACCAAATCTTCTATTAAGTTCAGGTTTTTCTTTTTTATAACAAAGTCCTGAAAGTCTGACAATTCATTAAATGTTAATTTCTTTTTCATTCAGGATTACCTTGCTGGGTATGAGATTTTCAGCTGGAAGCCCAGTTCTTTTGCTCTTCCATATATAGTATTCCAAGACCTGTGGTCTTTTAGTGTTACCCTGTGTGATTCTAATTGTGGCATTGCCATATGTATGTTGTTTTTTTCTTGTTGCTTGTAACATTTTATTCTTAAACTGAGGATTTCAGAATTTGACTATAATATTTCTGTGGATTTTCCTCACAGAGTCTCTTTCAAGTAGTGATCAGCAGATTTTTTCTATTTCTATTTTCCCCTCTTGATCTAATGCTACAGGACAATTTTCTTTGAGTATTTCTGGTATTATTATATCAATTCTTTTTTTGATCATAGCTTTCAGGTAATCCAATAAGTCTTATGTTTTCTCTTCTTGACCTCTTCTCCAGATCAGTTGTTTTTCTTGTGAGATGTTTCGCATTCTCTTCTATTTTTTCATTCTTTCTGTTTTGTTTTATTATTTCTTGGTCTCATGATTTTGCTGGCTTCCCCTTGCCCAATTCTCATAATAAGGAGTCATTTTCTTCCTTAAGATTCTGGTTCTTTTCTAATTGGTTGCCTTTCTTTTCATAATCTTCTTGTCTTTCTTGGATTGTTCTCATTTTTTTAGTTTTTCCTTAATCTCTCTCATTTGATTTTAAAGTATTTTTAAGTTCTTCTATGAATTCTCTTTTGGGCATGTGACCATTTGACATTACTTTTTGGAGTAGAAGAGGGTTTCTTTGCTTCACTATCCTCCTCTGGAGAGAAACCCCAGTCTTCTCTATTCCCATAGCAGCTCTCTTGGTTGTATTCTATGGTTGTATTCTTTTTCTTTTGCCCATGCAATTTTGGGGGTAATAGCTTTTTTGTAATCACCCCTGGTCCTGGGATTTGGAGGATGAGGCCTCTGGCTTCAGATCATCCTTCAGTTCTCCTCACTTATCTTAAACCCAAACCAAAAACTCCAGTCTCCTGTAAGTACCCACAGCCAGTGGCATCCCTGCTCCACTGCTTCTGCACTCACTGGGCGTGTGCTGGTTCCTTCTCACCAGGCTGCATCTCTGCAGCACAGATGGGTCTGGAGTTCTTTGTCAGCAGACATTCCTTTGATCTTCCCTTGCTGAGATGCCCAACTCATCTCATTGTTCCTGGTGTAAAAGTTCCTGCAGGTGGGGCTGAAGCAGCCTCCTAACCCAGCTAAACCAGGGCTTGCAGCTTGTTGGTTAAGCATTCCCTAGCTTGGAGGTGTTTACTCTTCACTGGGACTAAACCTTATCCCAGGATTTTTCTTCAAATCTTCTCCAATTGTCCCAGAAGGACCTCTCTTTGGCCACTTCTCTTATTCATTTTTAGCTCTCTATGTCTGCCCTGAAGTGCTGTTTTATCTCTTTTGTGAAGGAAAATATTGAGAGTTTGGAATTTTCTGACCTACTCCACCATCTTCACAGAATCTTCTCCCTAATCCACCTATTTTGTAACCAATACCAGATTGTTTTTGATGACTCCCTTTTATAATATAGTCTGAGGACTGGAAGTGTTATTCTTCCTTTGTCCCTAATTTTTCTAATTGTTTCCCTTGACATTCTAAATCTTTTGTTTTTCCAAATGAATTTTATTATTACTTTATCAAGTAATATAGAGTGTGACCAGGGTAATTTGATTAGTATAATATTAAAGTGAAATTAACTTTGGAAGTATTGTCATTTTTATTATATTGGCATGGCCAAGCCATGAGCACTAACTAGTCCACTATTTAAAATTTTATTTCTTGAATGAGCACTTTGCAATTGAATCTATACAAGTCTTTCATGCTTTCTGGTAGGTCAATCCTTGCATAGGCTATACACTTGTTTAGTTTTTTGAAAGGGCATTTCTCTTTCTATTTTTGCTTTTTGTGTTTTATTATTTTTATGTAGAAAAGCTGCTGATTTTAGTTTTTTTTTATTTTGTAGCTTACTATTTTGCTAAAGCTATTAATTGGCTCAAGTAGTATCAATTAGTGTATATTTTCCAAGTATGCCATCATGTCATCAGCGAATAGTGATAGTCTTATCTTTTCTGTATCTATCTTTATGCCTTTCATTTCTTTCTCTTATTTTGTTCCTCTTAACATTTCTAGAACTCTATCAAATAATATTGGAGAAAGTGGGAATTCTTGTTCCCTCATATGTTTATTAGGAAAAGTTCTAATTTATCTCCATTTTATATGATCCTTGTTTTTGGTTTCAGATAGATTCTTTTATCTCTCTTGGTTTAGGTATTAGAACTCTATTTGCCTCATAAAACAATTTCATAGTGTGCTTTCTTTCAACAGTTTTATGAATGACTTTTTGTAGTATTGGTACTAATTGTCCTATGAAAGTTTTAAAACATTCTCTTTTCAATAGACCAGGATCAGGACTTTTCCTTTCATAATTCCTATGCAGTTAAAATTATTTCATTTTGGAGATTGGATATTTAAAGTGTTTTGTATTTTTGAAGGTGTTCCTCTTTTGTTTTCACAGTTCTGTGAGCATATTGATGGGGTACAGGCAGTATTGCAAAGGTATACCAGCTTTTTCCTTTTAAGTTCTTTAGAGAACTTAAATTTCTTCCAATTTTGTAAAAGACAACCTAAGGGCGAATTTTTGGGAATCGAGGAGGTTTGACCCATTGTGGCCTGGGGAGTGGGTGGCTGGAAATCCCTTCTTCTGCTAGGAGGATCTGGGGGTAAGCCTCAAAAAGGAACAAAACAAGATGGGGAAAAATTAAACTCGAAAAGGTACCTGAGATTTTCCCATTCCCTAGCGCTGAGAGAATTGGGAAAATTGGGGCGCACTTCCGGATAGGGCGTCCGTCCTTGTCCTCTATGCTTTAGAAGGTGTGCCTGGGTCCGTGGCCTTGAACATAAACCATTGGACCGAGAACCTGAGAGCGTCAGGCTGAGTCCGAGACAGCGAGCAGCTGTCTGACCTACTGGGGACCTGGGGAGTCAGGCCTGAAAAGCACCTCCAAATTGCTTGGAGAGCGAGAAGGGGTTTGGGATAGGGAGAGGCTTACCTTCCAGTCTTGGCTGGAGAAAAACTTGAGATGGGCAGTATTCCTGGTCAGGGAACCAAAAATGAAGAGGTGAAAGGTGGAGGGGTGCTTGACACCCCAAAATATCGACGCACCGGGTCCTGCCGAAAGAATTCGACTCAAGCCTTCTTAGCCAAATAAAAAGACAAAGTTTATTAGGGACCAGCTACAGTGGCCAGATCCTCCAGCAGCCCCGCCATAGGCTAAACTCCTAAAGAATCTGAGCACCTTGTGAAGGCAGGATGGGATTTAAATACATAAAAGATTGTGGGAAAGATTGAGGGGTTGTCTGGGGTGACTGGTGGGGGGCTTTTGGGATGGTCCTGAGGGGAAGTCTAAGGAAGATAAGGTGGAGCCAGAGTCCAGGATCCAAGAGAATGGGATCAAGGGCAGGAAGTTCCTGAAGGAATATCAAGGTTGGGAAGTAACTGAAGGCATGCATGTCTAAAGTAACAATAGAGGGAGAGATTTGGGCCTAAGAAGAATGGGAGGCTATAGCCTCAGGCTAAAACCGAATCAAGCAGGGAAGAGTCAAGGAGAATTTCTAAAGACAAATTGGCTTTTTTGGGGTTAGGAAGAAAAGGTCTCTGGGCCTATACCCCATCAATATAACTGTGCATCATATCTTCTCATTATTCTTTTTTGTTAATTCTGGTTTTGTTGTAATTTTACCTTGCTCATTTGCTGTTTTATTGATTGAGTTTTCTGTCCCTTACTTTTTAGATTCAGTAAGTAAAAGTCTGTTTGTTTTATTAATTTTTTAAAGAAACAGATTTTAGCTTTGTTATTTTAATGATTTTATTTTTCCATTTTGTCTACTTATCTTTTTATTTTTAGTATCATCATTTGGTGTATATTTTAGGTTCATTTATTGGCCTTATAATTTTTTTAAATGTATATTCAGATCATCTTCTCTTTTTCTATTTTGTTAATGAATGTTTATAGAGAGATGATTTTTCTTCTGAGGACTTGCTTTACAGCTTCTTACAAATTATGTTATTTTGTTTGATTATTTTTTTTATTTTGCATGATTTTTAGTTATGTCTATGATTTGCTCTTTGACCAACTCAATATTTACGATTTCATTCTTAAGTTTTGATTTGGATATCTGCCTTTTGTTTGTGGTCCCTGAACCAATGACTATTTTTATCATGTTGTGATCTGAAAAAGGTTTGCTATTTATACCTTTTCACATTTGTTTGGAATATCTCTGTGCCCTAATACTGGTCAATTTTTGTAAAAATTCCATGCAGTGCTGAGAATATTGCTTTTTGCAGTCCCATTTAGATGATTCCAAAAATCCTTTAGCTTTAGTTTCTCCAGCAATTTATTCAGTTCCACATTTTCCTTTTATCAACTTGTTAACTTATGAAAAAATGAGAGGGATATTGAAGTCTCCTGCCACTATTATATTTTCTTGTAGCTTAGTTAATGGTTGCTTTATAAATTTGGTTGATAAAGCATTTTGGAAGATATACATTTATTACTGATACTGGGTTCTTGTCTATGGTGCCTTTCAGCATAATGTAGTTTCCTTGTTCATGCCTTATTTTTGAATGTTTGTTTTTGCTTTTCCAGATAGCATGACTACAACTGCCACTTTTTTGGATTTATTTATGCATAGTAATTTTTTCCCTCATTTCCTCAGTTTTGTTTTGTGTATTTGTTTTTTAAATGTGTTTCTTGTAAGCAACAGATTGTATGGTTTTAAAAATCTTGTCACTCTTTTTCATTTTTAGAAATGTTTCATCCATTCACATTTAAAATATAAGATTTAGCTTTATATTTTCCACTATTTGTCTTTAATGTTGTGGGTTTTCCCTCAGGTTTCACTCTTCTGCTGTTAACACTATGTTTCTTAAGTTACTTTATCTTATTCTTTTCTAAGGTGGCTTCCCAATAGCCATTGGGAATAGTTATTGGGAATAAAGCCTTTCTCTCACCCCCAAACCCTTCTCCCATTAGTTGCTTATTTCCTTTTATGGTTTTACTTAGTAGTTCTGTTCTCTTCTGGCTTTTATCTGGCTATTTAATTCTTCCCCTTTCCCCCTCTTGGTTAAGTAGATGTCCCCTTCCTCTCCTCCCCTTCAACTAGTTCTGCTCATTAGTTTTTTTTTTAGTTTCTCTTTTCACCCCTTTCCAGAGAGGGGTTTCACTCACTCTCTTAATTTTCTATCCTCCCTTCCTTTTCATTCCATACTCTTATTCTCTGGTTCATGATCCCTATAATGCTCCAGTGTCTCTCTGTTCCCTTTGTTCCTCAGGGAATCTAAACTTACAAAGCATCCTTTCTGGTCTCCTGTCACTACCTTGTACAGCTCGTCCCTTGTGTTTCCCATGCCTCGTTTTCAGTAAAAAAAAAATCCTAAAGGCGACAGAGAAGACAATGCTCAATGGTAGGAACTCCCCCTATCCCACATTCCAGACTATACTTCCCATCCTGGATCTATGCCCTCCCCATGGTTGTCTTCTTTTCTGCATTTGCACAAAAATCTTATCACTGATTCCAAGCCCTTCTACTCCCTCAGGTGCCAGTTGTCCCCAAGAGTCCACCTCTTTCCAAAGTAGAACAAGCAGTCTTTTCCATGCAACAAATCCCTCAACCCACACCTAACACAACATTTCCACCTTTTTCACAGAACATAAGTCTTTACCATAGGAACATCCATCAGCAGATCCCTGTCTCATTATCAATGCAAGAGTTCCCTCTTCTCTCCCCCCCCACTTTTCAATCCTTGTCACTCTCTTCTTCACTCACTACCCCACAAATTTGTTTCTTTCTGAGACCAGAGGGGTCATCTTCTCCTCACTGCTAGCCCTTGGTTTTCTTAAAATTTGTTTTTTATTTTTAGTTTACAACACTCAGTTCCATAGGTTTTTAAGTTCCAAATTTTGTCCCCCTCCCTCTCCTTCCCCGCTCCTGCCAAGATGGCATGTAATCAGATATGGGTCCTACATTTACCTTCACATTAAACTTCCTTACACAGTAGTTAAGTTGTAAAGAAGAATTATAACCAGTGAAATGAATCATGAGAAAGAAGAAACAAAACCAAAAAAGAAGTAAAAAAGAGAGAGAATAGTTTGCCTCATTCTGCATTCACACTCTGTAATTCTTTCTCTGGATTTGGGTAGCTTTTTCCATCATGAGTCTTTTGGTGCTTTCTTTGAACCTTGTATTGCAGAGGAGAGCCAAGTCTATCAAAGTTAGTCATCACAGATACCGTGTATCTGTAATCATGTATGTTCTCCTGGTTCTGCTGCCTTCACTCAGCATCAGATCATGTAAGGCTTTCAGGTTATTATGAAGTCCATCTGTTCCTCATTTCTTATAGCACAACAGTATTCCATTATATTCATATACCACAACTTGTTTAGCCATTTCCCCGCTGATGGACATCCCCTTGATTTCCAATTCTTTGACATCACAAAAAGAGTAGCTATAAATATTTATTTACATATGGTCCCTTTCCCACTTGTGTGATCTCTTTGGGATACAGCCCTAGAAATGGTATTGTTGGGATAAAGGGTATGCACATTTTTATAGCACTTTGGGCATAGTTCCAAATTGCTCTCCAGAAGGGCTGGGTCAGTTCACACCTCTAGCCCTTGGTTTGACCCCATGCACATCACACATTGCCTCTCTACTTCAGCTCCCCTCCCATGTTGTGATGTAGTCCCACAAAAACCACCATCACCACTACCACCAACAAGAACACCTGATTCACCTCTTTGGGATATAGACATAGTAGCAGTATTGCTGGATCAAAGGGTATGTAAGTTTGATTGCCCTGTGGGTATAATTCCAAATTACTACCCAGAATGGTTGGTTCAGTTCACAACTCTACCAACAGAGTATCAGTGTTCCAATTTTACCATATTCTCTCCAACATTTCTCATTTTCATTTTCTGTCTTATTAGCCAATCTAATAGGTATAAAGTTTTGTCTCAGAGTTGTTTTAGTTTGCATTTTTCTAATCAATAGTGATTTAGAGCATTTTTTCATATGACTAAAGAGAACTTTGATTTCTTTATCTGAAAACTGCCTGTTCAAATCCTTTGATCATTTATCAATTGGGAAATGACTTGTATTTTTGCACATGTAGGTCATTGTCCCTTTTTAAATGATATGTTTAGGATACAGACCTAGCAGTGGTATTGCTGCATCAAAGGGTATGCACAGTTTGGTTGCCTTTGGGCATAGTTCCAAATTGTTCTCCAGGATGGTTGGATCAGTTCTCAACTCCACCAAGAGTGCATTAGTGTCCCAATTTTCCTACATGCTTTCCAACATTTATCATTTTCCATTTTTGTCATTTTAGCCAATCTGATTGGTGTGAGGTGGTACTTCAGAGTTGTTTTAATTTGCATTTCTCTAATTAATACTGATTTTGAGTACTTCTTCATATGCCTGTAGATGGCTTTGATTTCTTCATCTGTAAACTGACTGTTTATATCCTTTTACCATTTTTCAATTAGGGAGTGTCTTGTATTCTTATAAATTTGACTCAATTCTCTATGTATTTGAAAATTAGGCCTTTGCTAGAGACACTTGCTGCAATATTATTTCTCCACTTTCTGCTTTCCTTCTAATTTTGGTTGCAATGGTTTTGTTTGTGCAAAACCTTTATAATTTAATATAATTAAAACTATCCATTTTACATCTTGTAATGCTCTCTATCTCATGTTTGGTCAGAAATTCTTCTACATAGATCTGGCAAGTAAACTATCCCTTGTTCTTCTAATTCACTTATGGTACTTACGGTATCACCCCTTATGTCTAAATCATGTACCCATTTTGATCTTATCTTGATATACAGTGTAAGTTGTTGGTCTATACTTAGTTTCTGCCATATTGTTTTCCAGTTTTCCCAGTTTTTTTCCCCACATAGTGAGTTCTTTTCCCACAAGCTAGAGTCCTTGGTTTTACCAAACAGAAGATTACTATGGTAATTTACTATGGTGAAAACATTTTGTGTTTTGTGTACCTACCCTATCCCACTGATCCACCACTCTACTTCTTAGTTAGTATAATATAGTTTCTTTCATCTCCCTATGCTCTTATTTCCTTATTGAATAAGATAGATTTCCATACCCAACTGACTGTGTATGTTATTCCCTCTTTGAGCCAATTCCAATAAGAATAAAGTTCAAGTAATGCCCAACCCACTCACCTTTCCTTTCATTGTAATAGGTCTTTTGCACCTCTTCAAGTGAGTTAATTGACTGTGTGGGATGCAAGAGTAAGGAGCTGAGGATAACACTTAGATTTTTTTAAAAAAATGTGTCATGTGTCCCAAAAAGGTTTATTCATTTGATAAATGTGATGCCTAAGGAAGCTTCCTTCCTCCTCCACCTCCCTAAGTAATAAAACAGTAGTTTAATTCAGAAATTTCATGCTTCTTTTGCTTTTTAGTCAACTCCTTTAATGATACCTAAAGGAAACTTGGCAGAAAAATATTTAAAATGGAAATATCTTCACTTATTACCAGCATAACAAATCATTTTACTTTCTTTAATTTCTAGGGCATTTTTCTTAATCCTCTGTGATTATAGACAGAGTGCTTGAAAATAATGCTCATAGGAAATTTCCCTAGGATTACAATACACCCCAACCTCAGAGGCAAGGCCTGGCTCAAAGCTGTTATTCTCAAGTTTAATCATGTTTATCCAATCCAAGTTCATTTCTGCTTTTTTGCTAAAACTCCCTTGCTGAAACATCATTTAGCTATTGAGTTATTCAATGGGCCATTTGGGTCAAAAATTTGGATTTCTTTAGAGGTATAAATATTTGCATGCAGTTGATATTCTGGGCAATGATCAAGGGCTCCTCCTGTACCCTGTGAAGCCTTAAACTTCTTACATATTCATATAAAAATTTTTCTATTCTAATTCACTTTGTTTCACTTGGTGGGATTCATGTTTACAATTAACAATAGTGAAAAAAACTGTTAAGAAAATCTCTCTGGTATCCTTAATACATTTTCATTTGAGCACAGACTTTTTTTTTCATCATTTAGCTCTCTACTGACACTCTATTCAAGCTTTCTGTTATGCTTCTACTTTTGTCTTCTGCTGAACACATTCTTTTTTCCCCTCTCTTCCAAGTGATTATTTGAGTGAAGATTTGCATTTAAATGAATGTGGAAAGTACATTAGCAACACCTACTACACTAACAAAGTAAAAGCTGCTCTGGGTTTATTTCTACTAGTAGAGATGAATGGCTAAAATAAATAAATAAATGTTTTGTGAGAATTTTAAAGTAACTACATTTTAAATGCAAAGATTCTTTATTAGATTATATTTATTACTTGTCATGCAAGTGGAATTACAAGAATATCCATAGAATAATGCAAAAGATTCACATATGGTGTAAATTAGTATCCATATTTCTACATATGCATGTATACACATATGCATACAAATACACAAATACATAGAAATATGTACATGTGTACACACACATATATACTACGTATGTACATTTATTTGGATTTAATCCAGAGATTTATAAAAGTAGAAATTTCATTCTTGAATTGTGTCCCTTCTTTGACTAATAAAAAATGAATGTATAGAAAGGTTGATAATATATACTGAACCTTATGACTATCATAAGATTCTTGTTGAGCAGCTTCAAGCAATAGACATTTTTCAAGTATGTATTCAGATATTTTTCAAGTAGAGATCTAAAAAAGAGAAAAGAGAAGAGGGTGGGAGAAGCTGGTCAATGGGCCAGATAATAACAATTTATATTTTATACTCATCCTTCTGTAACACAAAAAAGCATGGGCAGAAGAGAAAGAAGATGACAAAATAAAATGCAAAGTTAAATAAAAAGGAGGAAAATGATATGGTAAAAGTTAAAATGAATAAGAAGAATATGTGAAGGGGCAGAAGAGAACATCAAGGAATAGAAGTGGCATAAGGGGCCACAAAAGAACTGTTCAAAGCAAAGATATGAGGTTTTCATTTAGTGAAAATTAAGTTGGTTTTGGCAAAAGGATTTTGTTAGTAGATAACATCTCCCTTTTAATTGTTAATTATTTTATAATTAAAATAGTATTTTCTGTTGTTTAATCATTCAGTTGCTCTGACTCTTCCTGACCCCATGGACTATACTGTCCCAGGGGTTTTCTTGACAAAGGTACTAGAATGGTTTGCCATTTCCCTCTCCAGTAGATTAAGGAAAACAGAGGTTATGTGACTTGCCTAAGGCCACTTAGCTAGTAAGTGTCTGAGGCTACATTTGAACTTAGGTTTTCCTGACTCTAAACTCAGTGCTCTATCCACTGAGCAATCTAGCTGCCTCATTACAATAGCATAAATGTATACTATTTTCACAGTCACATGATTTAACTTCCTAATTTCTAATTCACATTAAATTGTGTCAGTTCAATTCACGTTAGAGGTCTTTCTCTTTCTAACAGGTCTAGAAATGATAACCAACACTTAATTACAGTTTTCTTAAGTAATATCAATGAAGAAATGCAATGAAAATAAAAGAGTGGGAAAAGACTTGGATTGAAAAAATTACTGACTTTGATTTTTTCCCTGTGTATTAAAAATGAACAGATCATATATATTTTTATGATTCTGAATGTAATGTGGCATGAGCATCTTTGTGTTCCAAAACAAAATTATTGTTCTGTTGATTAAAAATAATTTTCTATAAACATTTTGCACTAAAAGGAACCCATAAACCTCAGGAATCTCTAACAAATTTTTATTATTCATTTGGATGAAAAAAGTCTTTCTATTAATCCAGAACAGGTGCAAATAAAGCATATTAATTACCTCTAGTGGAATTCATAATGTGTAAGTGAAAGAAGCTGATTTTACATATTAAGGTGTGCCAAATTCAAAAGTCTGGCAACAAGAAGAACAATAAAGTCCTCTGTGAAACTAGTCATATAGCCATTGTATTAACTGATATTTGGTTTGCTTGGGAAACGATGATTTCTGAATGAAAAGTCTTACTTGGAACTAAAGGGTTTGCACCACTGTCTCCCAGTTAAGGGTGCTCCCTTAAAAAGGAACAAAATAAGGATAATTTCCTTTCAGCTATAATTAATACAAAAAGTGAGGAATCTTTACTTCCCAAGAATCTTTTTCTGAGTGATCATGGGGTCACCTTTGAATGTGATGTAACAACAATGATTTTCTTAATATTCGCTTATACCATGTGGTATAAGTGTTACTTTGGGGATGGTAAATACATTTGAATAGCTGAAAAATAGTTACCTGTAAGCTACATGTGTTGAGAGATACTGAAGGCCAATAGTGAATAAAGCCTAATAGTCAGGGAATACACCAAAGGAAGTATTTCCCCACCAAGTTATTTTTGGTTCACACTTTGTTATTACTCTTACATGTACATGTTGTCTCTGTTTATAGGATGTAAGATTCATGAGGGCAGGTAATATTTCATTTTTGTCTTTATGTTCCTGATATCTAACAATGCCTAGTATATACTATTTAACAAATACTTGTTGAACAGTGCCTAGCATATTATGTGTGTTTAACAAATGCTTATTGATTATTGATAAATAAGAATTAGAAATTATTAAATTCAACAGTTTGTTCTTTGATAAACCTAAGGACATTCTTTAGGTACCAGAGGCAGTTGGACCTGGAGTCAAGAAGACCTGACTACAAATTCAGCTTCAACACTGACTAGCTGTGCACCCTGGGCAAGTTCCTTCACTTCTGTCTGCCTCAGTTCTGTCATTTGTAAAATGGTGATGATAATGTTTGGTTGATTGCCATCATTTGTTCTTGAATAGGACCAAAATGGAGTCAAGGAACAGTTTGTCTGTACAGAAAATGTGCTGATCATATATACACACACATATATAGGTCAGGCAGAAATAGTCGCTATAAACATTTGTAGTGGATATTTCTCTAAGTTTGTGCAATTTACATTCCTTTTGACCTACTGCAATTCTGCTTTGCTTATAGAGACAGTGCCTTCTTTGATGTGGGCATGCCATGCTGGGCAGTCCTGTTCCAGTGTCTCCCATGTCTTACAATCCATTCTAAAATTTTTCAGAGGGATCTTGAAACTGTCCTGTTATCACTTTTTCTGACCTCCATGTTAGTGCTTGCCTTGTGTGAGTTCTCCATAAAATAGTCTTTTAGGCAAACATACATTTGGCAATTGAACAACATGGCTAGCCCATCAGAATTGTGCTCTCTATAGTAGAGTTTGAATGCTTAGAATGCTAACTGCTCAAGAAAGGAACTTATTGTCCGGTACCTTGTTTTGTTATGTGATCTTCAGAATATTCCTAAAACAATTCAAATGGAAATGATTCAGTTTCCTGGCATGACACTGGTATACTATCCAGGTTTCACAGACATACAACAATCAGGTAGGCACAAGGGCTTGATAGACATTTGGTTTGGTAGGCAATGCAATATCTCTTCTCTCATACATTTTTCTTTGGAACTTCCCTAACACTGAGCTAATTCTGGCAAAGAACGTGTCAACCTTATCATCTCTGTGTACATCCCTGGAAAGTAAACTGCCAAGGTAAATGACTCACAACATTCAAAATTTTTCTATTAGCTGTAACTAATGGTCCCATTTATGAATGATGTAGTGCTAGCTGGTGCTTTCTTGGTGTTAATTATTAGACCAAAATTCACACAAACAGCAGAGAATTGATTTATAATTTATTGTATCTCAGCCTCAAAGGCTGCATCTGATGCATGATTATTTGTGAACAAAAAGTCACACAGCAACTTATCTCACAGTGTTATTGTAGGGATAAAAAGTGATTATGTTTGTAAAGTGCTTTGCAAATTTAAAAGTGCTAGATGAATGCTTACTACTACCACTACCACTACTACCACTACCATGACTATGACTATGACTATGAGTACTATGATTACTATGACTACAACAACAACAATAACAACAACAACTACTACTACTACTACTACTACTACTACTACTACTACTACTACTATTACTAATACTGGTAGAAGTCTATTTGACCACAATTCCTTGGAAAACTAGAAAACTGTGAAAAAATGGGTTTAGACTAGAATCTTACATTGTAGAACATAAGAAATTAAAAATGCATGTGTAATTTAAATATAAAACACCACATCATTCTTAATAGAAAAATTGAGATAACATTCATAAACAGGGGGAAAATTCATAACTGAATGTGTGAGAGGAGATCATAAAAATAGGTAAATTGAAAAGCTATCATATGTACAAGATAGAGCTAGGATAAAAAGGAAAGGTAATTAAGTGTGAAAGTAAGCTTTGTATCAAACATCTCTGATAAAGATATAATATCATATATGTTTGTGCATATAGACACATATACATTTATATATGTATCTACACACATATACACACATACGATGAACACAAATACATAAGATCAAGAGCTATTCCTCAATAGATAATTGAATATGAAAAAACATTCTCAAAAGAATGATGAACTATTGACAAATACGATTTTTCCAAATCACTAATAATGAGAAATACAAATTAAAATAATCACAAAGTTTTCCCTGACACCATACAAATTGGCAACTATGGTAAAAAGAGAACAATGGTCACTGATGGGGAAGCTATAGAAAAATAGATACACCAGTACATTATTGATGGAATTGTCAACTGATTCAAGCTTTTTAGATAAGAATTTGGAATTATACTTAATAAATTACTAAATTTCCCACACACTTTGATTGTGATATCCCAATCCTAGGCACATAACCTGAAAAAACATGATAACAAGTCTCTTATTTTGTTAAAGTTAAGTAAAAATTAAAATGCCAAAGAAAAGAAAAGGTAATGTAAGTATCATTCTATATTAAAAAAAATATTTGGGAAAAGGTGGGGGGGGGTAGCTAGGTGGGGCAGTGAGTAGTGCACTGGCCCTGGAATCAGGAGGACCTGAGTTCAAATCTGGCCTCAAACACTTGCCATAATTACTAGCTGTGTCACCTTGGGCAGTAACTTACCTCCAATTGCTCTGCCTTCTCCCCTCCAAAAAAAAATATTTGCATGTTAACATCTGACCATGCAATGGAGTTTCAAATCATAACTGATTTCTTGTGCATTACTAATAGCATCTTTTCCTCTGCTCCATCCTTTGTGAATTGAATTAATGCAATGTTTATCTCTCTAAAACAGGTAAGAGTAAATATTAATCCAAGATAACTGTGCAACTCTTTGAATAGAGAGTCCATCTTCCGAAAGCTAGATGATTCCTTGAGGAGATTCTTATTCCTTTGGCCATGTAAGAGAGTAGTAAGTAAAATTATGGGACTTATCCTCAAAATGGACAGGGTAAGAGATGAAAAGTATGCGTGATCAGTACTTTGCAAATTGTTTTGACACTCTGTGCCTTAATGGATATTGTAAACTTGATAGCCATAAACCAAAACAGAAAAATATATGGTGAACATGAATTTAAAAAAAATCTTAGATGAAACCAAAACCTTCATTATTTTATGCCTTTCAAAATATGTGTATTTACTTTAACAAGATACTAACAAGGGTACTTTTACTTTTTCTGCTTTTAACTATAAATTTTAATTTATTAATATATGGTCAAACTTTGTAAAGGCACTATGAACGACGGAGCAAAAGGTGTATTCCTTTCTATTTCCATTCAATTCTTTCCAGATATTTATCATATCTAGCTTATCTAAAACTCTATTAATTTGCTTGACTTTTTTCTTATTTTTTGTTAGATTTATCTAGTCCTGAGAGGGGAAGATTAAAGTTACCTACTATTATCATATGACTATCTACCTCCACCTGTAATTCATTTAACTTTTCTTTTAAAAATGTAGATGCTATCTGTAGTGCCTCGTGCATATAGGTTCGGTATTTATATTGCTTTATTGTCTATGGCACCTTTTATCAAATACTTACCCTGTTTATCTATTTTAATTAAATCTATTTTTGCCATAACTTTTTCTGAGGTAATTGCTACCTCTACATTTTTTTTTGCATCAGTTGAAGCATAATAAATTCTATGCCAACCCTCCATTTTATCTATCTCTCATTTTTAAATGTACTTCTTGTAAACAATATGTTGTAAACAACACATTCAGATCACAATTCAATAAAAAATTGTGTTTAATAAGGGACCAAGAAAAAATAGTAAAAACTAATTGGTGATTAAACAATCCAATATTAAAGAGTGAGTGGGTTAAAGAATAAATGATAGAAATAGTTAAAATTTCACTAAAGAGAATGAGAATATTGAGAGCATTTGGAAACACATGGGATATAGTAAAAGCAGTGATTATAGAAAAATTTACATCTCAATACTTACATCAATAAAATAGAGAAAGAGCAAATTAATGAATTGAGTATGCCATTTAAAAAACTAGAAAAAAGCAAATTAAAAATCCCTAATTAAACACTAAATTGGGAATCCTAAAAATTAAAGGTGAAATTAATTAAACTGAAATTTTAAAAATTGAATTAAGTAAAACTAGGAGTTGGTTTTATGAAAAAAAAAAAAAAAACAAAAAACAGGTGAACAATTGGTTAATTTGACTTAAGAAAAGAACACCAAATCACTAGTATTAAAAATGAAAAGGTTAAATATATTACCAATGGAGATGAAATTAAAGCAATTATAAGAAATTATTTTGCCCAATTATATGCCAATAAATTTAAGAATTTAAATAAAATGGAAAAATATTTACAAAAAATATAAATTGACCAGGTTAGCAGAAAATGAAATAGAATATCTAAATAGAAGCATTTTGGGAAAAAAAATTGAACAGGCCATAAATGAGTTTCTTAAGAGAAAAGAACAGGGATGAGATGGATTTAAAAGTGAATTCTATAAAACATTTAAAGATCAACCATTTCCAATTTTAAATAAATTATTTGGAATAATAGGTAAATAAGGGATTCTACCAAACTCTTTTTATGAAACAAATGTAATACCAATACCTAAACCAGAAAGAGCAAAAACAGAAAAAGAAAATTAAAGACAAATTTCATTAATGAATATCGATGCAAAAATCCCAAGCAAAATCCTAGCTAAAAGATTACAACAATATATTACAAAGATCATACATTATGATCAAGTGAGGTTCATACCAGGAATTCAGGGATGGTTTAAAATAAGAAAAACTATTAACAAAATTGATTGTATCAAAAATAAAAGTAAAAAAAAATCATATGATTAAATCATAAATGCAAAAGAAAAGCTTTTGATAAAGTTCAACATTAATTTCTATTAAAAACACTTAAAGTAGTGGTATAAATGTATTTTTTTCCTAAACTGATAAAAAAAAACCTTTTATCTAAAACCATCAGCAAGTATTATTTATAATGTAGATAAACTAGAGCCCTTTCCAGTAAGATCAGGTGTGAAACAAGGATGCCTATTGTCATGAATATTATTCAATATTGTATTGGAAATCCTAGCAATAGCAACAAGAGAATAAAAAGAAGTAGAATAGGGAATGGGGTGATAAAACTATCTCTTTTTGCAGAGGATAGCATGATATTCATGGAAAATCCCAAAGACTCAACTAAAAAGTTACTTGAAACAATTAATTTTCACAAAGTAGCAGGATATAAAGAAAAGTCACATAAACCATCAGCATTCCTGTATTATCACAAACAAAACTCTGCAAGAGAAGATGATAAAAAGTACCCTTTTAAAATGACCCTAGACAGTATAAAATACCTGGGAGTATATCTGACAAAACAAATTCAGGAACTATATATAAACAAAATTGCAGGAACTATGTATAAACAAAATTATTTTAAAAATTTATACAAATAAAATTAGATTTAAGTAATTTGAAAAATGTTAGTTATTTATGGCTAGGCAGGTCCAGTATAATAAAAATGACAATTTTACTCAAACCAATTTATATATTCATTGCCATCACAATTAAATTATTAAAAAACATTTTACTAAATTGGAAAAATGATAACAAAAATTCATTTGGAAAAACAAAATGTCAAGAATATCAAAGGAAATAATGAAAAAGTGTAAAGGCAGGAGGTTTAGTAGTACTAGATTGTAAATTATTGTTACGCAATAATCAAAAATATCTGGTACTGGCTAAGAAAAAGAAAGGTAGATCAATTAAATAGAGTAGACACACAGTTTATAGCAGCACATAAACATAATAACCTTGCATTAGACAAGTGAAAAGACTTAAGGTTTTGGGATAAGAATTCATTATTTAGTAAAAAAGTTTTGGAAAACTGGAAAGCAGTTTGGCAGAAAATGGATATGGACCAATATTTTATACCATTTACCAAGGTAAGGTTAAAATGGATATATGATATAGATATAAAGAGAGATTTTACAAGGAATTTAGAACATGAAACATTACTTAGCAGACGTACTGATAGGTGAACAATTTATGAATAAATGAAACATAGCAAAATTAGATGAGAAATGGATAGTTTCAAGTACGTTAAATTAAAAAAAATTGTACAAATAAAACAAATATAGCCAAGATTAGAAGGAAAGCAGAAAATAGGGGGAAAATGTATACAGTTTACCAGATAAAGATCTCATATCTAAAATATATAAAGAACTTTGAAAATCTATAAGAACATTAGTCATTCTCCAGTTGATAAATGGTCAAAGGATATGAACAAGCATTTTTCCAATGAAGAAATGAAAACAATTTATAGTCATGTAAAACATGCTCTAAATTATTATTAATTAGAGAAATGCAGATTAAAACAACTTTGAGATGTTATTTTACAACCTACCAGATTGGCTAAAATGATAGAAGGGGAAAGTGACAGAAGTTGGAGAGGATGTGGAAAAACTGGGACACTAATTCATTGTTGGTGGAATTGTGAAATGATGTGACCATTTTGGAGAGCAATCTGGAATTATGCCCAAAGAGATATTAAACTTTGTATATCCTTTGATCCAGCTATACCACTACTCGGTTTATTTCCAGAGATAATTATAATTATGGGAAAAGGAAAAGAGACTATGTCTTCTAAGATGTTTATAACAGCTTTCTTTGTGGGAGCAAAGAACTGGAAATTGCAGGGATGCCAATCAAGTGGGGAATGGCTGCGCAAGTTGTGGTATATGATTGTAATGAAATACCACTGTAGTATAAGAAATGATGAGCTCAATGATTTTAGAAAAACTTGCGCAAAATAATGAAGAGTGAAATGAACAGAAACAAGAGAACACTGTATACAGTAACAGCAATATTGTTTTAAGGATGGCTTTGAGTGAATAAGTTATTTTGATTATTGTAAATACTCAAACTAACTATGAAGGATATTTGGGGAAAGAAAGTATCTGCATCCAGAGAAAGAATTGACAAATAGAAGTATGTATAGAATAATTTTACACACACACACACACACACACACACACACACACACACACACACACACACACAAACACACACACATGCATATACATATATAACACATACACATATGTATGCATATGTGTATGTATATGTATATATACATATATATACACATATACATACACATACATACACACAGACACACCTATTTATGTCTAATGGCAGCTATCTCTAGGGTAGGGGGTGTGGGTGGTAGAAAGAAAACAAAGAAATTCACATGATAGTTTTCTTTTAATTCAAAAAAATTATTTAATATATTTAGTTTTCAACATTGATTTCCACAAGTTTTTGAATTACAAATTTTCTCCCCGTTTCTACCCTCCCAACGACCCTAAGATGGCATAAATTCTGATTGCCCCTTCCCCTAGTCAGCCTTCTCTTCTATCACCCCACTCTTCCCACCATTCTCTTTCCCCTTACTTTCTTGTAGGGCAAGACAGATTTCTATGTGCCATTGCCTGTGTATCTTATTTCCCAGTTGCAGGTAAAAACAACTTTTTTTAAACATTTGTTTTTAAAACTTTGAGTTCCTTATTCTCTCCCTTCTTCCCTCCCCGCCCAACCTCCTTGAGAAGGCAAGAAATTCAACATAGGCCACACATGTATCATTATGCAAAACACTTCCATAATAGACAGGTTGTGAAAGATTAACTGTGTTTCCCTCCATCCTATCCTGTACCCCTTTATTCACTTTTCTCCCTTGGCCCTGTACCTTGTCAAAAGTGTTTGCTTTTTGCTACCTCCTCCCTCAATCTGCCCTCCTTTCTATCTTCACCCCTTCTTATCCTCTTTCCCCCTACTTTCCTGTAGGGTAAGATACACAATTGTTTGTGTATGTTATTCCCTCCTTAAGTCAAATCTGATGAAAGCAAGGTTCACTCATTCCCTTTCACCTGTCCGCTCTTCCCTTCCATTATAATTGCTTTTTCTTGCCACTGTTATGTGAGATAATTTGCCCCATTCTACCTCTGCCTTTCTCCTCCCAATATATTCCTCTCTCATTTCTTAATTTAATTTAATTTATTTTAGATATCATCCCTTCATATTCAACTCATCCTTTGCCCTCTGTCTATATATGTGTATATTCCCTTCAACTACCCTAATACTGAGAAATGTCTCATGAGTTACAAATATCATCTTTTCATGTAGGAATGTAAACAAAATGTACAACTTTAGTAAGTCCCTTATGATTTTACTTTCCCGTTTCCCTTTTCATCCTTCTCTTGATTCCTGTATTTGAAAGTCAAATTTTCTATTCAGCTCTGGTCTTTTCATCAAGAATGCTTGAAAGTTCTCTATTTTATTGAAAATCCATATTTTGTCCTGAAGTATTATACTCAGTTTTGCTGGGTAGGTGATTCTTGGTGTTAATCCTAGCTTCTTTGACCTCTGGAATATCTCTCCTGGATCTATTCTCTATGTCAGTGGGTTTTCCAATGAGATATTTCACATCATCTTCCAGTTTTTCATTCTTTTGATTCTGTTTTATAATTTCTTGATTTCTTATAAAGTCACTAGTTTCCACTTCCTCCATTCTAATTTTTCAGGCAGCATTTTCTTCTGTAGTCTTCTGGACCTTCTTTTCCGTTTGGCTAATTCTGCCTTTTAAGACATTCTTCTCCTCATTGGCTTTTTTGGAGCTCTTTTGCCATTTGGGTTAGTGTATTTTTAAGGTGTTATTCTCTTCAGAATTTTTTTGGGTCTCCTTTAGCAAGACATTGACTTGTTTTTCATGATTTTCTTGCATCACTCTCATTTCTCTTCTGAATTTTTGAGCTCTTCCATGGTCTGAGACCAATTCATATTTTTCTTGGAGGCTTTTGATGTAGGATCTTTGACTTTCTTGACTTCTTCTGGCTGTATGTTTTGATCTTCTTTGCCACCAAAAAGATTCTATAGTCTGAGTCCTTTTACACTGCTTGTTCATTTTCCCAGCCAATTACTTGACTTTTGTGCATTTTGTCAGTGTACGAATGCTTTCAGAGAGGAGAGTGTTTTGTCCCAAGCTTCAGGGGTTTTGCACTGCAGTTTTCAGATCTACTTCTATTCTGAGGTGGTATGATACTCCTCTCCTGGCCTGTGCTCTGATCTGTGAGTGCAGGCACTCTTTTTTGCTGTGTAACCACCAGTGGGACTCCCTCTCCACAGACACCACAAAACTCTGCCACACCAGTGCTCCTCCTCCCACAAGAGCCACTAACTAGGACCATGACCCAGATCCAAGCAGGTCAAAGCAAGAGAACCTTGCCTCAGTGCCTGCAAAGCAATCTCTGCACTCTTGCTCTGATCAGCCTCTTGATTCTTCCCACTGTGTGGGCCTGTGGCTGGAAGCAGCCATCATGCTGCTGCTGTTGCTGTTGCTGCTGCTGGACACTGCTGCTGCAGTCACCTCCAGTGCCCCAGGGCTGAGGCCAGACCACGCACTTCCCTCACCCAGATCCAGCAGCTTTTCCACTGACATGCTCTGCCATTTTTGGCATTTGTGGTTTGAGAAGCCTGGTAACTGCCACAGTTCAGTAATCCAGGGCCCTGAGGCCTGCTCCACTTGGTCTACTCAGCACCTGTTCTGTCCTGTTGTTGCCCATATTGGGTTGCCCTCTGCTCCCAGCATAGTGTAATAGACCCTTCCCAGTGGCCATCCAGGCCGTTGTTTCTCTCTGTTATTTCATGGGTTCTGTAGCTCTAGAATTTGTTTAGAGTCATTTTAACAGATATTTGGAGGGATTTGGTGGAGAGCTTAAGTGAGTCCCTGTTTTCAAGCCACCATCTTGGCTCCATTCCACCCACCCCCCACATGACAGTTTTGTTGTATATTTGAAAGGAATAGCAAGTTGTGCATAGTAGATATGCAATTTCATGTGCAATCATCTTTTTATTGTACTTTTATGGAAATGCTTGTTTTATCCCATAAATAAAAAAAATTTAAAAACGCAAAACAAACAAAGAAATAAACACTCCCCGTCTCCTTCTCCTGAGCAAGATCTATTCCTAAGTCACTACCTTCCACTTTGCCAACCCCCACAAGGGGGCCTTTATGAGAAAGTGTAGAAGTGAAACAATAGTAACTGGACCACCTGAATACCAGGGCAAAAATCCCCAAGCAGCCAAACTGCATTTTTAAGCTCATATTGACTTTAACCTAGAGCAAGAGGGACTAGGTTCACATAACTTGATCTTTCTCAACTTTGGGGAAAGTATATGGAATATAGTTATTAATAAGATTCTCAAGTAGTCCCTAGCCCAAATTGAACCTCCAAAATTTAACAGAGCATCTAAACCTTTGGAGCAGCTAGGTGGCACAGCAGATAGAGTGCTTGGCCTGGAGTCAGAAAAATTGAATTTCCTGAGTTCAAATCTGGCCTCAGACACATACTAGCTGTGAGACCTTGGGCAAGTCTATTTCCCTCATTTCCCTCCTATGTAAATGAACTGGAAAAGCAAATGGCAAACCACCTCAGTATCTCTGCCAAGAAAACCTTAAAATGTGTCATGAAGAGTCAGGCATGACTGAACAACAACAAAAACTAAATCTTTGATCCTTTCTCAAAATACATATAAATATGTTATACACACATATGTATATATATATATGTATGTGCAAATATATGTATGTGTGTGTGTGTATAATTTACCAGTTCTTTTTCCTTCTTTTTTAAATGGCTCATTCAGAAACAATGAAGCTTTTAATAAATTTTGCTCCTTGTTTTTCATGTTAGTTTATTTCAGTCAATTAATTTTTTTCCTGTGGCTTCATCGGAAGATCTTGTTTCCAGTTTTCCCCTCATATTTATAAAGGAACCACATTTATTTTCCTTGAAGTTATGCTGCTTAGCTCAGAACTGGCTTCAAAGGCTAGAGGTTGGAACAGCTAGAATTCTTCCACTATAGGTCCCATTTCTTGATTTTTCTACATAAAATATTCAGAAAGCAGTTGATGTTGCCTATTCTAATGATTTATGCAAATATTAGAATGTTGTCACATTTATTTCGAGGAAAACACTTGGGGAGAATAAGAGAAAAGTGGTTTTATCTAATGAGTTGTCAATATATGGTTTACTGTAGTTTGCAGATGCCTGATAGGAATTTAGAAACACCTGTTTAGAAAATTGCCTGTAATTATTTCCCAGCTTTTTGTTTTCAGATTTTCAGAATACACATTTGTTATCCTCTGTGCTCTAGAACCCTTGTAAAACAAAGTTGGTCATGAGGATGAGTTAAAATTCCAAATTAGTAGTTTAGGCTCATAAAAATAGTTTTTCTTTTTAAATAATTCTTATTTTTTTTAATTTTGAGTTCCAAATTCTTTCCCTCCCTCCCAGAGTTTCGAAATTATGTTCGTATAGATCCTGGGTTTGTCTTGGTCAGGTAGACTCCCAAGTACTTTTTATTGTCTTCAATTATTTTAAATGAAATTTCTCTTTCTATCTTTATTAGACTCTGTTGATAATATAGAGAAATGCTGATATGTGAGTTTATTTTATATCTTTCAACTTTTCTAAAGTTGTTAATTGTTTCAAATAGTTTTTAAGTTGCTTCTCTAATTATACCCTCTTGTCCTTTGAAAAATGGTAGTCTTGTTTCCTCATTTTCAATTCTAATTCCTTCAATTTCTTTTTCCACTTTTATTGCTATTGCTAACATTTCCAGCACAATATTGAATAATAGTTGAGATAAAGGACATCATTTCTTTACCACTGATCTTATTGGGAAGGCTTCTACTTATCCCCATTACTGATAAAGCTTGCTGATGCTTTTAGATAGATACTGCTTATCATTTTTGGTTTTTTTGGGGGGGGGCAGGGCAATTGGGGTTAAGTGACTTGCCCAAGGTCACACAGCTAGTACATGTGTCAAGTGTCTGAGGCCGGATTTGAACTCAGATCCTCCTGACTCCAGGGCCGGTGCTCTACTGACTGCTCCACCTAGCTGCCCCACTGCTTATCATTTTAAGGAAAATTAAATTTATTCTTAAGCTGTATAATTCTTTAATAGGAATGTGTATTGTATTTTGTCAAAAGCTTTTTCTTCATCTATTGAGATAATCATATGATTTTTCATTGTTTTGTTATTGATATGGACAATTACATTGAGAGTTTTCCTAATATTGAAACACCCCTGCATTCCTTATATAAACTCCACCTGGTTATGGTATATGATCCTTGTGATATATTGCTGTAATCTCCTTGATGGAATTTTAAAAAAGAAATTTTGCATCTTTATTCACTAAGGAAACTGGTCTATGGTTTTTCTTCTCTGATTTTGCTCTTTCTGGTTAATGTGTTAGTACCATATTTGTGTCATGGAAGGAATTTGTTTGGACTCCTTTGCCTATTTTATGAAGTAGTTTATGTAGTGTTGGTATTAATTATTCTTTAAATGTTTGGCAGAATTCATTTGTGAATTGATATGATCCCAGGGATTTCTTTAAGGGAGCACATTGATGCATTTTTCAATTTCTTTTTCTAAGAGTAATTTATAGTTTCTAGGGGTAATTTATTTTCTCTTCTGCACAATTGATATTTTTGTAAATATTCATCCATTACACTTAGATTGTCAGATTTACCAGCTTATAATTGGGCAAAATAGCTCTTAACAGTAGTTTCAATTTCATCCTCATTTGTGGTGAATTTACCCTTTTCATTTTAGATACTAATAATTTGGTTTGCTTTTTTCTTTTTTTGAATAAATCAATGATTTCCCTGTTTTATTGTTTCTTTTTTGTCACATTTTAAATTTCAAACTGTCTCTCTTTGTCCTTTCCCATCTCACACTAGAGAAGACCACCATTTGACACATATTTATAAATATATATATAGAACCATACAACATGTATTTCTAGTTATCAGTTTTTTTCTCTGGAGATGGATAACATCTTCCTGCATAGGCCCTTTACAGTCAATTTGACTCTTTATAGTACTCATGATAACTTAGTTGCTCATAATTATTATTTGTTTACTATTTATATCACTGTACACAACATTCTCTTGGTTCTGCTCACTTTACCGTTCATTATTTCATGAAAGTCTTTCCATGTTTTTTTCTAAAATCAACCAGCTCATCATTTCTTACAGCATATGTAAGGCCAATCTGTAAGTGAAAGATCTTTCCCCACTCATTGAATAGGCCTGTAAAGGCAATCAGTGAATGGGAAGATCTTCCCCATCCATTTGAGTGGGCTTTGGGGGCACGGCTCTCAGGGTTCTGGGGGGAGGGGCTAGGACTGGAGCTAATGGTAGGAGCCTGAGTTCTGGTCCACGTGATGACATGAAGCCTGCAGTGGGAGGAGCTTGCTGAATGGTTGAAGCAGAGCTAAGAGGCAGTTAGTGAGGCAGTTGGTGAGAGCAGTTAAGAGCTGAAGGAGAGAGGAAGCAGTCAGCCAGCTGGAACACAGCTTGGACACTGTGGCTGAAGTGGCGGCAGCAGTGGTGAGGGCAGCAGGTGCTACAAAAAAGCAGGACTGATCTTCATGGAGACTGAAGAGTGCTGAGCAGGGGCTTGAGGCCAGTGGGGGGTCTTCTTGCTGGAGGGCCCTGCCATTGTGGAGGGGAGAAGCACCAGTATGGCTTGGCTTGCTGCATAATGTTTTTCTGTGGCCTCCTGGTCACTATTGTGGATGGGCATACTGGTTTTGGAAGGTTCTTGCCAGGATGTTGAACTGGGGACACTGGTCCGTGGGTCTGCTACTTTTGAGTTTCAATAAATGCTTTAACTCCTCTGTCTTCTACTTAGAGAATTCCTTATATCCTGTGATTCTGGACCATTCAGGCATATTCGTGGTTATCTTTGAAGTCATGAATTCTGCCTTAAAGATATAAGGCCTCAGATGGGGCCAACAAAGAGAGGCCTGAGTAGAGGCAGGCCCATACCCTTTCACTAACTAGGTATAAGGCCCCATGCCCCACACATTTTTGCTAAGTAGGCTCTGAGCCCTCAGGGCTCTGAACAGGGCATAAAAGCTCTGAGGTTGATGTTTTGCCTTTGGGGCCACTCTCATTGGAAGAGTGTTGGTGATGAGACTCTGGGTAGTTGAAGGAGCCATCCCCCCACCCCCTGGCTTTGAAAACCCAGATGTTGGACAGACAGCTAGAGGCCTGGCTACTGGTTTGTGTTACTTGCTCTGTTTATATAATATATGCTTGTAATTTCTGTTTGTATTCTTTCTGAAGTTCAGGGTGCTGGCTTTTTCCGCTGAACTAAGTTAATGATATATATGTTTAATTAGAGTAAGATTGTTAACCCCTTAAAATACTTTCCTTAGAAAAGCAGATCAAAGAATCAGTGCTGGCAGCGCTTCTGTGTGCTGGTGTTGTTGGTCTTACCTACAGCCACAGAAGCAGCAAGCAACATTGTTGTTACAGCATAGTAGTATTCCATCCAGCATTTCTACGTATTACTAATAAATTCCAATAGGAAGAGATAGAAAGAGAACTTCCATTTAAAGTTACTGTAGACATTACAAAATATTTGGCAGCCCACCTGCCAAAACAAACTCAGGAACTATAGGAGCACAATTACAAAACACTTTTCACACAAATAAAGTTAGATCTAAATAATTGGAAAAACATCAATTGCTTCTGGGTAAGCCAAGCTAATCTAAAAAATGACAATTGTACTTAAATTAATATACTTATTCAGTGCCATACCAATCAAACTACCAAAAATTATTTTATAGAGCTAGAAAAAGTATTATCAAAATTAATCCAGAAGAACAAGAGGTCCAGAATGTCAAGGGAATTAATGAAAAGAAATGCTAGGAAAGGTGGTCTAGCCATATTAGATCTTAAATTGTATTATAAAGCAGAATCATCAAAACTACTTGGTACTGGCTAAGAAATAGAGTGGTGGATCAGTGGAATAGGTTATGTATGCAAGACACAGTAGTCAGTGACTATAGTAATCTGCTGTTTGAGAAACCCAAAGACTCCAGCTTCTGGAATGAGAACTCACTATTTGACAAACACTGTTGGGAAAGCTTAAAGATAGTACGGCAGAAACTGGGCATAGACTAATATCTTACAACATATAACCACATAAAGTCCATATGAGTACAGAATTTAGATATAAAGGCTGATACTACAAGCAAACTGGGAGAACAAGGAATAGTTTACCTGTCAGATTTATGGAGAATGGAAGAATTTATGAACAAACAAGAGATAGAGAGCATTATGAAATGCAACATGGATAATTTTGATTATATTAAATTGCAAAGTTTTTCTAGAAACAAAGTTAATGCAATCAAGATTAGGAAGGAAGTCGAAAACTGGGAAAGAATTTTTGCAATGAGTGCCTGTGATAAAGGCCTTATTGCTAAAATATATAGCAAACTGAGTCAAATTTATAGGAACACAAGTCATTCCCCAATTGATAAATGGTCGAAGGATATGAACAGGCAGTTTTCAGAGGAAGAAGTTAAAGATATCTATAGTCACATGAAAAAATGCTCTAAATCACCACTGATTAGAGAAATGCAAATCAAAGCAACTCTTAGGTACCACATCACACTTATCAGATTGGCTAACATGACAAAACAGGAAAATTATAAAGCCTGGAGAAGATGTTGGAAAATTGGAACACTAATGCATTGTTGGTGGAATTATGAATTGGTCCAACCATTTTGGAAAACAAATTGGAAAGCCCAAAAAGCTATAAAAATGTGCATACCCTTTGACCTAGCAATATAACTTCTAGGGCTGTATACCAAAGAGATCATAATAATTGGAAAAGGACCCACAAGCACAAGAATGTTTATAGCACTTCTTTTTGTGGTGACCAAGAATTGGAAACTGTGGGGATGCCCATCAATTGTGGAATGGCTAAACAAGTTGTGGTACATGAATGTAATGGAATACTATTATGCCATAAGAAATGATGAGCAGGCTGACTTCAAAAAAGCCCGGAAAGACTTATATAAACTGATGTTCAGTGAGGGGAACAGAACCAGGAGGCAGCTACAGCCACATTGTGTGATGACTAACTTTGATAGATTTGGTTTTTCTCAGCAATGCAAGTTCTAAGACAACTCCAAAAGGCTAATGTTGGAAAATGCTATCCATATCCAGAGAAAGAATTACGGAGTCTGAATGCAGATTGAAGCATACAATTTCTGCTCTCTCTATTTTGTCTTGTTTTGTTTCTTCTTTCTTATGGTTCATTCCATTCATTATAATTCTTCTTTATATCATGAGTAATGTGAATATATGCTTAATATGAATCTATATGTAGAGCCTATGTGAGATTGCATGCTGTCTTGGGGAGGGGGTTGGGAAGGGAGAGGAAGAAAATTTGCCATACAAAAACTTGTGGAACTGAATGTTATAAACTAAAAATAAGTAAATAAATTTAAAAAAAAGAAAAAAAAATCCTGGGCCAGGCTTATAGAATTTTAATGCATGTATGTTAAGCATCTTGCTGTTCTCTTCAAAGCTATGTTTTATTCTATCAAGTCAAATGTGTTTTTGCAATCAACAACTAATAAAATGAATACTAATTTGTAAAAAAAATTAGAGTATATAAATATGAAGGAATACTATTGTACTATAAGAAATGATGAAGGGGATGGTTTCAGAAAAACTTGAGAAGACTTGTATGAACTGAAACAGAGTAAAGTGAGTAGGAGCAGAAGAACTCAATATAAGAAAGAAGAATATCATAAAAACAACTTTTGAAAGACTAGGTAATGCTAATCACTGCAATGAAAAAAGAATGATTAAAGAGAACTCATTAGACATGCTCCTTATGTCTGCCCAGACAGGTGATAGATTGAGAGTATAGATTTTTCTACACACAGACATGCAGACACACACATACACACACATGTGTGCACACACACACACACACAGGCACACACTTGTATATATGTGTGTATGTGTATGTATGCATGTATATCTATGTACATAAATGTATAAACACATATATCAGTAAATAGCAAAAGTCAAGCAAAATAAGTTATTCATTCACAATGAATACACACACATGTAGTATGATATAAATTTTGTGTGAATACACATACACACACATATATTGGCAATGCAGGAATTTTTTCTCTGACTTTTCTGTTTATTTTTTATAAAAGTATGCTTTGGTAAAAAAATTTGTGAAGAGAAACTGAGGCACAAAGGTTTTGAGCATAATCTATTTATTGGCAAGGCTAGTACTTGCCAGTAATAGAGGTCAATGTCTCCTCAGTGAACAGAGATATATTAGACAGAGGGGTCTCTTATAAAACTGGCAAAGTGTAGGATGGGCTTACATTTAGCCTGATTTACAGGATGGTATTTCTGAGACTTATGATGAGAGTTAGTCACCATTCTCTGGAAATTTTGATATTAAACCTGTGACTTATGACTGACTGCAGAGAACATCTCATGACTTCAGGGATTCATCTCTCCTCCTCCTCCCATCCAGGGGAATGAGTCCAAGCTTCAGCCCTGAAAAACAGGGAAGTCATACTTTTATTAAGAAGTCAGACCTCTAATGTTAAGTAGTCAACCTATTCCTTAAATTAGGGTTTCTTAAATTTTGTCCACTTGTGACTGCTTTTTGCCTGAGAAATTTTTACACAACCCTGGGTATAGAGTTATATAAAATAGGTATACAAATCAAACATTTGCTGATCACAAGTCATAAAGAAATTTATTTTACAATAATTCTTTGGTACACATATAATTTTACAATTTATTAAAGATGAAAGCACATTTGTATACTAATGATATGGATGTGCTTGTTTATTTTTACATAAAGAATTAAATCTTGGTGGAATATTTGATACTTCAGAATGTAGAGCATCTTCAACATTTTTAGAGTTGATTGATATTTTAATTTTATAATTGTCAATGCTGAGAATGTTGCTTCACATAGTTCAAAATGGCAGAAGTATGTGTAGGGCCATTTAAGAAATTATTGGAAATTCTGTCCTAATCCCAAGCCAAAATTCTTTTAACAATTTTGTATGTACAGTAAAAATGCTACAATTCATAACATACAATAGTATTGAATATGAAGCAAGGTGTTTCTGGCAGCCTTCATTGGCATATGGTGTGACAACATGCACAGTGCAAAGTGCGCATATTGTATGTTCAGGACCAAAGCTGCAGTGAAGTTGCATGATGCAACATGGGCAAGCACTGCCAGAAACACCTCAAATTCATTAATCATTTGATTTTGAATTAATTTTTGGTCATTGCATGTTCAGAAACCTTTTACTGTTGCCAAATTTTTCACAACACCCACATTCAGTTACCTGACCCCATACGGGGCTGTGACCCACAGTTTAAGAAGCACTGAAAATTAACCTAATTCCTACATATTGATTCCAGTGTTTAGATGCAATTCTCAATCAAGAATTAATTCAGAATAAAGTGGGGCATCAATTTTAAATTTCATAAGATATTTCATTTTTCTTAATGGGATGGGAGAGGTAGAAGACATTTTTGTTGATTGGCAAAAATAAAATTTAAATTATAAAGGAAATGGATGAAATTAGCTAGTTAGTTCTGTTTTTAGAGTAAATCAAAGTGAGACACTCTCTAAGGAGGCAATTTAGGGAGGCAATAGACCTGTGGTTTGGCTTTAGAAAGCCCAGTTGATGATTGTGACCCCTTGTGGCAGAGAAGAAGGGAAGAAATCTACTGTTGAGCAGGAAATATTCCTTGAGGAAGTGGGGAGAAGGCAGTTGATTTCTCTCTTCTTGCCCTCCTCCCAACATTGGCTATGGTGTGTTACATGAGAATTTTTCAAACCACAGGAGACACCACACCCAACAGGGAATATAATCATTATTCAAGACATGAGATAGCTCTTTGGAGAGTGACCAAATTAAAAGGATAATAGAATCAGCTTTGGCTCTCAAGAGTTGAGGTAAAGAGAGGATCAGATTCAGTATGCCCAGCTGTGAGACCTCTCCAGCAAAGGTCCTGTGCTGAGATTGAGCAGCATGAGAACGCCAGGAAAAGGGAAAAGTTATCACATTCTGCCTTGTTGTAAGAGTAAGTTGTTTTGACTATGTGTTCCCTAAGCATGTGTCCCTCCACAACCACACTTTCTATATATGTGCTCATTCTCCCATGGATGCTGGGTATATGTGTTGAAGAATATGTCCTGGGTTTATGAGGGAAAATGTTTTGGTATTATTGTTCTTACTATAATTACTATGCTATCTGAGGCAATTAATGCTTTTGCTTTGAGCTAATTGTGCCTATTGAATGTGTATTAAAGGTAAGTGCAGTGGAGTCTGTGAGCTGAAGTTTTTGAGACATAGTGGTATATGTGTGTGTGTGTGTGTCTGAAAATATAAAATGGTCTATGTTTTGAATTTTGTTGTTAAAAAACAATTTATCCCCAAAGAAACTAAGTCTGTATTTACTGCATACAAAGCATAATCTACATCTACAAGCCAAGCTCATGGATAGGTGAATTTCATAGATATTGGAAATGCTAGTTAAAGGAAGAGAAGCACCTAACACTTTGAATTTGACTTTAATAGGGAATCATGATTACAGAGCAGAATTGATAAGCTTGATTAAATGGTTTTATTTCATTGAAGTCTTTAAATAGATGGATATATAATTTGCAATTTAACCAACTCAGTTACCTGAGGGTTGCCATGGCAACGAAATATACATTGAAATGACATTTGACATTCATTTCATTATTTTAATTTGCAATCAGTGAAATACAAGAACATTTCCTTACCAATGTACTTCACTTTAAGGTAAGTGATGAAGAACAAATGTGCCCCTATTCAGGATAGTTATGATTTATGGAGCATTAAAGAGAAAAGGTTATAGCTTATTCATTCATCATCCAAATTAGGCCTTAAATATATCTAAATGGGAAGGTTAGCTGTATTCTGTTGAAACAGGTTTCTAACTGGCCTTATGACCTTTGGACAAGGAGACAGGAATTTTCTGTGATAGGTTTCAAGACAAGTTCCATAACAAGATATCGCAAAAAATAGAGTATAGTGAATTGATAACACTCCAGCTCCTCAAGTATTTTAATATGACTGCAAATATACTGATGTTTAACTGGTTATTTATAAGAAGGAAATATACCTTTAGGGGGCCCTTTTTAAAAATTTGACTGGTGTTTTGGGAATTGTTCCTATAAATACAGTGGAACTATGGGAAGATCTGAATCTCTGAATTTTTATTCTTGAGGCTTTTGAATCTTAGCATCATTTCTTGGTTCTATCATTGATTCATTTTTGTATTATTTTCTACATTCTAGCTATACTTTTTATTCTTTTAATATATCAGTCAATATACCTATGATTTCAACAGGATGGGAATCTTCTTTCATCAGTACAGACTGTAGGGAATTTGTTGTTAGTAATTATTGAAGGAAAGATTTGAAACTTGGTCTTCCATCCCAAAGCCTATCACTCTATCCAATATTCTGTGCTACTTCTCCAGTATATATGATAATATAGAATTTAGGGGATGAGGATAGGAAGTGGAAATTTGGAAGATATCCTTAGGGTGCTACTTTTCTTTCTGATTGGTCATATAAACATTTAAAGTGATATTGACATGATGTGAATGTTTTCCAATATGTTCTGCTAACTCCTTGATTTTTCATTTCAATGTCCACCTGAATATACCTGTGAATAACATAAGTACAGGTAATGTATTATTTTGTCAAATGATAATTAGCAACAATTTAGAAAAATGCTAATATTTCTACATAAATGATTTTTTCACAAGCTTTTAATAGCAGCAGGGAAACTTTGATGCTAACTCACCCTACTTATTTCTATTAGAACAACCCCTTTTCTCTAATAAACAGAATCACACCCCGCACCACTAGCATTGCTACCACTTAGTTATTTGTTGAGAAATTGAGTTAAATTTTGTCACTAAATCAGCCTATTGATTTCTCCCCCTATTTAACCAGGCACACAGCTAAGAGTAAATAATGGCACCAAAAATAATTGGCAGTCTAGTACAGGGAATAAAGAGAGAAAACAAATGTATCTATAAACTAATGGAAATAAAACCAATAAGCACTGAAAACAGTAAGAGAAACATTCATTCAGTCAGTGGCCTTTCAGTTTGCCTTAGGAATCATGAGTAGCAATTTGAAATCCTGTTTTTCTCCTGGGGAGAAGTGCTGCCTGGAATATGATATAAACTATACTGATCAAATAAAGAGGACAGCCTCTGGCTAAAACAAGGAGGAAGAAGTTATAACAAAGAAAAACAGCTAGTTGTATAAAATGACATTTATATACCAGCAAAGTAAAATTAGAAATCTACCCCCCTGTAAATGTTTCTGTCAGCTGTAGAAGAAAAATAACTATGTCACAGAGACAAGACAATAGAGAATGAGAGTAACATAAAATAAAAGTTTATTTTAAATAATTCCCGGGAGGTGACTTTAAATACACACACACACACACACACACACACACACATATACTTTGATGATGATGTGGGAACACTAATTTAATTAATTAATTAAATCCTTTTAAATCAAGAGTATTTTCAAAGAAAAATTTTGTGGCATATGATGTTAAAAAAAAGTTTGGCACCAAAAGCAATCTGCAAGAAGATACAAAGGTTCATTTACCTCTAACAGGCATTCAACAATTTGACCCTTCTTTAGAACTTGAAGCCCTTCATTCAAGAAAAACTTCTTGACTTGACATTAGAATCAAAGAGAGAAAAGAGAAGTGTAACCAATTAATAAATATAGTTGGGACCATATTTAGAAATGATGCCTTTATGGTTGTGCTCCTTAAAAATTAAATGGCAAGTGTTCGGAATTATTTTATGTCTTATTTTATACAATAGATGGGTGGGGTACTGAAAAGTTGAATATAAATAGGATTTCTGAGAGCAAATATATTTTAGAAGAGGAACTCTGCTCATTTGAAGGACTTGATATTCTTCTTCAAAACCAAAAGTTCATAAGAAATGATGACCCTCAGTTTACCTACTGTATTAGATTTGTCAAATGTCAGATTTTTAAAAGTAGGGCAAAAAATAAGAAATGGCTCGCTTTTTTGGAGGAATGTTGAGGGAATGTTTTAGTCATTCTTTTTTTTTGTTTGTTTGTTTGTTTTGAAACCCCAGTGCTTTATGGTAAGCACTTAAATGTTTGCTGACTGACTCATTGAGGTTCTGCTATTCTCTTTATATACAAGAAAACACTATCAATGCTTCCTTTTTTCTTACTACATTCACATGCCTTTTGTCTAAGTGTTGAGTGAGTGAATGGGAGAGAATAACCACAAAATAATTTCTGAAAGAAACAACTTGCTTTTGGGTGAGGTGAAGGGTCCAGGTTATTGTCTAAACTGAGACTCAAATGGGTAAACAGAAAACTCTGCTAAGGCCAAATCCTGAAACAAAGACCACAAAGGAATCTTAGCTGAGACCCTCATCATCACTGGCCTGAACTTTTGCATGGAAAAGACAAAAAATCTTTCAAAAACTTAATAGCTCTAATCAATGTATTACCACATCCTTCTATCTGATCTCAAATCTTTTCTCACTCTAATCCAAGTGATTATTTTTAAAAGGTAGGCCTAATTATGCTCCCTGTTCAATGAATTCTGGTGGATCTTCATTACTTCCAAGATCAGATATAAACTCTGTTTAGGACTTAATGTCTTCATAACATGGCTTCCTCCCTTAATTAGCCTTCCTGTCCTTTATTCCCTTTGATCTACTAGATGATCCAGCTATGATCCTATTTGCAGTTCTTTATATGATTTCCCATCTCCAACTTCTGTGCCTCTGTGCTGGCTATTTATCATAATATAAATGCTTTGTATCTCATTTCCCTGTCTTCCCTCAAGATTCAGCTCCAATTCTACCTTCTGCCTTTCTGGGTCCCTCCACCTGCTAGTAGCTGATCCTTCCATATTACCTTCCATCTACTCTGTATATATCTTCTATTTATCTGCTTATTTACATGGAACCCTATCACCTAAGTGTCACCAATTCACAATTTTTCTGTCACTTGATCAATTGGCCTAAGACAGAGAAAACTAAATATAGTACTTGGTGAATTTACCTGTAGAAGAGTTTTTAAGACACATAAATGACATAAATGGATGTAAATTTTAAAAAGTGAAGAAAGATCCAAAGAAATTAGGAGTCTTAACCTTGGATCCATGGATTCTTTTTTGCATTTTGATAACTATATTTCACTATATTTGGTTTCCTTTGTAATTCTATGTATTTTATTTTGTATATTCAAATATATCCTGAAAAGGAATACATAAGTTAAAGAGGCCTATCTTGCAAAAAAGCTTAAGGACCCCTGCATTTATTATATATAATAATATGTAACATTATTAGAGCTAATGATAATAATATTGGTACTTACACAATGACTATTTACACATTTAATATTTTAATAAATATATTTGTAAAACTTAATTTTAATTAATTCAGACTTTAGGGACATTGTCCCTCATTGTAAAATCCCTACAGGACAATGCCAAGTAATGATAACTGGCAAAGATTTAAGTTGGTAGATAGAACCTGTGGGAGAAGTGACACAAGATTAAGTCTAGACTTAAGATACAGTTCAACTAATGATCTGAAAGTGGGAAGAAGTGGTCTTTATTGAAGTTCATCAATAATATTAATGGGAGATACCATGTTATTCAGGGAAGGGTTAGAGAAAGGGATTAGACCTGTAATTTCATTAGTATAGAGAATTCTCAGATGAGGAGGTTCTTTATATCAATGTGGGTGGGCACCTTCTCTGAAATTTATAATCTTAAAGATTTGTCTAGGGCACTTTAAGTGATTTGCTCAAAAGCACAGAGCCATTATTTTTCAGAAGTACAATTTGAGTACTGGTGGTCTTCTTATTTTTGAGACTAGCTCTTCAGCCACAAAACCATTCTGCTTTGTCGTTCAGAGGAGATGAATATAAAATAAGAGGTTACAGTTATGGCAAAGAACGAAATGTTAAGGAGACTTAACAATGGCCTCCCTAGAAAATGAATCTAAGCCTAAAACTGAAAGAATCACGGGTATGGAAATTTACCCCTCCCTTCTTTTTTTGTTTTGTTTTTTGGCAGGGCAATTGGGGTTAAGTGACTTGCCCAAAGTCACACAGCTAGTACATGTGTCAAGTGTCTGAGGCGGGATTTAAACTCAGGTCATCCTGACTCACTTTGCTGTACTCACTTTGCCACCTAGCTGCCCTGCCTCCCTTCTTCTCACTGGTTTTCTATCTGCTTTCTGAATGTGTGATCATATGCCCTCTACTAGTAGTATCTATCATTTGGTTCACTATTCCTCATAGCCTTGTCATAT
Organism: Trichosurus vulpecula; assembly: GCF_011100635.1. Lineage (NCBI taxonomy): Eukaryota > Metazoa > Chordata > Mammalia > Diprotodontia > Phalangeridae > Trichosurus > Trichosurus vulpecula. Next base: position 479,451,509 of record NC_050573.1, read on the forward strand.
ATGGAGAATAATTCTTGTGTTACCAGTTTGTATGTGGCGGATTGCCTCACAGCAACTCTACATTCAAGGGTAGATAAAATGGAATTGACTGTTGGACCTGGGTGAGAGAAGTGTGTGGTCTGGCCCCAGTCCCAGGGGTGGTGGAGGTGGCTTCAGCAGCAGCAGCAGAAAGCTCCAGCAGCTGCTTCCAGAGCTCCAGCTGCAGCCACTTCTGGAGCTCCAGACCCACAGAAGGTGCAAGGAATCAAGGGGCTGATCAGAGTGGGAGTGCAGGGATCTCTTTGCTGGTGCTGAGGCAAGGTTCTCTTGCTTTGCCCTGCTTGGATCTGGGTCATAATCCTGGTTGACACTCCTTGGGGGAGGAAGAGCATTGGTGTGGCAGAACATATGGTAGCTGTGGAGTGGGAGTCCTCCTGGTGGTTACACAGCAGAAAAGAATGCCTGCACTCACAGACCAGAGGACAGGCCAGGAGAGGAGTATCATAGTATGTCAGAGCAGACGTAGCTCTGAAAACAGCAGCACAAACCCCCCAAAACTTGGGACAGAGCACTCTTTACTCTGGAAGCAGTCATACCCTGACAAAGAGCTAAGAAGTCAAGTAATTGGCTGGGAAAATAGGCAAGAAATATAAAAGGATTCAGATTATAGAATCTTTCTTTGGTGACAAAGATAAAAACAAACAGCCAGAAGCAGTCAACAAAGCCAAAGACCATACATTAACAGCCTCCAAGGAAAATGTGACTTGGTCTCAGGACACAGAAGAGCTCAAAAAGGATTTGGAAAATTGAGTAAGAGAAGTGTAGGAAAAATGTAGAGAAGTGTAGGAAAAATGTAGAAAAAATTAGAGTAACGCAAGAAAATCATGAAAAACAAGTCAATGACTTGCTAAAGGAGGCCCCCCCCCAAAAAAACTGAAGAAAATAACACCTTTAAAAAAGAGTAACCCAAATGGTAAAAGAGCTCCCAAAAGCCAATGAGGAGAAGAATGTCTTAAAAGGTAGAATTAGCTAAATGGAAAAGGAGGTCCAAAAGACCACTGAAGAAAATATTGCTTGAAAAATTAGAATGGAGCAAGTAGAAGCTAGCGACTTTATGGGATTAAAAAAATTGTAAAACAGAACCAAATGAATGAAAAAATGGAAAATGGTGTGAACTATCTCATTGGAAAAACCACTGACCTGGAGAATAGATCCAGAAGAGAGAATTTAAAAATTATTGGACTACCTGAAAGCCATGATCAAGAAAAGAGCCTAGACATCATCTTTCAAGAAATTATCAAGGAGAACTTCCTTGATATTCTCGAGTCAGAGGGTAAAAAAGAAATTGAAAGAATCTACCAATCGCCTCTCAAAAATATCCCTGAAAGGAAACTCTTAGGAATATTGTAGCCAAATTCCAGAGTTCTCAGATCAAGGAGAAAAATATTGCAAGCAGCCAGAAAGAAACATTTTGAGTATTGTGGAAACACAATCAGGATGACAAAAGGTCTAGCAGCTTCTATATTAAGGGACTGAAGGGCTCGGAATATGATAGTCTTCTGGAGGTCCAAAGAGCTTGGATTAAAACCAAGAAGTATCTATCCAGAAAAACTGAGTATAATAATTCAGGGCAAAATATGGATTTTCAATGAAATAGAGGACTTTCAAGCATTCTTGATGAAAAAACCAGAGTTGATAGAAAATTTGACTTTCAAATACAAGAATCAAGACAAGCATGAAAAGGTAAACAGGAAAGAGAAATCATAAGGTACTCATTAAAGTTGAACTGTTTACATTCCTACATGAAAAGATGATATTTGTAACTCATGAGACCTTTCTCAGTATTAGGGTAGTTGAAGGGAATATACGTACATATATTATATAAATGTGTGTGTGTGTGTGTGTGTGTATGTAGACAGAGGGAGCAGTGTGAGTTGAATATGAAGGGATGATATCTAAAAAAATTAAATTAAGGGGTGAGAGAGGAATATATTGGGAGAAGGAGAAAGGGAGAGATAGAATGGGGTAAATTATCTCACATAACAATGGCAAGAAAAAGCTGTTATAATGGAAAGGAAGAGGGGGAAGGTGAAAATGAATGAGTGAATCTTGCTTTCATTGGATGTGGCTTAAGGAGGGAATAACATATACACTCAATTGGGTATCTTACCCTACAGGAAAGTAGGGGAGAAGGGGATAAGAGGGGGGAATGATAAAAGGGAGGGCAGATTGGGGGAGGAGGTAGTCAAAAGCAAACACTTTTGAAAATGGACAGGATCAAAGGACAAAATTGAATAAAGGGGTACAGAATAGGATGGAGGGAAATACAGTTAGTCTTTCACAACATGACTATTATGGAAATGTTTTGCATAATGATACATGTATAACCTATATTGAATTGCTTGCCTTCTTAAGGAGGGTGTGTAGGGAGGGAAGAAGGGAGAGAATTTGGAACTCAAAGTTCTAAAAACAAATGTTAAAAACATTGTTTTTACATGCTACTGGGAAATAAGATATACAGGCAATGGGATATAGAAATCTATCTTGCCATACAAGAAAGTAAGGGGAAAGGGGATAGGCAGGAAGAATTGGATGATAGAAGGGAGGGCAGACTGGTGAGAGAAGCAATCCAGAATACATGCCATCTTGGGGTGAGGGGGAGGGTAGCGATGGGGAGAAAATTTGTGGAAATGAATATTGAAAACTAAAAGTAAATAAAGATAGATTTAAAAAACAAAGCAAAAAAGATGATAATTAGGCAAAAATATTTTCTGGGGGGCAGTGAGGTGATGTAGTGAGTAGAACACCGGCCTTGGAGTCAGGAAGACCTGAGTTAAAATCCAGCTTCAGACACTTGGCATGTGTACTAGCTGTGTGACCTTTGGCAAGTCACTCAACCCCAATTGCCCTGCCAAAAAAAACCAATAAAAATATTTTCTGTGAATTTGTGAGTATGGATGTAAAAAGTCCCATGTTGGCAAAAGGACCCCAATAAAAGTTTGCAAATTTTAGTTAAATTAGTATTTGTTAATTCAGCATATGATGATGAAAAAGACCTATAAATATCTTAATCCAAATGAATGAATAAATGGGTAAATAAATGAAAAGCATTTACATGTCAAAAATTATTCAAAGTACAAGGCATACAAATACAAAAATAGTATCAGTTCCTGTCCTCAAGGAAATTGCATTCTGATCCTGAAAGTTACCAGGATGAAAGTGGGACCATGGAAAATAGATTGAGAGTTACAATCCAAGATTAGTGGTAAAGTGATTTGTTCATACATGGTTAATGGTTCCAGAAGTGAAAACAGGTAGGGGTGGGAGTTGGATAGGAAAGAGGAAATGGTGTGTGAAGTAGCAAGGTATTTAGCAAGACTGTGAAGGAGATATTTGGAGAATAAGGCGTGAACTGAAGAATGAATAGGACTTTCCTGAAATATCACAGTATGGGGAAGTCTCCAGGAACAAATTCTAGAGATCAAAAAGTTAAATTTAGTGATATGTACTTGCTGAGGCTATGTAGGAAAATGTGACAGTATCATATAAAATGATAGGTGTCAGAACTTAGAAAATATCCTAGACAGGAACACCAAAGTTCAAGTTTAACATTTGTTTAAAACTCATCTAGAATTTTAATTATGATTTTGAAGAAAATCCTAAGAGACATCATTTTAAAGCATAGTTTCTATACTTTTTGACTGTGTTGTATAATAGAACAAAAGCCAAAAATGATGCATAACCTTTTTTAGATTTTTAATGGAAAGGTTTGGGGAGGGGGTGAGTATTAAAAGAAACATTTTATTCAATTGAATAAGAAACATGATTAGCATGTTTCACCATTAGTCCTCTGGAATTTTGGTTCACCATTGTGTTGATCAGAGTTTCTAAGACTTTCAAAGTTGTTTGTCATTATAATATTGTTTTTCTATACAAATTGTTCTTGTATTTCTGCTCACTTCATTTTGCAGTAGTTAATAAAAATCTTCCTAGATTTCCCTAAAACCATCCTTTAAATTACTTTTACAACACATAATTCTACATATTCATATATGATAACTTGGTCCGTCATTCCTTAATTGATGACACCCCCTCAGTTTCAAATTCTATGCCACCAAAAACAAAACTGATACAAATATTTTTGTACATATGGGTCTTTTTCATCTTTTTTTTATCTCTTTGGGTATAATAGACCTCACAATTATGATTTAGGGTTTTTTATATGTCTGATATTCCTGCATATTTTCAATTTGAGGTCTTATATTATTTCAGAATTTTATTGGTGGATTCTATGGATCTGATGGATCTCTCCAGTTTTCATTTCTGATTTCTTGAAACGTGGAAACCAGAGTTGTTGTGTGTGTTTGTGTGTGTGTGTGTGTTTGTGCTTGTTTGCTTCATTGTGGTTTTCAGAGTTTCTTAATTCTTATATGATGTCTCTTTGAATCCTCTTCCAAGTCAGTTTTTTTTTAATAGTAGCTATGACAATATTTCTTTTTCAAATTGAAGTCTTTTACTTCATTCTCTCATTGAATCATGAAGTTCCTTCTGTTTGCTTCATTCTACCAGAAGGGGTTTTTGGCCAAAGAATACTGGAAGCAGGCATATTTAGTGAGCCTGCTTCAGGAAGTGTTTGATAAATCAGAATGAGAAAGTTCTATATGAGTTCTATGACCATTTAAAGTCTACTTTAAAATTAATGCTTTTTTGATTGATTGTTGAATTAGAATTGCATTTATATAAAAAAGATTCCCAGCAAACCCCTTTTTTTCCTGTTGGCATTTAAGCATGGAGTCAAAGAGTACTGTGAATTCCTGGGTGAAGGGAGATCACTGGCACCAGTGCCCTCCTGTCCTGATCTAGGTTGAAATAAAGCATTGAGCAAAAGCTCCTGCTGTTGTTTCTGTCCCTTTTGGGTCTGTTATTTCCTACTTTAGAGGTCACATTGACCTTAGGCCTTCTGTAATACCTCTACATTGTCTCTATTAATTTGGTCTCTTGATAAAGATACTACATATCAGAAATATTGAAACTTAGTATGCTGTTAGTATGCTGGAGTCACTCATACCAGCTTGAGAGAGCTTACTGTTAAATTTTCAATATAAGTTTTTGCACCTTGGAAATCACTAACTCATACAAATTAGGGCTTGATTTGTTTTGCTGATTGTCTAGATTTAAGAAAGGCATGCAAAAAATGTTAATAATGTGGATTAAAGAAGATGGCGGCTGAAAAGCAGGGACTAGCGTGAGCTCCCCACCAAGTCCGTCCAAAAACCTATAAAAAATGGCTCTGAACCAATTCTAGAACTGCAGAACCCACAAAAGAGCAGAGGGAAGCAGGGCTCCAGCCCAGGAAGGCCTGGATGGTCTCTGGGTGAGGTCTATCCTGCATGGAGCAGGGAGCAGAGCAGAGCGGAGCGGAGCAGAGCCTAGCATGAGCGGTGCAGACCAACCAGACCAGGAGCCGGGCAGAGTGTGCCCTAGCGCCCTGCATCAGTGAGCTGCAGCAGTTACCAGACTTCTCAACCCACAAACACCGAAGACAACAGAGAAGGTTAGTGGGAAAAACTGCGGGAGTGGAAGGAGTTCAGGTTCGGCTACCACCCCTGGGGCAATGGAGGTGGGGCAGCTACAGTTGCAGTTGCTTCTGGCCCCAGGCCCACTTGGTGGGAGGGATTAAGTGGCGCATCAGAGCAGGAGTGCACAGCCTGCTGAAGGTCTAAGCCTAGTCTGGGTTGGGGGTTCTTGGGGAAGGAGGAGTGCTGGTGTGGCAGAGCTGGCACATCCCCCCCAAACGTGGAACATAGAACTCATTAGTCTACAAGCAGTCCTACCCCGCTGAAAAACTCAAGGGTCAAGTAAGTTGGCTGGGAATATGGCCAGGCAGCGAAAATGCACCCAGATTCAGTCTCAGATTCTGGAATCCTTCTTTGGTGACAAAGAAGACCAAAACATACAGCCAGAAGAAGTCAACAAAGTCATACAGCCTACAACAAAAGCCTCCAAGAAAAACATGAACTGGTCTCAGGCCATGGAAGAGCTCAAAAAGGAGTTGGAAAAGCAAGTTAGAGAAGTAGAGGAAAAATTGGGAAGAGAAATGAGAAGGATGCGAGAAAACCATGAAAAACAAGTCAATGACTTGCTAAAGGAGACCCAAAAAAATGCTGAAAAATACACTGAAGAAAACAACACCTTAAAAAATAGACTAACTCAAATGGGAAAAGAGCTCCAAAAAGCCAATGAGGAGAAGAATGCCTTGAAAGGCAGAATTAACCAAATGGAAAAGGAGATCCAAAAGACCACTGAAGGAAATACTGCCTTAAAAATTAGAATGGAGCAAGTGGAAGCTAGTGACTTTAGGAGAAATCAAGATATTATCAAACAAAACCAAAGGAATGAAAAAATGGAAGACAATGTCAAATATCTCATCAGAAAAACCACTGACCTGGAAAATAGATCCAGGAAAGATAGTTTAAAAATTATTGGACTCCCTGAAAGTCATGATCAAAAAAAGAACCTAGATATCATCTTTCAAGAAATTATCAAGGAGAACTGCCCTGATATTCTAGAGCTACAGGGCAAAATAGAAATTGAAAGATTGCCTCCTCAAATAGATCCCAAAAAGAAATCTCCTAGGAATATTGTTGCCAAATTCCAGAGCTCCCAGATCAAGGAGAAAATACTGCAAGCAGCCAGAAAGAAACAATTTGAGTATTGTGGGAACACAATCAGAATAACCTAAGATGTGGCAGCTTCTACATTAAGAGATCGAAGGGCTTGGAATACGATATTCCAGAGGTCAATGGAGATAGGATTAAAACCAAGATTCACCTACCCAGCAAAACTGAGTATCATGATCCAAGGCAAAATATGGATTTTCAATAAAATAGAGGACTTTCAAGCTTTCTCAGTGAAAAGACCAGAGCCGAATAGAAAATCTGACTTTCAAACACAAGAATCAAGAGAAGCATGAAAAGGTAATCAAGAAAAAGAAATCTTAAGGGACTTACTAAAGTTGAACTGTTTTGTTTACATTCCTACATGGAAAGATGATGTGTATGATTCATGAGACCTCAGTATTAGGATAGCTGAAGGGGATATTCATATATATATATATATATATATATATATATATATATATATAAGTTTATGTATATATATGTACATGTGAGTGTGTATGTATGTATATATGTATGTGTGTATATATATATATATATATATATATATATAGAGAGAGAGAGAGAGAGAGAGAGAGAGAGAGGCCACAGGGTGAGATGAAGATGAAGGGAAGATATCTAAAAGAAATAAAATCAAATTAAGGGATGAGAGAGGAATATATTGAGAGAGGGAGGTAGGGAGGGATAGAATGGGGTAAATTATCTCGCATAAAAGTGGCAAGAAAAAGCAGTTCTGTAGGAAGGGAAGAGAAGTCAGGTGAGGGGGAATGAGTGAATCTTGCTCTCATCAGATTTGACCTGAGGAGGGAATACCATACATACTCAATTGGGTAACTTACCCCACAGGAAAAAAGGAGGAAGAAGAAGATAAAAAAGGGGGGGATGATATAAGGGAGGGCAGATGGGGGTGGAGGTAATCAAAAACAAACACTTTCAAAAGGGGACAGGGTCAAGGGAGAAAATTCAATAAAGGGGGATAGGTTAGGAAGGAGCAAAATATAGTTAGTCTTTCACAACATGAGTATTGTGGAAGGGTTATACATAATGATATGCATGTGGCCTATGTTGAATTGCTTGACGTCTTAGGGAGGGTGGGTGGGAAGAGAAGAGGGGAGAGAATTTGGAACTCAAAGTTTTAAAAACAGATGCTCAAAAACAAAAACAAAAAAGTTTTTGCATGCAACTAGAAAATAAGATACACAGGCAATGGGGCATAGAAATTTATCTTGCCCTACAAGAAAGGAAGGGAAAAGGGGAATGGGAGGGGAGTGGGGTGACAGACGGGAGGGCTGACTGGGAACAGGGCAACCAGAATATACACCATCTTGGAGTGGGGGGGGGAGGGTAGAAATGGGGAGAAAATTTGTAATTCAATCTCTTGTGAAAATCAATGCTGAAAACTAAATATATTAAATAAAATAAAATAAAAAAGGAGAGTGCAGAATTGAAGAGGAGCAGAATTGAAGGGGAGAAGAACTGAGAGCAGAACTAAGAGTCACAGAACTGAGAGCAGTAGAACTGAGAGGAAAACAGTGAGGCAGCAGACATCAACAGGGCTCTGAAGAGCAGACATTGAGAGAAACAGCATCAGTAGAGCTGCAGAAGAGAGTGTTGAGCAGAGAATTAGGATTCATGAATGATTGTTTACAGGAAGGCCCTAGCAGGGGGGAAGGTCACAGGATGACTTGGTTCCTTGCTATAATACTGTGTTATAATTTGCTTGTTACTACATTGAGGTGGGCTTACTGGTTTGGGAATAAAATTGCTACTATAACAAATTGGGGGTATTGGTTCTCGGATTTGATCCTCTGGAGTCTAAATAAATGTTATACTTCCTCTGCCTTCTAAAAAAATATAATGTGGATTAAACTTAAAAGAATGTTGTGTATAGATTTGTTTTGGAGAGAGCCAATTGTTAAATATTTCCCAGCTCTTCCTGTGTGCAGGGTTCAAACTCTGTGCTTCTTTCTTCCTGAGAAGTACCAAGATGGACTTTGGCTTTGTCTCTTATCGTGGTAGCATTTGCTTTAAGCTTTCAAGAGGACCTTGAGGCATGTTATACTACTTGGAGAATTCCTCTGTCTGCTTGCACAGGGACCTACTAAGAGGTGGTTTAAGACATGATATAGTAGCTATCTTAGAGCAGGGCTGAGATCATGCTACTGTCAGCTCCATTTCCCTGAGATTTTTCTGGTTCCATGCCCTTGGAACTTTCTTACTTAGAGTGCCTTCAGCTTTCCAGTCATGTTAATGTACAATTCTAGACTGAATAGAAGAGATTACTGGTGTTTATTTTCTTTTGGTTTACTTTATTATTTTATAACCTATAGAGTCACTTCAAGGCCCTTTTCATGTTGGTGATAAAGGGGGCAGAAAAAGTTTTTGTATAAAACAGATGTAAATTAATTATTAAAAATATATTATATTGTGTCTATTACAAATGGAATGTCTGATGCCTAATTGTGGGAGAAAAATAACTTTGTTATTACATAAACTGTTGATATCAATGAACTTAGTTTTCAGACTGCTTTTGGAGAGAAAGTGGTATATTTGTAAAGACAAATATTTTGAACAACGTAGAATAATGCCTCACTTGTATGTGAACAGTTTAATGTTACAAAGAGGCAGAGAGAAATCTTTTATTTATTAAATATTAGAGAAATATGAGGTTAAAGTAACACAGTTTTAAGGGAACCATGGAATTGGATGACCATTTTGAAGACTTTAGAGCTGCAAGCATGATGAGTACCTAAGTTATTTTGCATATATATGTATTAAAATTAAAGGGAGTAAAACTAAGAACAAAAAAACAAAATGAAATCCAATTAATGTTTGGATACTTTTGGATCAAAGGCAATCAATACTTGTATATGATTTTAAAAGAGTATAAATTTGTTAGCGAAAATTTAGAGATCTGTGCCTTTATTAATGAAAAAGGATCAGTATGCCATTGAAAATTATAGACAAATAATAAAACTGGGCATAGAAATCTGAGAGAAAAATCTGACAGGAATTTGGGAACAACCGAAGACACAGCAAAAGCACTGAAAAGCTTGATTGTATCTGTGGAAGTTAGAAGCATTCAATTTGAAGAAGGCTTCCTTCAGTTTAATGATTCCTGATTGGTGGAGAAAGAATTGACTTCATTGTCTAAGAACTTCAGTGACAACTAACATTGCTCTTCACTGGCACTTAAGAGTTGGAGAAAAGTGAAGTTTCTTATAAGGGCCTGTTGCTCTTTGCTGCCTCTTCTGTCTTTTTTTTAATAGTAGTATTTTATTTTTTCAATTATATGTAAAGATAATTTTAAACATTCATTTTTACAAAATTTAGAATTGCAAATTTTTCTAGCTCCTTCCCTGCCCCCTCCTAAAACAGTAAGCAATTTGATATAGATTGTATATATTCAATTATGCAAAACATATTTCCATATTAGTCATGTTGTGAAGGAAGAAACAAAAGAAAAGAGACCAAAAAGAAAAAAAAACACATAAAAAATTAAGTGAAAATAGTATGCTTTGATCTGCATTTGGACTCTATTGGCTCTTTCTCTGGATGTGGATAACATTTTCCATCATGAGTCCTTGGTAATAGTTGATCATCACACAACACTGCAATATTCTGTGCAATATTCTCCTGGTTCTGCTCATTTCACTTCATATCAGTTGAAGTAAGTCTTTCCAGGTTTTTCTGAAATCTACTTGCTCATTATTTTTCATTGCAAAATAGTATTTCATTACATTTATATGCCACAATTTGTTCATCCATTCCCAAATTGGTGGGCATCCCCCCATTTCCAAATTTTTTTCTACCACAAAAAGAGTTGCTATAAATATTTTTTGTATATATAGATCCTTTCCATTTTTTTATGATCTTTTTAAGATACAGGCCTACTAGTGGTATTGCTGGATCAAAGGGTATTCACAGTTTAGTTGCTCTTTGGGCATATTTCCAAATTGCTCTCCAGAATGGTTGGGTCAATTCATAACTCTACCAATAGTGCATGTGTCATGATTTTTCCACATCCTCTCCAACATTTATCATTTTCCTTTTCTGTCACATTAGCCAATGTAATGGGGTGAGTTGGTACCTCAGCATTGTTTTAATGTGCACTTATCTAATCAAAAGTAATTTAGAGCACTTCTTCACATTCCTATAGATAGCTTTGATTTGTTCATCTGAAAATGGCCTGTTCATATCCTTTGACCATTTATCAATTGGTAAATGACATATATTCTTATAAATTTGACTCAGTTCTCTATATATTTGAGAAATGAGGCCTTTATCAGAGGCCTCATTTACATTTACATTTGATGTAAAAATTGTTTCCCAGTTTTCTGCTTTCTTTCTAACTTTTATTCCATTGGCTTTGTTTATGCAAAACCTTTTTATTTGATGTAATTAAAATTATCCATTTTCTATTTTGTTATGCTCTCTATCTCTTATTTTGGCATAAATTCTTCCCTTCTCTGCAGATCTGACAGGTACACTATCCCTTGCTCTCCTAATTTGCTTATGATGTCACCCATTATATCTAAATCATGTATCATTTTGACCTTATCTTAGTATATGGTATAACATGCTGGTCTATATCTAGTTTCTGCCATATTGTTTTCCAGTTTTCCCAGGAGTTTTCGTCAAACTGTGAGTTCTTATCACAGAGGCTGGGGGGCTTTGGGTTTATCAAAAACTACATTATTGTGGTCATTTGCTACTGTGTTTTATGTACATAATCTGTTGCAATGATCCATAACTATTTCTTAGCCAGTACCAGAAACTTTTGATGATTACTGCTTTATAATTAGTTTGAGATCTGGTATGGTTGGGCTGATTTCCTTTACATTTTTTTTCATGAATTCTCTTGATATTCTTCATTTTTCTTCCAGATGAATTTTGTTATTTTTTTCTAGCTCTAAAAAAATAATTTTTTTTGCAGTTTGATTGGCACGATACTGAATAGGTAAATTAGTTTAGGAAGAATTATCATTTTTATTATATTAAGAGCTGCCTACCCATGAGCAATTGTTGTTTTCCCAATTGTTTAGATCTGTCTTTGTGTGAATAGTTGTTTTGTAATTGTTTTCATATAATTCCTTGGTTTTCTTGGCAGGTAGACTCCTAAGTGTTTTGTATTGTTTACAGTTCTTTTGAATGTAATTTCTCTATCTCTTTCTGTTCGGCTTTGTTGGTAATATATAGAAATGATGAAGATTTATGTGTGTTTATTTTTTGTCCTTCAACTTTTCTAAAATTGTTAATTACTTCAAGTAGTTTTTTAGTTGATTCTCTAGGATTCTTGAAGTATGCTATTATATCATTTGCAAAGAGTTATAGTTTTGTTTTCTCGTTGCTTATTCCATTTCCTTCAATTTCTTTTTTCCTCTTATTGTGATAGCTAATAATTCTAGTACAATATTGAATAATTGTGGTGATAATGGGCAGCCTTGCTTCACCCATGATCTTATTGGGAAGACTGCTGGCTTATTCCCATAACAGATAATACTTACTGATGGTTTAAGTCTCCTTTGTCTTGAGAAGGAAAAGTGGAGGGGTTTTTGATACTCTGGTGAGATGGCTTTAAAGAGTAAACCTGAAATGTATTGTTGTGAATGCCATTCTGATTAAACAAAATAGCACTCATCTTCTTTGAAAACTCATTGCAAGAGTGCCCTGATATACTGACTAACATTTTGCAAGATGGCTTATGTATTCAATATGTGACCCATTATTATAGCAGTACCAATGGAAGGCATAAATGGCACATTATCTATTTTTTTCCAGCTTCAAATTTTCTATTCTCAAAATTTACAGTTTCCTTGAAAAGAAATGTTTCCACATAGCAGGACTATTGGAATAATCCTCTGACTAGTCTCCTTTCCCCAGGTCTCTCCCTACAGCTTTGCAAAGGCTGTTGTTCCTAAAGCACTTATCTGATCATGTCATATACCTACTGGAACACATTGATTGTCTTTTTTTTTTACCACCAGATCAAATATAAAATTTTCTTTTTGGCTTATAAAACTTTTCACCAACTTAACTCTTTCTGTCTTAATAGTCTTATACTTTAGTCCTCTTCATTTACTTTGTGATAAAGTTATACTGGCCAACTTACCATTCCTTGCGTACAACACTCCATCTCCTTAACCAGAACCTTTTCAATGATTGTCCTTTATGCCTATAATGCTCACCCTCCTTTGCTTTCTGACTTTCTTTAGTTTATTTACATATCAGTAAAATTTCACCTTCTCCCCCTGAATAATAAACTCCAGTGACTTTATTACCTCCAGAAGAATATACAAAGTGCTCTCTGACATTCAAAGCCCTTCATGACCTAACCCCTAACTACTTTTCCAGTCTTCTTGCACCCTACTCCCCAACACCTTCTCTTTAATCAAATGATACTGGCATCTTCTCTGTTCCAAAAAAGGGCACTTTGTCTCTTGGCTTTGTGCTCTCCCTCCTTCCCTCAGACTACTGACCTCCCTGGCTTCCTTTAAATCCCACCTAAAATCCTAACTTCTACCAGCAGCCTTCCCCAACCCCTCTTAATTTTAATGCTTTCCCTCTTTTAATTACTTCCTATTTATCCTATATACTGCCTGCTTTGTATACATTTGGTTTGGGGTTATTTCTTCTATTAGACTATAAGTTCTTTGAAGTCAAGGACAGCTTTTTTGGGACCTCTTATTGTACTTAACACAGTGCATTTTACATAATAGTTCCTTAATAAAAAAATTGAATGAATTAATAAATTCTATTGCCTAATCCTATGTATTATTTACATTTTATCCTGTATATCTTGTTTGTACAAAGTTTTTTTTTATCATGTAATTATCCCCATAATACTGTGAGCTCTTTGAAAGCAATGACTGTCTTTGGTTTTGACTGTCTTAATAAATATTTATTGACTGACTATTGAGTTGAGGAGTGACATGGAAGGATTTGTTTTAGAAAAACTTATGTGGAAGATGGATAGGGGTAAGAGGAGGCCAATTAGGAAGCTATTTGCAGAAGTCAAGGCAAATGGGTCTAAATGAGTAATGATGGCTGCATGAGTGAGTAGAGAAGAGAATGGATACATAAGATGAGTATGTTGGGTGACAGAGAGTGAGGAGTCTAGGATAACATGGAAGCTGCAAGCCTAAGTGATTGGAAGGCTGGGGCAATTCTTAATAGAAAAAAGAATATTAGGAAGAGGAGAAGATTTGGGAGAAAAGACAATGTAGGGAGATCTACAATACAGATAGCAACAAACCTATATTTGCTCATTCTATTCAACTCACTATGTACCACCATAAATAAAAAGAGGGAGTGGATCTTAATCTCCTGGGTATGCCTGGAAGCATAGAGTCTCTGAATGGTACATGACACTGCCATTAAGTGATTTTGGGGACAGGATGGAATTTTACCTTCACAGTTGTTGGTTTTGGTGTCTGCAATTTGGTAAGGTTATAGTCACACTGAGGGCCCTACGCTCAAAGCAGAAAGGGAGAGGTAACATGGTACAATTAAGCCTCGGATTTGTTGTTGGAGCAAAATTTTCATCAGTATTTAAAACCAGAGGACCTGAGTTTAAATAGCAATTAGGAACTGTGTGATATTGGGAACATCATTTAAACTCTTTGTACCTCACCTTATCCATTTTTAAAATGAGAGTTTTAACTTAATGTCTTTTTTAAACCTCTAAATTTATGATCCAATAAGGCTGTAGGTTGCATAGCCATTTGAAGGAAATGTTAGGATGGGCAAAAGTAAGGTAGTTTTGAACAATAATGGGTAGAATTTTGACAAAGCCCTGTGATTAGATGTAATTGGGAAGGTAAGATGTGACCCATCTTCCTTCTCTCTGATTGACTACCCCTTGGTTCATGTCATATCATCTTTGAGGTCATGCCATGACTGACTAAGGGTATAGAGTTTTCACTTTGGAAATGACTGTCTTAGAGGAACAAGGTTGGAGTAAGCATAATGGTAATTTGCTGTTCAGGGCTATCACTGCCATTATTCCTTTATTCAATTTTGGTGGCAGAAGAAAATATAAGATAGTAATTGGTTATAGTGAAGTCAGCAAGAAACCCAAGAAAGTTTCCCTGGGAGTATGGACTAATGGCAGAGGCTGAACTTGCTATTCCCTTTGAGTAACCTTGGCATCTAATAACACAGAAGGAAAGAGTGCATGGTTTTGCAGTTAGTTACTAACAGTTTTAATTTAGTTTTTCTTGACTAGAAAGTCAAGAAAATTATTGACTGAATGGCCTCCATGAAAACTAATTATAAAGATAAATTGGTATGTATCTTTTAAGTAAGCTATAATAATTTTAGGAGATCAGTACTGTTTGTCACCTGCATTATAAAGTTACGGAAGCTTGAAGCCAGGGAAATAAAGTCAGAGATTAGAATTCACAGCTTCTTATTCTTAATGAGATGCTCATACTAATTAAGCAGTATGTTTTCCAAGTGCTTATCTGCCTTCTTAAGAAGGTTTCTCCATATTGGAACTGATGTATATATATTAGGAGGATCCAGTAGGGAATCTGATTATTGCTTTCTTGGCTGTTCTTTTGCAAATATACTATTTTTGGCAGACATCTTAAAAGCATTACATTCACACATACATAGTGGTAATCCAAAGGCTTATTGCCCAATAGAAATGCTCTTTAAAAGTGAAAATATCTTTGTATTTTCTACAAGCAGAGAATGAAGTTCTGTTACAGAAATTGACTCTGCTTAGGTCTTTAATCAGAGGTAAGGAAAGGCTTTAATGAATTTTTTTAAAAAATCCCACATTATCTTTCATTTTAAAAAATAGCACAAATAGGTTGAAAGTATCTTCGAAAAGAATAGCACACATGCTATTCATTCTCTTAAAGTGATAACATACTATTGTAGGCTGATCAAATACAGAAATTTCATCAGCATTAATTAGTTTCCCACAGTTAATGGAAAAAAGACTAAAGCATTTTACTTGAACATGACAGAAAATTGCTACCAAAATAAGACTTCTACTTCACATTAATTCAGAAATTCAATGCCTAGCCATGTTGCTTACATATCACGTATATTCTTGACCACAACAGAACAGTAGATTTATAGTTATGCATGATTTTTAAATTGAAGAAAGTTTCTGATTTTTCTGAGACTTTTCCCCTTTATGGATATAGCATCTTCTATGATTATATAAACCAGGATACAAGAAAAAATTGTTTCTTTCACTGATAGTTATACACAAGTTTTCTGAATTTTAGCCACCACCAGCTTTCTATGGTGAGTAATGCCTTGCCTTAAATCTTGAAGTTAATCACAAGATGGACTGTATAAAACCTATTCCAGATTATAATCTCTATCTTGATTGTATAGCCATTTTGGACAGTTGGCAACACATTTTTGCATATGATATTCAGGTCGAAAGAGTTGTTTTCCCTTAAGTATAACTTTTTTCAACTCTACTCACTCATATCATTGTTCAGTTTTTGCCCTTTTCCTCTGTTCAGAGCAATCATACTCTGAGGGCTGCTGTCAAAGCTGGCACAGTTGCTGCCTTAAGTGCTAGATAAAAGGTCATGTCATTCTTTGCAGCTTTAATAAAAATGAACTTATAATACAAAATTCCATGTTCTTTGTATTCTTCTTGTGTAATAATGTTCTATTTTTTGGTTGGGTGAGATGCTTGCTTGATAGTAGTCAGTAGCCTATCTTTTAACTCTACAAAACTGCATGTTATAGATTTATAGATAGACATTTATATGTATTTATTTATTTATAGATATCTATCTATAGACATGTATTTGCAATTTACAGGGCCTTGGTCTTAAGAAGCATTCTAATTACAAGAGAAAAAAATCAATTTGCTATAGTCATGGTCCCCATGACCCCGATAAACTCAGAAAGCCAGTTTTAAGGGGATAAGTTGATCTCAAAATGGTCACAAAAGTTATTAAACCTATGCAACTGACAACCTGTCTTAGAAATCCTCATAGCTTATTTTTGTTGTTGCTTACTTTTTAAAGAGCTTATACTTCATGGGCATTTATTTTTAACTTAATCATTTCAAGAATCAGGAACAATAATAAGTAAAAATATTTATTAGTTTTGAACACATACATGAAAAAGCCAAAAATGTCACTCATCTTGCTCCTTTCACCTTAAAAATATTCTATTTTGCTCTTACAGTGCCATTGAGGAAAATGGTGAATCTCTAATTCTTTATTCTCATGGGTTTTTGAAAGCTTTATTATTGAAACTTTCATTGGTGGTACTTCTGAATTGGTACAAAGAATGCTAAAAATTACAAGAGAACTTGTAAATAACTAGTTCGGCCCTTTCATTTTACAAGTAAGGAAAATGTAGCCCCTAAAATGGTAATGATTTAGACAAGCACACACAGGCATTAGGGAGCTTTGTATTGGAACCCTATAGGTCTTAAGTTCTTTTCATTTTTCTCAAGAGCTAAATTTCTTCAAGATTTTGTGCCAATAAATTGCTGAACCTCTTAGGATTCTAGTCTCACTTATCTGAAAAGTAAGCCTAGCCTCACCAACTGCTATGATTGTTATAAAGGACAGAGAATGGAAGAGTACTTTCTCAAACTTAGGCTGGTTCTTTACAAGTGAGGCAAAGTAAGAGCATCAGCTGACCTCTCTGAGGTCAAGTCATCAGACTTAGATGAAATATAACCCAGGGAATTGAAGATGTTATTGCTGAGTTGTCAGTGATCTCTGAAAGAGAACAGAAAATGAGTGAGGCATTGCAGGGCTGGATAAATAGCAATGAACCCATTTAAAAATGAGGAAAAATAAAACCTGTCAGATGTTTTAATGCTTGGCAGTAATTCTTTGTAAGAATCTAGAATCTGCATATTATACAAAGTATGGGTACTGAACTCCTAAAAGAGAAGTATTGATTATGAAAAGTTAGTATGACTTCATCAAGAACAGGTCAGCCAGATCAGTGTCATTTTCTTTTTTGACAGAATTATTAGACTGGTAGACCAGAGGAATACCATAAATATATTTTAACTAGGATTCAGAAAAGCTTTGATAATTTTTTTTTAAAATTATGCTTGTGGACCAGATGGAGAAAAGTAGTCTGTATGAGAGTATAGTTAAGTGTATTTAGATTGACCAGATCCAAAGAATAGTCATTTAACTTTGAGTGTTATTCTGGGAAAGTATCTCTTACTGGAGTATTGCAAAGAGCTGTCCATAGCTTTATTTTTAACAGTTATTTAAGTGAAGGCATAAATCAAGTTTTCAGATGATACAGATATTGGATGACACAGTCTGGATACAATTAGATATTAATAAATTAGAATTATGGGTCAAAATCAAATAATATAAAATTTGACAGGGATAATTATAAAATCCTAAACTTAAGTTCAACGAATTAACTTCACCAATACAAGCTGTAAGTTAGGAATTTGAAAACATGTGGGATTATAAGCACAACATAAGTCAATAGTATGACTTTTCTGACAAAATAGCAACATGATTTCAAGTTGCTTCAAGAGAAACATACTCTCCTCTGGTCAGACCACATCTCAATGATTGTGTTCAATTCTGAGTACCTCATTTTATGAAGGACATTGAAAAGCTGTGAAATGTCTGGAGAAACGTGACCATGATAATTGGTGCCCAGACTTATTGGATGAAGGAACTATGAAAGTTTAGCCTGAAGAGTATATGAATATTTTTAGAAAGGAGAAAAAGGGAAAGGCATGATAATTGTCTTGAAATATTCCAAGGATTATCATGTGAAAGAAGTATTGAACCTGTGCTGCTCAGCATCTGGGGACAAACTATGAAAAATGGGTATAACTTGCATAGAGGTAGATTTATGCTCAATATAAGAAAAATTCACCAGCAATGACAGCTACCTAAAAATGGAGTTGCACACTCCTTACTAGTGGTCTTTGAACACAAACTAGATGATCGCTTGTTAAATATGTTGTGGAAAGCACAATTAATTAGATGTTCATTTGCATCTATGTTATTGCCATAGAAATCCCAAATCCATTTACTGGTTCCTGTGCTAGGAACAGCACATTATTCAGTCTCATAATATTCAGCCATATTCATATTATCATTAATCATAATATTTCTTCTTTTCTGTTTCCTTGGCTTTTGTACTTGAAACTTTTTTTTCCCATTTCTATCTCAATGTGATTCAGCTGACCCAGAACATTGTCAAGGGCTATGTGTTATAAGGGTTGAGAAAAAGGACATTTTCTTTCTTTCTTTTGGCCAGTATCAGAAGAGTCGCAAATTTAAAATGGCATATGTAATAGTTTTTTTAAACATTGAGTACCTCTTGAACCTGTATCCAAAGATTTTGAAGAGTTTTAGCAGCAGGAAAGATTTCACTCCTAAAAATATAATTTTTTAAAATTTCTGGTGGAGTTATTTGGAGAAAATGAGTTAATGAGAAATGACTGGCAAGCTGACAAAAGAAGCTCAAACCTTTGCTATTTTTCAGCTTCCTATTGACTCCAGAAGTAAATATAGAAAAAATTGCATGTAAAGTGGCTTTATAAAAGAGAACAGAGGCTGTCAAGCAACTGGGATTGGAAGAGAAAGGAAGTTTATACACTCATGGTGAACCCAATGCATGCATTAACTGTTTCCAGCTACAGTTAATAAAGCTATGTGGAAGATTTATTTCCTTTATGAGAGAAGTCAATTGGGTATGACAGTAATATATTGTTTTAAGAGAAACCTAAGAACTAAATCAAGACAGTAGGAAATTTAAAGAGAAGCAATTTCTGCTATCAGTTTTAATGAATATAATTAAGTGATAACAAAAAAAAAGAGAAGAAAAAAAGATTAGCTTTTGCTCAGAAAAATCCTTCCCATTCTCTAAATTATCATGACAATACAACTTTACAGTGAAGTTAATTTCCCCCATACTTGCATTCTATTTATGACTTCCTGGTAAAGAAATTATTTTATCCTGAAGGGAGTGAGGAAGAAAAGTTTTTCAACCACATGTTATATTCTAATTTTTCCTTCTTCCACCAGTGAAATGTAGCAATTCTGTCACATAGGTACTGGGTCCTATTATAAGTGTTATCCTCTCATCCAATGAGTATTGTGCAAGAGAATTAACCCAAAAGAAGTTCTAAGTGGAATTCCTAGATGAATCTGCTAGATGAAAATGGTATGTGCCTTGAATTCTGTACATTTTTGGATGGTAATTACTTGACATTCCAATTCTTTCTAGAACTCTGAATAAGCAAGTTAAATGGGCAATGGTGTAATGAACTTCAGAAAGTATTCCCAAAACATCAGAGGACAGAAGTTGTTCCTACCAACTGGGACTAGGGAGACACAGTGATCTTGTTGTTCTGATGTTAAATTTAGTCCTGAGCTGTAATTTGACTAATTCAAGGAACTCATTGAGAAATCTTCTTCTACCAATTCATATGCACAGCTAATTTAAAATTTCTAATCTTGCAGATTTGTTTGGGGTGATGAGAGGGTTAAGTGACTTATTCAAGTTCACATAGTTAATATATGACAGAAGTGGGAACTGAACCCAGGTATTCCTGGCTCTATGTCTACTTCTCTATCCAATATGCTGCCATTACTCTCATAGTGAATGTGTAGGAAATATTCAAATATATAAAAAGAAAACTCGTTCTTCTGGTTCTATACCAACCCCCCCCCCCCACTTTCCCCAGGGCTACTTAAACTCACAGTCCCTAGAGAGTAATTACTCCTTCTACATTTATATGTAAATGAAAGTGTTTGGGATTTCCAGTACTCATGAGCTCCAACCAATGTGCTTCCCATTTATTGTCAGCTAATAGCCTCAATTGACTTTTAGAAAAGGTTAAGGTGGTAATGAAAGAATACTGTTACAAAACATTCCTCTATCCTCCTTCCTCCCCAAAACTGCCTCATAAAGGTCTGCACACACAAGGTTCCTAGGAAAAGTGTGTTCAAACTTAAAGTACTAAAAAGAAATGGGGCAAAGGGATAACTTACAAGTGCTGGTATTAAGATTTTTTTTCTTGCTTGGGGAGTTCTCATGAAGTGCACCTTAGGTGGAACTCTCTGCTGTGTCACATTTCTATATTATTTATCCCTTTATAGAGTCTATTGCTGCCATACTCTCCACCATAAGATGGGATGAGGGAAGGATCACACGACCTGAAACTTTTATTCCTCTTGTATCCATCTTTATCTCCTTTTGTACTTGGTGTGTTTTTAGTTGATGTGGGATGGATATGTTTTGTCCTCTTGGTTCCTCCTCACCAATGGCATGGCCAGTGAAAGAGGAGAGGGAGTAGAAAAGAGAAACAACTCTCTCTTCCCCCAAGAGCACTTCCCTTTCAGGGGCTTGGCTTGAATTAAAATCCTCAATTCCTAGAAGTGAAATCTCCCTCTTTTGCAGTGGACCACTCTAGACTGAGTCAACAAATAGACTAACTGCAATTTTATAAATAAGCCCAATAAGTATGATAGATCCTCTCAGCCAATGGCATTGCTTTTTTATTGACCTAATCAAAGAGGTTTATACTTCATAAAGAGATCACAAGATATAAACCATCTTGTTCAACATTTAAAAGTTTTAATAATCTTCTGATTTATAGAATGATTATTGGGGGGGGATGTTACACCTTTTTGAAATTGTCACAAATCTGTATTATCAGAACTTGAATGAATACATTTGAACATTATCTTCTATTCTGCCCTTTTATAGACAGTTTCATCCTGTTACCTAAGCTCACTTTAACAACATCAGCTCTGCTCAGACAGTTCTGCTACTTATGAATTCATTGCACAATCTCCTGCTCAGACAAAACTATAATAAAGTGCTTTGCAAGGATGTTGGCCTACTTCCTGTACTTCCTCAATTGAAACAAAAGGGCCAATAATCCTTATGAGAGAGTTTAGTGGATGAAGCTGAATATTTATCCACATTTTATGAGAGATCAAGAGAGCTTGTTCTCCAGAATCCAAAAGAATATGGCTCACTGAGGTTCTAATTCTATTACCACCTCACCTGGGCACTTTAGTTTTGCTCATTTATGAACCAGTATCATAATGGAGCATGTCACAGCTGTAGTAATTAGGAAAGCGTCTCCTTCCATTTTTCAAGATGACATGAAAACAGTTGTCAGGAAACAAACTCATTTTCTGACTCTGCCATGATTTACAGGGTTTTAGGCAATGATGGTAGCTTGTCTGCTTGGTTTAAAAGAGCTCTTGATATAACAGAACCTGACACTGTTTACTTCAGCCTATTATGCCTGCTGCATTCACTGAATGCTTCATTGGAGAAGAAAAATCGAAAGAAGGCTATTCATTGTAATGCCAGATGCTTTTTGAAAAAGAAAATCAATTTTTGCTTGAGCTCAGAATGTACTCAGCAGGTCCAGAGTGACCTACCACTTTTGATGTCAACAACAAAAGGCTCTGCCTGCATTTCCCACAACAAATCATTCAACATCTCAAAGAACATTGAAAATCCTAGATTAGTTTCATTTTAGTCTGTGTTCAAATTGGTATCCACTCATCCCCACAATATCACAAAATAGAGAACCTTGGGTTACAGAGCCAGAATGTAGGAAGCTAAAGAGAGAACTTGCTTTTAAACATAGGTTGGGTTATAAATTACTTAGAGGCATTTTATGACTGAAATAATTAGTTATGTTTAGTATTTATAGCTGTTATCATGATGCCTTTCTGTACTGCTAATTAATTATTTTATGGCCAGCATGTTTCAAATGCAATTAGGTATGGTGATAATCATAATATTTTGCATATTCATGACAACATTCTGCCTATTTACAATGAAACTTGGGTATCAAAATCAGTTATTGTTCTTTTGTTATTAGGCAGGATAATTACGGAAAAAAAAACAAACAATAATACTTTGTTCTTCAAATAACACTGTCACTCATACAGGCACTCCTGCTATTTTGTACAGGGGAAAAAAATCTCCCAAGTGATAGAGTTTGGCTTTGTCCTTTGATCAACTCAAAGGTCACTGGCAAAGACCTTTCCCTTCTTATATACAGCTAGGGTTCCACTGAGGTCTCCAAGTAGGATTGGGAGAAAGGAAGAAATTTGGAGAGAGAGAGGAAGTTTCCATGAGAGTGGGAAATACATAGTGAATAGAAAAAAGAGGGGAAAGAAGTTTCAAAAATGTGAATGGGGAAAGTTGATATATTTCTTCAAATTTTTGGACTTGTTCTCAGCTTCACCAATAGTGTATTAATGTAACTGCTATCCTATAGCCAAGACACTACATTTAGGGATGTTATTATTAAACTATTAAACAGAGGATGAGAACAAGAATGGTAAAGGGTCCTGAGATAATACTTTATAACAATTAGTTAAAGTGTGAGGGAAGGAGTATTTAGCCAGCAAGAGAAAAGACTTAGTAGAGGCATGATATATCACACTATAGTATAGTTCAAAGAATACTGAACTTGGATTCAGATGTGAGTTTAAATCTGAACTATGCTTCTTTCTGTCTGGGTAGCTTCAGGAAAGTAATTTAACCTCTAAGTTTCCTTATCTTTAAAAACAGGGTCATAGATTGATGACCTCTAAATTCCACTCAAACTCTAAATTCTTGTGATCTTATACATATTGTTTTTCAGGTGAGGGTGGGAAGAGGTAGAGGATTGAAGTGGAGAGCATGCTTTTAAGTGGAACTGAAAGCCTAAGAGGGTTTTGTGAAGTCTAAGGTGCTCAGAGGACCACTAGATTGAATTATTGCTCAGAAGGAATCTGCTATATTGGTTGCCTTATATAGAATTATTGAGTCTTAAATCCAAAAATTTTAGAAAAAAAACCATGCTCTATGAAGCACTAAAATGCTCTCAGTTAGGTTATGGCCTAGATCAATGATGTATGCTTTTTCCCAGTGATACTTCATTTTCTTTTACTTTAAATCTCCTTGACCAGACACAATCTTCCATTTTCCTTCCTAAATATGCTTAGAGAACCACTGAAAATAGCAAAACATAAGTGTAAGGATCTATCCTCATTTTTTATTTTTTTTATTAAAAAACATTCCTAGTCTATAAAGCAATTCAATATTTTGTTTAAAATTTTATTTATTCCTTTCTTGATTTTCAGAATTTATAGTTTTGTGTTTGGTTGATTTTGAAAAATGTGTTACTTTTCTAGTTTTCTTTTAAATGTCCGTATTCTATTCTTTCTTTTGTTGGTGAAAATCTTTATGGATATATGGCAAATCTATATTTATATAAGCTTTGTCTATATCCCCAAACTTTTGATATGTTGTCTGATTATAATATTTTTGATAAAGTTTTCTATTGCTAAGGGCAGCTAGGTGGCACAGTGAATAGAGCACTGGCCCTGCAGTCATGAGGACCTGAGTTCAAATCTGGCCTCAGATACTTGACACATTTACTAGCTGTGAGACCTTGGGCAAGTCACTTAACCCCAATTGCCTTACCTTCCCCCCTTCAAAAAAAAACCCAAAATAATCTATTGCTTCTATGATTTGTTCTTTCACTCATATTTTCTTTAGGTTTTTATTATTGGTGTCTATTCAAGTTGTCAAATTCCACATGTAAATAGGTTTTTCTGAGCCATCTTGTAGCAATGCCATGGGTTATGGGCATATTGAAATAGTGTAAGGTGCTTAGTAATACCCCTCAGATTCTCTCATGGACAAACAAATCCTAGCCACTGGACTGCTATTTAACTCATTACTTCTGATAACTTCTCATAAATTACTAAAATGCAGCATCTCTCAATTAACTTTGAACTTCTACCCCAGCTTATATTTTAAAGCATCCTACAAAGTTATTTTCCCATAAATATTCTCTTTTCCATCTTAAACTGAATTGTAAAATTGCTGTATAATTTTAACAGTAATAGATAATGCAGTGATATAAATGTTTCAACTATAGGAAAAGGCACAGGCACAGTCACCTTAAACCATCAGCAGCACCTGGTGAGTCTTCACAGATGTTGGAAAAATAGTTCGACAATTCAGTTCTCTAAGGATGAGAAAGTTTCTCAAGAATTCTCTGTGGTAGGGGGTGGAGGCAAGATGGCTGCATGAAAACAGTGTCTTACCAGAGTTCTCTCACAAATTCTGTCAGATACCTCTAAAACAGTGAATCTGAGCAGATTTGAGAGAGTTAGAAGCCACTAGTAGACTAAGTGGGGCAGGAGTGCTGGGCTCGTGGAATGGTACCAGATCACACCAAATGGGAGCAGCAGAGGAACTCAGCCACAGTGCTGGGCTGGAGAACACTTGGTGTGCAAAATGCAGGAACAGGAGCAGGCCCAGGGGGGCGTACTGGCTAGGGCAGCTCTCCCCAGGCCACTCAGCCCAGGACAGGAATCTATTGGAGCTACGTGAGACACTAGCCCAGAGTGTGAGGCTGTGGCCCTAGTTACTCCTGAGGCCTCCAGCCCACAGTCTAAAAGTTTGAAACTTGCCCTTCTGAACTTCTAGTAGCCATGATGCCCAGGTAAAATGGATCTCATCCCTTCTTTCCTCACCCAGATAATACTCCCTCAGGAGAATCCCTGAAATAGGGGAGCCAGAAGTGGGGCTTCAGTAGCCTTGTAGCTCAGGCAGCTGGGGAGTCCCCCTCTTGTGGTGGCATAAGGAGAATAGTGCAGGAAGAGAGGTGTCCCAGCAGGCCCCACCTCAGCAGAACAGTAGGAGTTCCTGAGCCCCAGGGGGTAGAGACAGCAACTGTCAACACCAGGATCCCAGATGTGCCTTGGCACAGCCAGAGAAAGTGACAGACACCAGCATGGACAACTGCTGAGACCACCTAAGCTGTAGTGCAGCCCTCGGGGAGGAGGAGACTTCCAGTGGCCAGGCCACCTATCCCCCACAACTCACAAAACCAGAAGCCACGGCACAGAAAGTCAGTGGGCTCTGGAAGCATATATCCACTTTGGAAGTCAGGGGAGAAAAACCAAACACCATGAAAAAACAGGCCAGAAAACCAAAGACTATTGATTCCTAATTTGGAGATAGGGAAGATCAAAATAGCCATTCAGAAGAGGACAGCATTGACACTATACCCACATCTGAAACCTCAAAAGGGAA
Organism: Trichosurus vulpecula; assembly: GCF_011100635.1. Classification (NCBI taxonomy): domain Eukaryota; kingdom Metazoa; phylum Chordata; class Mammalia; order Diprotodontia; family Phalangeridae; genus Trichosurus; species Trichosurus vulpecula. The sequence continues at coordinate 479,477,221 of NC_050573.1, forward strand.
TGTGAGCTGGTCTCCAGCCCAAAAAGCATTCCTGAAAGAGCTCAAAGAGGATTTTAAAAACCAAATTAGAGAGGTAAAAGAAGAGAACAAATCTTTAAAAAGTAAAATTGGCAAAATGGTTAAGGAGTTTCAGAATATATTTGGAGAGAATAACTCCTTAAAAGGTAAAATTGATCAAATGGAAAAGGAGATACAGAAGCTAAATGGAGAAAACAATGTATTAAAAATTAGAATTGGGCAAGTAGAAGCTAATGACTCTATGAGACACCAAGAATCAGTCAAACAAAATCTAAAGAATGAAAAAAAATAGAAGGAAATGTGAAATATCTGATTGGGAAAACAACTGACCTGGAAAACAGATCCAGGAGAGACAATCTAAGAATTATTGGCCTACCAGAAAGCCATGATAAGAAAAAGAAAGCCTGGACAGTATCTTCCAAGACAGCCCCAAGGATAACTGTCCTGCGGACCTAGAATCAGAGGGTAAAATAATCATAGAAAGAATCCACCGATCACCTCCCCCCCCCCGAAAGTGATCCCAAATTGAAAACTCCAAAGAATATTGTAGCTACATCACAGAATTATCAGATCAAGGAGAAAATACTGCAAGCAGCCAGACAGAAACAATTCAAATATCTCAGAACTACAGTCAGAATCACACAGGATCTTGCAACTTCTACAATAAAAGACAAGAGAAATTGAAATATAATATTCTGCAAGGCAAAATAATTTGGACTACAACCAAGGATCAACTACCCAGCAAAACTGAGCATAATTTTTTAGGCAATGAGATGGATATGCAATGAAATAAGGGAATTCCAGACCTTCCTGATGAAAAGGCCAGAGCTCAATGCAAAATTTGATATTCCAATACAAAACTCAAGAGAGACAAAAAAGGTAAATGAGGGGAAAAACAAAACTATGTTATTCAATAAGGAAAATATTTTTACATCCTTATGCAGGATTATGGTGATATATATACATATATATATATATTATATGTATATATATCTTGAGAATGGTACAGTTATGACAATTGAAAGGGATATACATAGACTGAGCATGTAAGTATAAAGTAACTGATGTGATGATAACAACATAAGGGGTGCAAAGGGATTGTTCTGGGAGAAGAGGTGAGGAGGAAGTAGAAAAGGGTAAATTATGTTGCATGAAGAGGCACAAAAACATAGAGGTAAAGAAGGAAGGAGAAAAGCAGTATTTGAGCTTTACTCTCATTGGATTTGGTTCATGGAGGGAAAAACATGCTCTGATAAGTATAGAAATCAAAGCTGTCCTACAGGCAGATGAGGGGAAAGGGGAGGGGGGGTTGGATAGAAGGGAGGGAAGAAGTTGCAAGAGGAAAAGGGTAAGATAATGGAGGCTGTCATTAGGGAGGGAAAATTGAGGAAGATGGTGGTCAAAAGCAAAACTCTTTGGAGGAGTGGAAGGGAGAAGGGAGAAATAAAAGCATAAACAGGGGGAGAATAGGATGGAGAAAAAGACATAGATAGTAGTCATAACTGAATGTGAATGGGATGAACTCTTCCATAAAACAGAAACAGAAAGCAGAATGGATTAAAAACCACAATCTTATAATATGTTGTTTACAAGAAATACATTTGAAATGGTGGATACAAACAGGGTAAAGGTAAAAGATTGGAGTAAAACATATCATGCTTCAGCTAAAGTAAAAAAAAAAGCAGGTGTAGCAATTCTAATCTCAGACAAAGCAAAAGTAAAGATAGATTTAATTAACAGAGATAAGGGAAGGATACTACATCCTGCTAAAAGGCAACATAAACAATGAAGTAATATCATTGTTTAACATATATGCACCAAGTGGTATGGCATGCAAATTCTTAGAGGAGAGGTTAAGGGAGTTACAGGAAGAAATAGACAGCAAAACAATAATAATGGGAGATGTCAACCTCTGCCTCTCTGAACTTGATGAATCTAACCTCTAAATAAGCAAGAAAGGAGTTAAGGAGAAAAATAGTATTTTAGAAAAGGTAGCTATGATAGACCTCTGGAGAAAACTGAATGGGGATATAAAGGAATATATCTTTTTCTCAGTGGTACATGGTGCATACTCAAAAATTTACCATGTCCTAGGGCATAAAAACATCACAATTCAGTGCAGAAAGGCAGAAATAGTCGATGCATCTTTTTCAGATCATGATGCAACTAAACTTACTTGTAATAAAAGACCATGGGAAGATAAACTAAAAATTAATTGGAAACTAAATAATCTAATCCTAAAGAATGAGGTCAAAGAACAAGTTACAGAAACAATCAATACCTTTATTCAAGAGAATGAAAATAATGAGACAACATATCAAAACTTATGGGATGCAGCAAAAGCAGTTCTTAGAAGAAGTTTTATATCTCTAAATGCTTACATTAACAAAATAGATAAAAAGGAGATCAATGAATTGGGCATGCAACTGAAAAAGCTAGAAAAAGAACAAATTGAAAATTCTCAATTAAATGCCAAATTAGAAATACTGAAAACCAAAGGAGAAATTAATAAAATTGAAATAAAGAAAACTATTGAACTCATAAACAAAACTAAGAGATGGTCTTATGAAAAAACCAATGAAATCAATAAATAATTGGTCAATTTGATTTAAAAAAAGAAAGAAGACAAAATTACCAGCATCAAAAATGAAAAGGGTGAATTTACTTCCAATGAAGAGGAAATTGAAACAATAATTAAGAATTATTTTGCCCAATTTTATGCCCATAAATGCAACAACTTTAGGGAAATGGATGAATATTTACAAAAATATAAATTGCCCAGGTTAACAGAAGAGGAAGTAAAATGCCTAAATAACTCCATCTCAGAAAAAGAAATTGAGTAACCCATCAATGAGCTCCTGAGGAAAAAATCTCCAGGGCCAGATAGTTTTACGTGTGAATTCTGTCAAACATTTAAAGAACAATTAATTCCTATACTTTATAGACTATTTGGGAAAATAGGGGAAGAAGGAGTCCTACCAAATTCTTTTAATGACACAAATATGGTACTAACACCTAAACCAGAACGAGTCAAAGCAGAGAAAGAAAATTATAGACCAATTTCCTTAATGAATATTGATGCAAAAATTTTAAATATTAGCAAAATGATTACAGCAACTTATCACAAGAATAATACACTATGACAAGGTAGGATTTATTCTACAAATGCAAAGCTGGTTCAATATTAGGAAAACTATCAGTATAATTCATCATATCAACAACAAAATTAGCAGAAACCATATGATTGTCTCAATAGATACAGAAAAAGCTTTTGACAAAATACAATACCCATTCCTATTCAAAACACTAGAAATCAGAGGAATAAATGGAGTCTTCCTTAAAATTATAAGTAGCATCTACCTAAAACCACCAGCAAGCATTATATGTAATGGGGATAACTTAGATGCATTCCCAATAAGATCAGGGATGAAATAAGGATGTCCATTATCACTCCTATTATTCAATTTGGTTCTAGAAATGTTAGCTTTAGCAATAAGGGAAGAAAAAGAAATTGAAGGAATTAGAATAGGCAAAGAAGAAAGTTGTCAGATGATATGATGGTTTACTTAGAGAATCCTAGATAATCAATCAAGTAAAAAACTACCTGAAATAATAAAAAAAACTTTAGCAAAGTTTCAGGATATAAAATAAATCCACATAAATCCTCAGTATTCTTATACATTACTAACAAAGCCCAACAGCAAGAGATAGAAAGAGAAATTCCATTTAAAGCTACTGTAGACACTACAAAATGTTTGGGAGTCTATCTGCCAAGACAAACCCAAGACCTATATGAACATAATTATGGAACACTTTTCATGTGAATAAAGTCAGATCTAAATAAATGGAAAAATATTAGTTGCTCATGGTCAGGCTAAGGTAATGTAATAAAAATAACAATTTTACCTAAATTTATTTATTTATTCAGTGCCATACCAATCAAACTACCAAAAATTATTTTACAGAGCTGGATAAAATAACAAAATTCATCTGGAAAAAACAAAAGGTCCAGAATATCAAGGGAATTAATGAAAAGAAATGCCAGGGAAGGTAGCCTAGCCATACCAGATATTAAACTGTACTATAAGGTGGCAGTCATCTGTACTGGCTAAGAAACAGACTGGTGGATCAGTGGAATAGATTAGGTACACAAGATGCAGTAGTAAACAACTATAGCAATCTCCTCTTTGATAAACTCAAAGAATCTAGCCTCTGGGATAAGAATTCACTATTTCACAAAAACTGCTGGGAAAATTAGGAAATGGTTTGCAGAAACTGAGGATAGAACAATATCTTACACCATATACCAAAATAAAGTCAAAATGGGTTCATGATTTAGGAATAAAGGATGATACTATAAGCAATTTGGGAGAGCAAATAATAGGTTACCTGTCAGATTTAGGGAAAAGGGAAGAATCCATGACCCAATAAGAGATAGAAAGCATTACAAAATGCAAAATGGATAATTTTGATTATGTTAAATTGAAAAGGTTTTATATGAACAAAGCCAATGCAACAAAAATTAGGAAGGAAGCAGAAAATTGGGAGAAAATCTTTACAACCAGTGTCTCTGATAAAGGCCTCATATCTGAATTATACAGGGCCAAATTTATAGGAATACAAGTCATTCCCCAATTGAGAAATGGTCAAAGGATATGAACAGGCAGTTTTCAGAGGAAGAAATTAAAGACATCTACAGTCATATGAAAAAATACTCTAAATCACTATTGATGAAAGAAATGCAAGTCATAACAGCTCTTAGGTACCACATTTGTCCTGTCAGATTGGCTAAAATGACAAAACAGGAAAATGATAATGCTGGAAAGGATGTAGGAAAACTGGAACATTGTTACATTGTTGGTGGAGTTGTGAACTGATCCAGCCATTCTTGAGAGCAATTTGGAGCTATGCCCAAAGGGCTATAAAAATGTGCATACCCTTTGACACAGCAATATCACTTCTAAGACTACATCCCAAAGAGATCATAGAGGTGAGAAAGAAACCCATATGTACAAAAATATTTATAGCAGCTCTTTCTATGGTGGCAAAGAATTGGAAATCGAGGGGATGACCATGAACTGGGTAATGGCTAAACAAATTGTGGTCTATGAATGCAATGGAATATCATTGTGTTGTAAAAAATGAGAAGCAAACGGACTTCATTATAAACTGGAATGACTTATACAAACTGATGCTGAGTGAGGAGAGCAGAATCAGGAGATCATTATACACTATTACAGACACATGGTATCTGTAAGGACTAACTTTGATAGACTTGACTCCTCTCATCAATGCAAGGTTCAAAGACATCTCCTAAAGACTCATGATGGAAAATGTTGTGCACATCCAGAGAAAGAATAATGGAGTCTGAATGCAGACTGAGGCAAACTTTTCACTTTCTCTTGTTTTTCTTTTTTCTTCTTTTTTGTTTTTGTTTCTCTTTTCTCATGATTCCTTCCATTGGTTATAATTCTTCATTACAACTGGATTATTACGTAAATAAGTTCAATGTGAAGGTATATGTAGAACCTACATTGGATTACATGTCATCTTGGGGGGGTGGGGGAAGGAGTGGGAGGGAGAGAAAATTTGGAACCCAAAAAATATGGAACTGAGTGTTGTAAACTAAAAATAAAAAAAAAATTAAAAAAGAATTCTCCATGGTATATCTTCTTCAAAGATGTCTTCTCTACAGAATAAGAGCTAAATTCAGTTCTCTAAAGTTGCTACAGACTCCTCACAGATGACAGTTAAGCCTATCTTTCATCAGGTGACATTTTTCTGTAGAAAGACAGTTTTACTGTCTATCATGAAGATTCTGTTGTTTTCTTTAAAGAGATAATAACAGTATCTGATGAGGATAAAGAAAATGATGAGTTTACGGGACGATATGTTTTAGGGGTGCTCAAGACTCCAAAATATCACATCCTGGGTACTGCTGAATGAATTCAACTCAAGCCTTCTCAACCAAGGAAAACAAAGTTTATTGAAGATTCCTCATATTGGGTAGACACTTAGGGAGCCTGAGAATTTGTGATGCTAATACTAGTGGAGCAGATTAATCTAAGCTGAGCTATATTGAATCTGAGTGCCTTTATGGAGGCAAGATGAGACTCATATACAGAAAGATTGTGGGACGGATTGACAGGTGGTCAAGTAGTCTGGGGTGACTAAAGGAGGGGTTTAGGGAGGATCTTGAGGAGGAGTGTAAGGAGGATCTTGATGGGACTGGGATGACTAGAGGTCAAGACTCCTGGAGTGAGATTAAGGGTGGGAAATAGCTGATGGCCACCTGGAGATAATAGACAATACAGGGCTAGGCTAGTTTAAGGGTAACAAAGATTTGGGCCTAGTGATAAGGGAAGGCTTATGGCCTCAGGAGAAGGCCAGATCAAGTAGGAATATTCAATGAGAGTTCAAGGGAGTTCCCAGAGACTGTACCCTATAAGGTTCTAGAGTGTTCCCAGAAGCTGTACCCCACCATTTTTCCCTGAAACAAATGGGATCCAAACTCTTTTGGGGCAAGGGGTGAAGGTCTCAGCTTCTGAAACTGCTTCCCACTGGGAAGGGGTGTAGAGATGTCCCTGCCTTGATGGGTTCAGTTCAAGGGGTACATAGTCTGAGCAGTCATCTGGAAGATGATGGCTTGGAGCCTGGAGGAGACAAACCTGGCAAGGAGCTTAAGCAAACAAGGACCAAACAGACAGTATAAGAGTTTAGAGAAAGGACAATTTCCCTGGCATAAAACACAATTTCCCTGGAGGAAATTAAAGATGACTATTTCGTACTTACCTCCCCTAACCACTTGTTCTGTGTACCATGATGCTTCAGAGTTGAGCAGTGTATGGCACACCCGAAGAATTAGGTCAGGGGTATCAAAGAGCAAGGCTTGCTATTTGGAGAGCAGTGGCTAGCCAGCCACTGGTGGCTCTCAGCTTGTAGGATGCTCTGAACTTGATAGGGAGTCAGAGCTTCTAGGGACTGGTCTGCTAGAGGTTTAGAAATTTCCTCAATTAGAGTGGCTGTTGCAGCCATACAGTCTAATTATTTTGAAAAATAGGCAACAGGCCTGAAGTCAGGTCCTAAGGACTGGATTAGGACTCCCAAAACCTGTCCTCTCCTTTCATCAACATACAGAGTGAAAGGTTTTTTCTAGATTAGGTAAAGCTAATGCTGGAGTGGTGGTCAATCTAGTTTTCAAAGTTCCAAAAGCTTTAGCCCGGTTGGAGCCCCACTCTGCACGGAGTGAGTCAGAGCCTAGAGTAGCAATTAATGATTGCAGTCCCTCCTAGGCCTTGGGCTTAATTGGATATTGAAGGTGATGAGGGAACACTTTAGGATCTTGCAGGCCCTTTCCCTGCATTCTCTTTCCTATGCTGCAACCAGGTCTCTGTTGTTAGATTCCAAAGGCTGTCTCCAGTAATTGGGCCTGAGGTGTTTGGGGTCCCATCGCCAATTTCTGTAGTTTCCTCCTAAGATCTGGGACAGACTGATGAATGAAATACATGCTAAGAATTGCCATCCTTTATATAGTATAAGGGTCTAAATTTGTATATTTCTTATAGCTTCTATAAGCTAGTCTTGAAAAAGGGCAGGGTTTTCCTTTTCTCTTTGAGAAATTTCCCTAATTTTTTGAAAATTTATTTGCATTTGAAATGCTGCTTTTAGGCCTTCTAACAGGCAAATTACCATATGGTCTCTCTTTCCCTCATCCTTACTCTTTTGATAATTTCATCCTGGGTCACAAGTGGGAATAGCAGCTGTTCCTGGGGGATATTTTGTGGGGTTCTCACTAGCCAAATGATCCCCAAATTTCGGGGCTTGTTCTCAGATTCTCCTCCTCAGTGGTATAACAGGTAGAGAAGAGTATAGGTAAATCACCCCAAGAAAGCTCAAATTTGAGGGACACATACCTGAAACCCCCAGTAAACTTAGTGGGGTCTTCTAAGTATTGCCCCAGTATTTCTTTAACCTGATTGAGATCCGAAATGGAGAATGAAACTCTTATTATCGCACTGGGCCAGGCAGGTACTTCCCTTAAGAGGAAAAGCCCTGAAGGCACTGTGCCTACAGGAGCTTAGGGAGGGAGATAGGAAGGCCACTTTCTCTGGAGAGAGGGAGGGGCTGGGGAGTGTTGGCTGATCTGTATTGGACTGCAAGGCCAGGGGATCTGGCTGGCAAGGGAGAAGACAGCTGGCACCTGAGGAGAGATAGGGGTCAGAGAAGGAGATACCAAAGAGACCTGAGTGGGCACCACCTCAAAAAGAGGGGCCAAGGGAAGAGGTACTGCTGTGGTGGCAGCGCCTGAGGCTGGAACCTGCATAGGGGTTGCCTTGGGGGTAGGGCCCATGGTGGTCAATACTGCAGGCCCTGCAGCATGGGTAGGCCATGAGGCCAGAACCAGAGTAGGGGTCCCCTTGGGGTATGGGGCCACAGAGGGAGGCACCTCAAGAAGACCCAAGGCTGTGACCTGAGAATGGGTTGTGAAGGTGGTAGGGGCCATGGGAGGAGATGCAGGGTAGGAGACTTGGATGGTGAAGGACCAAGAAAAGGGTTGGGCTAGAGGAAAAGGGAAGGGAAAGAGGTGTGGGCAAGGAAGAGGGAGCACAGGAAACAAGGGGGTCCAGATGAAGTTGGGGAGCGGTGCTGGAGCCAAAGCTCTGGGGGCCATAAAAACGGGGTCACCCAAAATGTTCTGTTGACCCCCATTGCTCCTTTGTGGGGTGGGGGCTCTAGCTATAAGCATCTTACAATCTTTTCTGAGAAGGGGGTTCCTAGAGAACTCGACAAAGGCCATAATGTAGGAAATTTTTAACCATTTTCCTTCTTGGCAGCACTACAACTCTAACGGTAAGAGAGTATTATGTTGTAAAGTCCTCAAAATGGGCCATGCTTTGTGGCCCTCTAGGTGATATTGAGGCCAAACAGTGTTGCACAAGAACAACAGCTTTTTCTTTTTAAGTTCTTTAGAAAAACTAATTTTTTTCCAACTTTACAAAAGACAACCCAAAGATGAAATTTTGGGGATTGAAAAGGATTGACCCATTATAGGTGTGGGGGCTGGAAGTCCCTTCCTCCACAAAAGAGGAGCTAGGAGTAAGCATCAAAACAAGACAAAAAACAAACAAACAAGCACAAAAAGGTACCTGAAGTTTTCCCAATTCCCTAGTGCCAAGAGAATTGAGAGAATTGGACATGCACTTCCTGATAGGGAGTCTGTCCTTGTCCTCTGTGCTTCAGAAGGTGTGCCCAGGTCCATGGCCTCGAACATAACCACTAGACCGAGAACCTGAGAGTGTTAGGCTGAGTATGAGACCACCTCGTAGCTGTTTGTCCTAATGAGACCTGGGAAGCTAGGCCTGAAAAGCACCTCCAAAGTGCTTGGAGGGTGAAAAGGGTATAGGTAGAGGAGGAGGCTTACATACCTTCCAGTCGTGGCTGGAGAAGAACTTGAGATTAGCAGTATTCCCAGCCTCAGGGAACTGTATGATGAAGCTAAGAAAATGATGTGGTTAAGGAACCATATGTTTTTAGGGGTGCTTGAGATCCCAAAATACCAACATACAGAGTCCTGCTGAATGAGTTCCACTCAAGCCTTCTCAGCTAAGGAAAACAAAGTTTATTAAAGATTCATTATATTGGCCACATTCTTAAGAGATCACACCATAGGCTAGATTCTTAAGGAATGTGAGCACATTTATGGAGGCAAGATGAGACTTATATGCAGAAAGATTATGGGAGGGATTGAGAGGTGATCAAGTAGTCTGGGGTGACTAAAGGAGGGGTTTAGGGAGGGTCTTGAGGAGGAGTGTAAGGAGGATCTTGATGGGACTGGGATGACTAGAGGTCAAGACTCCTGGAGTGAGATTAAGGGTGGGAAATAGCTGATGGCCACCTGGAGATAACAGACAATACAGGTGCTAGATTAGTTTAAGGGTAACAAAGATTTGGGCCTAGTGATAAGGGAAGGCCTATGGCCTCAGGAGAAGGCCAGATCCAGTGGGAACATTCAATGAGAGTTCAAGGGGGTTCCCAGAGACTGTACCCCATTACATCCATAGTCTTATATAAGAGGAGATTTTTTAAGGTAGAATTACTTAAGTAAATGTTTCACCAATGACTAGTTATATTGAAGTGAAAATTCTATTTTATGTGAAAATAAAATGGTCATAAAATTGTGAAATTGAAAAGAAACTGTGGAAAGTACACTTGGTCTGGTCTTCCCTGCCTTAGATTAAACTACCTTAAAGACTATTCTGTTCCCGAAAATCTTTAGGGAGGGAGATGCATTTCCTTGGGAGGCAACGTTGTTCATTGTTCAATAGAAAGTGTTTGAGCTGGAGGCAAGGGATCTTGTTTTTAATTCTTATAGTCACTTATTATGTGTGTAACCTTGAAGGAGTCAATTTAAATTTGTTTTATTATGATGCTAAGGTCCCTTCTAGTCCCCTCAAAGTTTTTTAATCATACCCATCAAAAAATTCTTTCTTATGGCTGACTAATTTAATTGTAGCTCAACAAACATTTATTTTTCATCTACTATATGTGAGCAACTGGTCTTCTGTTTTAATTTGATTTCTTTATTTATTTGTTTAAAATATAGAAAGCAATTGACATATTACTGCCTTAAAATTTGGGTATTCTTGAAGACAACAATTAACTTAATCCTTAAGCCTTCTGTGTTCTAGGCTAAGGAACTGAGCTTTCTTTTAACACTTCCTTGTGATATATTCTTAATCCTTGTCACTCTTCTTTGAGCTCCCTCCAGCTTCCTCACATTTGCAGAATACAAAAATAGTCTCCAAATTTCCTTTCGTTAGATACCTATCTTAATTTCACAAATACTTGCCAGCACTTTGTTCCAGATCCAAAATTAATTTTTCAAGTTCAATGACTCTGATTCTGGTTATAGACAAGTTATTAGTCTTGCTCTTGAAATGTGAGCCTATTTGGAAGAAATTTTTTTAAGAAGTAATGATCCCCATACATACTCACATATTCTTTTGAGTATGGCACAAGAGAAAGAACTCTGAATTTGGAGTCTGAGAGCCTATGTTCAAATCCATTTTACTGTCTTTGTTTGCTTGGGTAAATCAGTTAATTTCTGGAATTTTGCAGACTTTGTATGTAATGGGGGACTGGATGATACAGGTATATACATTTGTATATACACTCAATTCTGGATAAGCAACAAATCAAAGGACTTTGTATTTACTGCCAAGTAAATGAACAGGAATAATCCAGTCACAGAATATTTGCACATGTTGTGAAGTGGAAAGCTTAGCCCCTCCATTCTATATCATCAAAAGATTCCACCATGTAGTTTGTCCTCAGCCTATTGTGGGTCATCCTCATTGGCCAGTAACCTATTACATGTAAAATGAGTGGGTTGTATTAGATGACCTCTTTCAAATCTCTATATATGATCCCATGATCTTCACATGCTGTTTAATTTAATCTAATTTAATTTCATCCCAGACCTTGGGATTCAGGTCAGGAAGAGGAAAAATTAAGATAGTGTAAGGATAATGTTCCAGAGAGACTGAAAGAAACCATTAGGGTAGCTTATTCCTAGCCAGTTTTGGTCCATTCTTGGATAGAGCTCTAGTCCCTTGGGGATCCCAAAGTGATCACTTAAGGCAAGAGCAGTTAATCTAGCTGTGTTAATCTGTTAATTTATCCTTGTACCTTCTTGATTTAACTTTGTTATATATCCAGTTTCACAGACCAAAGTTGCTAGTTTGGACTATGAGGCCAAAGCTATTTCATATGCTGCTATACAGCAAAATAAAAAGGTGACATTTGAAGAAAAGACAACCCTCAGTGTCTATACACTCTACTTTGCTTCCTCATGGCTTATCTATGGCATTTAGGAAAATGTATAGATTAAGGAATTGGTGAGGGGAGGATTCATTCTATCTTTCTTCTCTAAGGAGCCACATGCTTAGATTAGTCTTTTATAGAAAAACAGTGTTGCAAAGCTCCTCTCATGGAAAGAAATTAAAAATAATATGTATAATAGTCCTAGTGAGCTGCTCGTGTTTATAACACCAAAGAGCAGGACAAAAGAAATAAAACAAGGCACTTTTAGCAATTGAAGCACCTAATCAACTCTACATTATAATGTCTTCTGTCATCTGATACACCTTTCTTCAGTTTACAGTAATGCTTTTAAAAGTCATATAGAAGAGGTTTTTGGTAAAAATGAAGATTGTACAGAACTATATGTTTCTAGGGGTGAGCGCCACGGCCCCAAAATACCTACACGCCGGGTCCTGCCGAAAGAATTCGACTCAAGCCTTCTCAGCCAAGGGAAAAGACAAAGTTTGTTAGGGATTCACCATAATGGGCTCTCTTAAGAAATCCCCTCCTTTGTGACGCCTGTTTCCACAAGCGGGCCAGATTCAACCTACTGAATTAGATTGAATCTGAGCACCTTCATGGAGGCAAGATGGAGATTATATACACAAAGATTGTAGGAGGGATTGAGGGGTGGTCTGGGGTGACTAGAGGAGGAGTTTAGGGAGGGTCTTGAGGGGAAGTCTAAGGAGGACCAGGTGAGGTCAGAGTCCAGGAACCAAGAGAATGGGATTAAGGGCAGGAAGTTCCTGAAAGAATATCAATAGTATCAAGGTTGGGAAGTAACTGAAGGCATGCACGTCAATAGTAATAATAGAAGGCAAGGTTTAGGTAGAGATTTGGGCCTAATGATACTGTGAGGCTTATGGCCTTAGGGAAAGGCCAGATCTAGTTGGAAGATTCAAGGACAGTTCAAGGGGGCTCCCAGAGACTGTATTCCAGATTCAAGGGGGTTCCCAGAGACTGTGCCCTCATCAATATTATAGAATATCTTGTTTTACAGTTTGAATATATTATAAAGGTTGTATTAACAGGGAAACATCAATAACATTTTTTACAAACTGATATGTTATTCATTGTCATGAAATATTACTGTTGTACTTCATTTTAAACAAAAATTGGGAGGCCATTTTTTGATGATTGATTTGTAGATGAAAGCTGATGCATTTGAATTGTTCCAAGAGGCAAAGTATAGAGTTTAATGTAGAAATGACATGGTTTTGGAATAAAAAATGCAGGCTAGCTGCTTTGAACAGATTGAATTTATTTCATTTTTAGTATAAAAATAGTTTCTGACAATATTGCTAAGGGGCATTGTATTATTTATATATTGTGCACTCTGTCTTTCTCACTATAATATTTCTAAAACCTTCATTATAACCAGTATCAATGTATTTTCATAAATATTGACTTGAAGAATTCTTCTAAAGAGATTAGTGCTGACATATGTGTAATGGTACCTCAGAGAATAATATTAATATGATTCATGTTATATTGTGGTACCTGTTAGTGTATCATTAGCTACCTCATTTTCTAATATAGAAACTGATATATTGGACTTTATAAACATTAGACATGACCCACTGATGACAGTATGGGCAAGTAGGACAGCATTTCTGGATAGTCTTACTGATGGTTTTTGCTTCGCAATGGGAATGTAAGAAAAGTAAGAATGATTCTTGCATTTTTCTTTTCCTTCAGCTCCTATTTATTTTCATTTGAGCAAGGGCAAAACAAAAAAAAATCACTTTAATAGGACAGACAGCTAAAGTCAGTAAAATTCATGTGTAATGGGGCCAGAGAATTTTTTAATAGAATAAAATGCTATATATATATATCAGTACTTATACACATTACTTACATATTTACATATAGTTATATGTTATACCTTATCAAAGAATATATTGTTTTCCAGAAATATGCATTTTGAGAATACACTAAAATTGTCCTCATACTGGAAAGGGCACTCTATTTGGAATTTGAAGTTCTAGATTGAAATATTGGCTCTGCTCTTTATTTCCAGTATAAAAATTTATTCTCTCTGGGCATAAATTATTTCATCTTTAAAGTATAGTACTTGAAAGACCTACATAATTACCAAAAACAACTCAGAGAAAAAAAGTAAAACTCAAATGAAAGGCTATTTAGTGACCCATGGTTATAAAATGATAATATTACTTAAATTAATTTACAGGTTTTGTGTAATACTTCCACTACATCTTTACCGAGCTAGACAAAAACAATAAAATTCATTTGGAAGAACAAAAGGTTTAGACTATCACTATGTGAGTTATATGCCTACATCAGTTCTCTAGAGATAGAAATTTGACTTTTGTGGATTGCAAGGACAGATGGGATATGAAGTTTAGACCAGCTAGCATACCAGATGAGGGAGAAAAGCCCCAGAGTGTTACAAATGCTGGATGCTCTTCCTTCCAGTCTCCAAGAAAGATCATGGGTTAGAATTATATCTATCTGCAATCCCTCAATTATCTCTGGCTGAGGAAAAAATAGGTTCTGAACAAAAGCTACTTCCTCCATTTTTTTTCTTAAGGAGGAAAATAGCCCTTAGTTTATATTCACTAGTTCCTCCCATTCCTACCAAATTATAATTGTACACTGGAAGGACCTTCACAAATAGTAAACAATGAATAAACTCACTTACGCGTTCAAAATAATAAACAAAAGTCTGGACAATTAGAATAGAATCCCCTCTTCACCCTTCCCAATACACAACAGTAAATGAGATCTTCAGTTGGGAGCAAGATAAAATTTCTTGTAAAGCAAGGAAAGAAGACTGGATCTTACCAAAGGGCAAGTCCTTTCTTTGAAGGTATGTACCTGGAGGTAAGTTAGAAATCAAGGACATGTTAAGGAGCCAACTTCTTCCTACCAAAAAATTATTTTATAGAGCTAGAAAAAATAATAATAAAATTCATCTAGAAGAATAAACATCAAGAATATCAAGGGAATCAATGAAAAAAATGCATAAAAGGTGGACTAGCTGTACCAGATCTCAGACTGTATTATAAGGTGGCAATCATCAAAACTATTTAGTACTGGCCAAGAAGCAGAGTGGTGGATCAATGGAAAAGATTAGGTACATAAGATACAGTAACAAATGACTATAGTAATTTACTGTTTGATAAATGCAAGACTCAAGTTTCTGGAAGAAGAACACTCTTTGACAAAAACTGCTGGGCAAATTGGAAAATAGTATGACAGAAATTAGGTATAGATCAACATCTCACACAGTATATGAAGATAAGGTCAAAATGAGTGCATGATTTAGACATGAAAGGTGATAACAAAGGCAAATTAAAAGAGCATGGAATAGTTTACCTGTCAGATCTATAGAGGAGCGAAGAATTTATGACCAAACAACAGATAGATAACATTATGAAATGCAAAATGGATAATTTTGATGACATTAAATTTAGGTTTTGCATGAACAAAGCAAGTGCATCCAAGATTAGAAGGGGAACTACTCTAATAAAAGCCTTGTTTCTCAACTACATAGAGAACTGAGTCAAATTTATAAGAATACAAGTCACTCCCCAATTGATAACTGATCAAAGGATGTGAACTGGAAGTTTTCAGATGAAGAAATTAAAGCTATCTATATTCATATGAAAAAAATGCTCTAAATCACTATTGATTAGAGAAATGCAAATTAAAAAAACTCTGAGGTACCACCTCATACCTATCAGATTGGCCAATATGACAGAAAAGGAGAATAATAAATGTTGGAGAAGATGTGGGAAAATTGAAACACTAATGAATTATTGGTGGAGTTGTGAACTGATCCAACTATTCTGGAAAGCAATTTGGAAATATATCCAAAAGGTTTTAAAATTGTGTATATCCTTTGATTCAGCAATACCACTATTAGGTCTGTGTCACAAAGGGTTCATAAAAAAGGGAAAAGTTCTCACATGTAGAAAAATATTCATAGCAGCTCTTTGGCTGAACAAGTTGTGAATGTGGCAGAACAAGCAAATGAATGCAGTGGAATAATATTTTGCTATAAGAAATGATAATGAGGTGGATTTCAGAAAAACCTGGAAAGACTTGCCTGATCTGATGCTGAATGAATTGAAGAATCAGGGGAACACTGTACACGGTTACAGCAACACTATTTGATGATCCACTATGGTAGACTTAGCTCTTCTCACCAATGCAATGATCCAAGACAATTCCAAAAGATTCATAATGGAAATGCTATCCACATCCAGTGAAAGAACTATGGAGTCTGAATGCAGATTGAAGCATACTATTTTCATTTTTTTCTCATGATTTTTCACTTTCGTTCTGATTTTTCTTTCATAATATGACTAATATTGGAAATATGTTTAACATGATTGTACATGTATAATCTATATCAGATTGCCTGCTATCTTGGGGATGGGTGAAGGGAGAGAGGGAGGGAGAAAAATGTGGAGCTCAAAATTTTACAAAAAACTGAATGTGGAAAATTACCATCATGCTCAGCATTCTTTTCATTTAAAAATATTTTATTTCTCTATTACATGTAAAAATAATTTCCCCCATTACATGTAAATTTTTTTAAAAGTTTTAGCTTTCAAATTCTATCCCCCTTCCATCCTCCTCTTTAACATAGTAAGTAGTCTGATATAGCTTATACATAAGCAATCATGTAAAAGTCATTTCCATATTAGTCATTATGTGGGAGAAAACTCAAGCCAAAAAAGAAAGAATGGAAGGGAAGAAGAAAGGAAAAAAGAAAGAAAAAGAGAGGAGAGGAGAGGAAAATAATATGCTTTGGTATGTATTCAGACTCCATGGGTTCTTTCTCTGGATGTGGGTAGTATTTTTCATCATGAGTCCTTTGGGATTATCTTAGATCAATGTATTACTGAGAATAGCTTAGTCATTCACAGTTGTTTATCTCACAATATTGTTATTCCTATGTACAATGTTCTCCTACTTCTGTTCAATTTACTTGGCTCACTTTACTTGTATGTCTTTCCAGGTTGCTCTGAAATCATCCTGCTTTTCCTTTCTTACAGCACAATAATATTTCATTACGATCATATAACACAGCATGTTCAGTTATTCTTCCCTG
The DNA here is from genome assembly GCF_011100635.1 of Trichosurus vulpecula. Taxonomy (NCBI): domain Eukaryota; kingdom Metazoa; phylum Chordata; class Mammalia; order Diprotodontia; family Phalangeridae; genus Trichosurus; species Trichosurus vulpecula. The sequence continues at coordinate 479,494,184 of NC_050573.1, forward strand.
TTTGTACAAAAATATTAATAGCAGTTCTTTTCTGGTAGCTAAGAATAGGAAGTTGAGGGCATGTCTACCCATTGGGGAATGGCTAAACAAATTGTGGTGTATGATTGTGAAGGAATACAGTTGTGCTATGGTCTAAGAAAAACCTTCTTTTATTCACTTCCCCTCCTACCTTCCTGTGGGGTAAGATAGATTTCAATACTCAGCTGAGTGTACATGTTATTCCCACTTTGAGCCAATATTGGTGAGAGGAAAGTTCAAACTTCTCCCCCCATCTTTCCCTCCAGTGTAAAAGTTCTTTCATGCTTCTTTAATGTGAGATAATTTACCCCATTGTAACTCTCTCTTTCCCCTTCTTCCAGCTCATTCTTCTTTCTCACACCTTTATTTTATTTTTGATTTTGGATAGTATCCCATTATATTCAATTCACCCCCATGCTCTCTGTCTGTGTACATTCTTTTTAACTACCATAATAATGAGAAAGTTCTTAGGAGTTACAAGTATCATCTTTCCATGTAGGAATATAAACAGTTTAATCTCATTTAATTCTTTATGATTTCTCTTTCTTGTTTACATTTTTATACTTCTTTAGAGTCTTGTATTTGAAAGGCAAATTTTCTCTGCAGCTCTGGTCTTTTCATCAGGAGTGCTTGAAAGTCTTCTACTTTTTTTGGATGTCCATTTTTTCCCCCTGAATAATTATACACAGTTTGGCTGGGTAGGTAGGTGATTCTTGATTGTACTCCTATCTCCTTTGCCCTCTGGAATCTTCCAAGTTCTCAGATCCTTTAATGTACAAGCTGCAAAATCCTGTGTGATCCTCTGTTATATCTTAATTATTTCATTCTGGTTGGTTGTAGTATTTTCTCTTAGGCCCGGGAATTCTGGAATTTGGCTACAAGATTCCTGAGAGTTTTCATTTTGGGATCTTTTCCTGGAGGAGACCAGTGGATTCTTTCAGTTTCTATTTTACCCTCTGGTTCTAGGATATCACTGCAGTTTTGCTTGATAATTTCTCTAACTGTGATGTTCGGACTCTTTTTTGGGGGGGGAGTGGCTTTTCAGTAGTCTAATAATTCTTAAATTCTCTCTCCTGGTTCTATTTTCGAAGTCAGTTGTTTTTCCAATGTGAAATTACACATTTTCTTTTATATTTTTCATTGTTGTGATTTTTAAAAATCATTTCTTAATGTCTCATGAAATCATTAGCTTCCACTTGCTCAATTCTAATTTTTAAGAAATAATTTTCTTCAGTGAGCTTTTGTACCTTCCTTTCCCTTTGGCCAGCTCTACTTTTTAAGGAGTTGTTTCCTTTGGTGAGTTTCTGTATATCTTTTTCCATCTTTTTGTGTGCTTCCTTTACCAAGCTGCTGATTCATTTTTTAATGATTATTTTGCATCACTTCCTTTCCCAACTTTTCTCTACCTCTATTACTTGATTTTTAAAATCCTTTTTTGAGCTCTTCCAGAATTTTTTTTGAAGAAACCTAAGACCAATTCCCAATTTTCTTTGAGGATTCTTTCACTCCTAAGCATTTTTACAATGTTGTCCTCTCCTATACTTGCACCTTGATCCTCCCTGTCACCACAGTAAATCTTTATGGTCAAGTTCTTTCTTTTTTTTGCTCATTTTCTGCCTATTCTGTGACTTTTTGCAATTTTTAATAGCTGGGCTCTGCTCCTGGACTGGAGGGGGATAAGTTCCAAGTTTCTTTTGCTGGGGATTGGGGCCTAGCTGCTGGCTTGGACTGGAAGGAGAAGCAATACGTGCTCCTGGCTTGTATTTGGAATGGGTTCTTTCTGCTGTCCACTGTCTGTTGCCTTGCCTAAGGACTTGGGGCTTCATTCCTGATTTACACTAGAGGTGGGTCCTCACCTAGGTCTTGCCTCAGGGCTTGACCATGTCTCCTGGACCCCTGGGATTTGGCTAGCCATTGCTGCTGGCAATTTGCTTCCCCTTACACCTCAGTGAGCTACACCTTTCCTGCTGACCCTCCAAGCTATTGTGGGCTGGAAAACTGCCTCATGCATCTAGAAACTTGTTCCTTTGATGTTATTGCAAGTTTGTGTAGAGGCGAATTTTTGGACGCAGGTTCCTGCCTCACTCTCCCATCTTGCACTGAAAGTTACTCAACATTCTTTTCCCCAATCAGGAGTTATGTCTCCTTCTGCATATTAAGGAGCACTCAACAACTTTCCAGCTCTTTGAATGGGCATCTGGTTACAAAGGGAACCTGAAAGATAATTAAACATGAAGAGGGGGCTCGCACTTTCAAGTCTTAAATTATGTTATAGAATAGTAATCATTAAAACTCTTTGGTATGTATTAAAAACACATAAGTAGATTAGTGGAAAAAAACAGACAAAGGGGAATCAGGAAAAAACTGAATTTAATAAGTTTTTTTTTTTTTGTAAATCCCAAAACACATTACCTGGGAAACAATTCTTGATTTGACAAGAATTTCTAGGAAAAACCAGGGTTAAATCAAGCTTATTCCAACATCTTTCCATCATTTAATACAATGAAGCAAAAATGAATGTCTGACTTGGAATATGAAAGATCATATCATTAAAAAAAAATAGAAGAAGGTCAAGGAGAAAATGCTGCAAGCAGCCAGAAAGAAACAATTTGAGTATTGTGGAAATACAATCAGAATAATCCAAGATCTAGCAGCTTCTACATTAAGAGATCGAAGGGCTTGGAATATGATATTCTGGAGGTCAATGGAGCTAGGATTAAAACCAAGAATCACCTACCCAGAAAAACTGAGCATCATGCTCCAAGGCAAAATATGGATTTTCAATAAAATAGAGGACTTTCAAGCTTTCTCAGTGAAAAGACCAGAGCTGAATAGAAAATTTGACTTTCAAACACAAGAATCAAGGAAAGCATGAAAAGGTAATGAAGAAAAAGAACAAGAAAAAGAAATTGCAAGGGACTTATTAAAGTTGAACTGTTTACATTCCTACATGGAAAGATGATGTGTATGATTCATGAGACCTCAGTATTAGGGTAGCTGAAGGGAATATGCATATACATATATATATATATATATATATATATATATATATATATGTTTTTGTATATATATGTATATGTGAGTGTGTTTGTATGTATATATGTATGTGTACATATATATATATATATATATATATAAAAATACAGAGAGAGAGGGGGGCACAGGGTGAGCTGAAGATGAAGGGAAGATATCTAAAAGAAATAAAATCAAATTAAGGGATGAGAGAGGAATATATTGAGAGAGGGAGATAGGGAGAGATAGAATGGGGTAAATTATCTCACATAAAAGTGTCAAGAAAAAGCAGTTCTGTAGGAAGAGAAGAGAAGGCAGGTGAGAGGGAATGAGTGAATCTTACTCTCATCAGATTTGACCTGAGGAGGGAATACCATACATACTCAATTGGGTATCCTACGCCACAGAAAAGAAGGTGGAAGAAGATTAAAAAAAGGGGGGATGATAGAAGTGAGGGCAGATGTGGGTGGAGGTAATCAAAAACAAACACTTTCAAAAAGGGACAGGGTCAAGGGAGAAAATTCAATAAAGGGGAATAGGTTAGCAAAAAGCAAAATATAGTTAGTCTTTCACAACATGAGTATTGTGGAAGAGTTATACATAATGATACGCATGTGGCCCATGTTGAATTGCTTGACTTCTTAGGGAGGAGGTGTGGGAAGGGAAGAGGGGAGAGAATTTGGAACTCAAAGTTTTAAAAACAGATGTTCAAAAACAAACAAAAAAAAGTTTTCTCATGCAACTAGAAAATGATACACACAAGCAATGGGACGTAGAAATTTATCTTGCCCTACAAGAAAGGAAGGGAAAAGGGGATGGGAGGGGAGTGGGGTGACAGAAGGGAGGGCTGACTGGGAACAGGGCAACCAGAATATATGCCATCTTGGAGTGGGGGGACAGTAGAAATGGGGAGAAAATTTGTAATTCAAACTCTTATGAAAATCAATGCTGAAAACTAAATATATTAAATAAAAAATGAAAAATGAAAAAAAAAAACAAAAGAGGACCAGGGTAGTTAGTTACTTTTCATAGCTATGGCTTGGGATAAATTTTTAACTTCATGAAGAATATAGACAACCACAAAAGATAACAGTGAGTTTAGGTGGAGCAGTAGATAGAGTTCTAGGCCTGGGTTTTATTGAAATTGAAAGCTTTGATGATATATTGACTAAACTTGACCTCAGAGAAAAGATATGATAAAGAATTTTCCTCCCTTCTTTGGGAGACTTTGAGCGTACAACACTTTAAAATATGTTAGATATTTTAAAATACGTTGGTTAGTTTTATGGAACTGGGTTTATCATTAATGTTTTGTATTCTTTGTTATGAATGATCACTTTCTGGGAAATGGAAGACAGAGATATAATGGGAAATGTGGGTCATATAAAAGGAAAAAGATTTTTTTTAACCCAATAGTCTAATGAAATACTTTACACGTACTTGATTTTCAAAAAAAACCCAAAAACTGCTGACTCAATGAACAATTGGCTGACCCATGTTGTCAGCTATAATAGACACTCAGCATCACTGGCATAATTAAAGTTTTGATACTGATTTAAATGTTTTATTATTATGTTATATTAAACTGCTATAGATTTCAACCACATTAAAGAAAAGGTACAAGAAAGAAATGATTCAGGAGATTTGGATGCACAATTTAATAGCTGAGTCACTGTCAAGTGTTGATTTAAATAAGTTTTGATAAAGGTTCACTGTCCCCATGCTCAACATGAAAGTGCAGAAAGATTCTGACTTCTCCTTAAGGAGTATTTGCTAAATGTGAAATTATTTGAACATGTGACATCTCCATTTCAATCCCTTTGGCAATGTATCTTAGAACAACTACAAACATGTATGCATAAAAGAGTGAAGTATGTGATAGTCTTTTAAGTGCATTAAAGGGTAGGAAACTGAAAGCTCCTTTATATACAGACTAGCACCAAAATCTCTTATTACTGCAAATTCAAATTTTGCCCTCAGAAATTTTGATGTGTGCTCATCTGACTTTAAATTAAGAAACTGCTTGACAGAGCTATTGAGAAATTGTAAACTACAGTACCAAGGCTAAGTAGAACAGAAGTTTCCTTGTATCTACTGAGGAAGCCTCCAGTTTTCAGATTTTCTGAAAACTTTTTGTTATTAATACTGAGAGGCCAAGTGATTTTGCCCAGGATCACACAGCCATTATGCCAAGAGGAGTATCTCAGAGGAGAGAGTTGTTTCTGTTTTTGAGATCACTTCTCTATGCAGACTCTTCAAGTGTAGAAGCCCAGAAGGCTTCCAATATGTCAGATATCCTTGGCAATGTTGGCTCTGATTCCCAGGTTTTAATTCTCTCTAGAAGTCATTTAGCTTAGTCTATCTTGGACCAAGAATTTAGCACTTTTAAATTATCATATAAAAGACAAGTAATTAGCAAAGGTTAAGTAAACTAGGGCTGTGAAGTTTTCCTAGCCCAGTAGCTTCCCCTCCTCCATACAGCTATTCAACAATTTAAATATGATAGGGTGGGGGCTTTGCTTCTAAGCTAAGATTTGACTTTAATACTGCTAAATAAATGCAGGTGGAATTTACTTTTTAAATTTTAAGCTTATTTGTAAACTTTCCCATAGTTCTTACACCTTTGAATTTTGGGACTAGGGTATAAGCATTATAAAACCTTATATCATATCAACAGCAGAGCTGATGCAAACTTATAGCCCTGCCCAAACAGCACTAATAAATACAGGCTCTAAAGAGCCAGGTCAAACTTGATGTAGAATATGGGCAAGGCCTGGTGCTAAGGTGGGTGGGCACGATCGCCAGATGTCCATCCAACTTCATTTGTAATAGGTTAAGCTGTTAAGATTTCAAAACTCTTAAGGTAGTCTTGTATAATGGGACTCTCCTCTTTCTAATTTTTGGTTCTCAACTAAAATCAAACAGCTTTACTTAAACAGTTAGCAAGGCTGGCAAGATCCTAGGACTCTGCTTTTCACAGATGGGGACATCTTAAAGATATTCCTGACATTCCAAATTCACAGTAAAACATTATAAATATCTATTACATTTCTAAATGAGCAGTTTCAAGTACTTAATGTCATTTTTTCCGAACAATTGAATCTATAACAACTTAATCTATAATCCAAAAGAATATTGATGCGAAATTATCAAATATCCACATTACAGACTAATAAACTAAGGTAACTTGTTTTAAGATCATGCAATTAACAAATTTCCAGATTCATGCATTTTAAAAAACCCTTTAAAAAACCCTAGTGCCATGTAGCACAATAAATCCTGAGTAATCAAAAACATCTTACTAAAAGAGCCATATTTAACTTAAAATAAGACCTGAATAAATTCAATTACACTTGGATCTGTATTCCCCAAATGGTACTCTCAATTTATCTAAGGTCCATCTACTGTTAGTATATCAAAAAGAGAGCCCAATATTATTAATAAATTCTTTTAAAAACACATGGTGCCAATTCGCAGCTCAAAATTCTATTTGGTGACCAAGAAGCTAAAATGTTCCCCAGATATAAACTGAATATAATCTACAAACCTTAATTTTGGAGTTCAATTAGACCTGGATTTACAATGTCTAAAGTTTGAGATCAATTCCCAATTAAAATTTTAACAAATTACTTAAAAGCAGTTAAAAAAAATAAACTGTAATCATGCTTTAACTGCCTCTCAGCTTAAATTATCTTTCTGACAATTTTGCTTTGCTTGGCAGAGAGATTTGCATAGCTCAGTGAGCTATATTATCAAAGGTAAGGGGTTTATTCAAGTTAATTGGTTGGGGAGGAGAAAAGGAGCATCTGGCCACTGGCTCCCACACCTTCTCCCTGCTTGGGCTGCTAGGTAGGGAAGAGGAAAAGAAAGCCAGCTTGCTTTGTACTCAGAGACATGCACATACATAGCACTTTCATACAAATCATACTCCACAAGGACAGACACAAAGATAGCAAACAGTAATGGCCTAGCTTCTTAAAAAAATTAGTGTGAACAAATGTAAGTCCCCCTCTATATCCTCAGAGCCTCTTCAGTTTGAGCCAGACTACTTGGTCTTTTACAGCAGGGGCCTCCAGTCAGAGGAGGTAGGAGGCAACATCTGGTGGCTCCACAGCTTAGGCTATAGCTTGCAGCAAATTTTCTTCTAATGACTTTTTACAATGGAAGCATACCTAGTCATTCCAAGGGCTTGGGGTGACCTTACCCTGAGGGGTAAGGTCCAAAGGCAGAAGAGGAAGTAGAGGTCTATTTCAGGGCCTCTTTAAGTTCTACTGTATCTCTGTATAAGGGCTTCACCTGACTTTGGATTTGTTCTTTCTCCTTCTTTAATTTGGAGACCTCCTCCTTTCATTTGGAGACCTCATTCTCAACCTTTCTTTTTCCTGATCTCAATTGTCAAATATTCCTTTGAAAGAAGGAAAGTTCAGATTCAGATTCCTGCTTAGTTGTTTCAAGGAGACATTGGGAAAAGACATCCCACTCAGGGCCCTCAATCTTGGGACCAGAAGAATCAAGAGTAAATTGCAAAAAATTAATTGCATTGTGATCAAAGGATCCCCACTGCAGCTAGTAGTGTTGTATTTCAGACTTAGTTAAATTCTGCCAATTTTCCAAATACTTGCAAGATGTGGTCCATAACTTAAAAACATTGTCAACCCTGTTGACAAATGACCAAAGAGTCACAGAGGTTTGCAAACACTGTTAATTCCAAAAATACCGAAGAACTTGCGCAGGTTAAAGCAAAAAGCTATCTTTATTAAATTGCAGCAGAGAAATTAGGCATGTGTGTTGGGGCCTCCTCTAGTATGTGACCTGAGGCAGTGGGGCTAAACCTTGATTTATATATTTGTGGCTAGATAAAGAATCAAATAGAATAGTATAGCAACAGTGGTAAGGCACAACTGCAATAGTGAGGCAAGTATGTTGGGTCACAAAAAGTCCATTCACAGCAGGGCTTCATTTCTGAACCTGTTGGTGTTTGTCCAAGCTCAAGGACCACTAGTTCTGTGGTTTAGTTGCAGCAAAGTTCATCCGGAGTGCAAAAGATTGTTGTTATGCCAAGCTTAGGGCATATCTTGCTTGTTGGGCCTTAGCTCTGGAGAAGAGAGTGTCTAAAGATAGAGGGGTGATCTTGGATCCTGACATTTCCCTCTTTTGGCCAAAGGACAAAATCTGAAACAACCTCTTTCCTTCTGGCCAAAAGAGGAAAGGCAGGTATAAGCCAAGATGCTACAAGAGGCCAGTTGAGCCAGGACAAGATGTTGAGTTGAAGGTGAGCTGTAGGAATTTATGGATGAAGGTGGGAGATCTAGCAATTTGTTAGCTGTTCCCCCTTAGTACTGATGAAATGGCATTTTTATCCCAAGAGATCAGTTTCTTGAGAGGACCTATTGGGAAAATATATCCCAGGAATCATTGAAAAACTCCCAATAGGGAATCAGGGCCTTGGTGGTTAGGGACATAACAAAAGAGAGAGGAAAAAAACTCTAGGACAGTATACTCAGCACTTGTCAGAATCTTGGGATAGCTGTCTCATTTGGGTGTTTCTTGCTTCTAGGTCCATACTACCTGAACCTCGAGATCCATGAAGAGTTCTGCCATTCACTCAGGGGTGGGGTTTTTCTTCAGATGATCCAGGAATCCACACCCACAATTTTGGCAGCTTCAGGAATAGTTAGAAGTCCCTGGTAGAGGCCCTTAGAAACAATGATTGATTAATCAGTACAGGGCCAGTTTTCAGATAAGACATATGGATTGCTTGAGATGTATAATTGTGAGAAAACTCCTTGTATCAATCTTTGGATCTGAGTTTCTGGTCAGCATAACACAGGTCCTTGATTAAGAGTATCTAATAACAAATAGAGATGGTCCAGTTTACTAGCCATGCTTGGTTCAAACAAGGAAATAAGGTTTTTCATAAATTTGTAATGATAGTTACATTAATATTAGATTATAGTTCAAACTACCAGAGGGCTCACAATGGAAGTGAAATTTTTATGTCACCAAGGTAACTAAGAAAACTTAAATGAGACCTCAAGACTGAGGTCAGAAACCAGAGTCTCAACTGCTGAGACTAGAGACAAAAGACCAAAGCAATACAATAGTTATTACCAATGTTAACTAACATCAAGTCTCTTTATATCCTAGTAACCTATTCCCAATATTCACTTAACTAGCATGTTTTGAATCTCAGATGTCTCCTATAGTAATTTGGTCCCTAGATATCGTTTCATGGACAATAAATTTTATTTTCAGGACAGCTCTGAAGTGGGCTCTGCTTCCCTGATTCCAAATCTAAAAGTTCCTAGATAATTCTGCTAGTAATAAGACTTAATATAATTTAATAAATTTGATATTCAAAACTTGAAACTTCAGAGAATTTCAGCTCATATGTCATTTGCTGTTTCTAGCCTTATTTAAATCCTGGACTTGATATAAGAATCTTTTAAAAATTTATGAGGGCTCAACCATAAAATGAACTCTTCTGCCTTATAAAATTATTAGACAGATATTTTAAAAATGGGAAAATAATTTTATTTTATTTTTTTACTATTCTCAATACAATTTATGTATAGCATCCTTAATCCAATTTTGAGAACTTATTACCAAAACACACTGAAAGCCTCAATTTTCATGACTGATAAATTTGGAAGGCAATCATATATATTTGTATATAGTTCTAAGAGAAAACAGTCTAATCCTGTTGCTTTTCTCAAAATTTACTATTCCATTTATTTAGAAACCTTTCATATTACATCTTTGTTTTATTACTTTGCCTAATCATTTCCTTCTTTGGAGGATATCTTCCCTATATTATAATTTGAGCACAAATACAGGTTAAAATTTCATGATATTCATACCTGAATCCTATTATTGTAACTCAGAGATATTCCAGGATCAATCTATTTTTTTTTTAAATTTATTTTATTTTTAATTTATGAAATAAAACAAGTTTTTCCATAACAGTAGAATTTTACAAGAGTTTGAATTACAAATTTCTCCCCATTTCTACCCTCCCCTCCACTCCAAGATGGCATATATTCTGGTTACCCCATTCCCCAATCAACCCTCCCTTCTGTAACCCCCCTTTTTTATCTCCTTCCTCCTTCTCTCCTGTGCGGAAACATACCCAATTGAGTGTGTATGTTATTCCCTACTCAGATCAAATCTGAGGAGAGCAAGATTCACTCATTCCCCCTCATCTGGCCCCTGTTCCCTTCCAATGAATTGGTTTTTCTTGCCACTTTTATGAGATAATTTACCCCATTCTATCTCTCCCTTTCTCCCTCTCTCAATATATTCCTCTCTCATCCTTTCATTTGATTTTATAAAATATCATCCCTTAATATTCAACTCACCCTGTTCCCTCTGTCTATATATATATATATATTCCCTTCAGCTACCCTAATACTGAGGTCTCATGAGTTACACACATCATCTTTCCATGTAGGAATGTAAACAAAACAGTTCGACTTTAGTAAGTCCCTTATGATTTCTCTTTCTTGTATACCTTTTCATGCTTCCCTTGATTCTTGTATTGGAAAGTCAAATTTCTATTCAGCTCTGGTCTTTTCACTGAGAAAGCTTGAAAGTCCTCTATTTTATTGAAAATCCATATTTTGCCTTGGAGCATGATACTAATTTTTGCTGGGAAGGTGATTCTTGGTTTTAATCCTAGCTCCACTGACCTCTGGAATATCATATTCCAAGCCCTTCAATCCCTTAATGTAGAAGCTGCTAGATCTTGTGTTATCCTGATTGCGTTTCCACAATACTCAAATTGTTTCTTTCTGCCTACTTGAAGTGTTTTCTCCTTGACATGGGAACTCTGGAATTTGGCTACAATATTCCTAGGAGTTATCTTTCTGGGATCTTTTTCAAGAGGTAGATTCTTTCCATTTCTATTTTGCCCTCTGGCTCTAGAATATCAGGGCAGTTTCCTTGATGATTTCTTGAAAGATGATGTCTAGGCTCTTTTTTTGATCCTGGTTTTCAGGAAGTCCAATAATTTTTAAATTCTCTCTCCTGGATCTCTTTTCCAGGTCAGTGGTTTTTACAATGAGATATTTCACATTGTCTTTCATTTTTTCATTCTTTTGGTTCTGTTTTATAAAATCTTGATTTCTCATGAAGTCACTAGCTTCCACTTGCTCCAATCTAATTTTTAAGGTAGTCTTTTCTTCAGTAGTCTTTTGGACCTCCTTTTCCATTTGGCTAATTCTGTCTTTTAAGGCATTCTTCTCCTCCTTGGCTTTTTGGAGTTCTTTTGCCATTTGATCTAGTCTATTTTTTAAGGTGCTGTTTACTTCAGTAGTTTTTTTGGGTCTCCTTTAGCAAGTCATTGACTTGTTTTTCATGGTTTTCTTGCAACATTCTCATTTCTCTTCCCAATTTTTCCTCTACTTCTCTAACTTCCTTTTCCAAATCCTTTTTGAGCTCTTCCATGGCCTGAGACCAGTTCATGCTTTTCTTGGAGGCTTTTGATGAAGGTTCTTTCACTTTGTTGACTTCTTCTGGCTGTGTGTTTTGGTCTTCTTTGTCACCAAAGAAAGATTCCAAAGTCTGAGTCTGAATCTGATTCCATTTTTGCTGCCTGGCCACGTTCCCAGCCAACTACTTGACCCTTGATTTTTTTGTCAGGGTATGACTGCTTGTAGAGTAGAGAGTGCTTTGTTCTAAGCTTGAGGGGATGAGCTGTTGTTTTCAGAGCTATTTCTGTACAGCCATCTCTGCCACACCAGGGCTCCTCCTCCCCCAAGAACCATCCACCTGGACTTGACTCAGATCTTAAGTAGACTCTGCACTCCTGCTTTGATCTGACACTTAATTCCTCCCACCAGGTGGGCCTGGGGCTGGAATCAACTGTAGCTGTAGTTCTGTAGCTGCACCACCTCCCCCAGCATGGTGGCTAAACCACAAACTCCTTTCCCTTTGTCTCCCACAGCTTTTCCCACTAACCTTCTCTGTTGTCTTTGGTGTTTGTGGGTTGAGAAGTCTGGTAACTGCCACAGCTCACTGATTCAGGGCACTAGGGCATGTTCTGCCTGACTCCTGCTCTGGTGGGGTCTGGGTGCAGCCCATGCTGGGCTCTGCTCTGCTGCTCTCCCAGCTCCGTGTGATAGATCTTACCCAGTGACTGTCCAGGCTGTCCTGGGCTGGAGTCCTGCTTCCCTCTGCTATTTTGTGGGTTCTGCAGTTCTAGAATTTGTTCAGAGCCATTTTTTATAGGTGTTTGTAAGGTCCTGGGGGAGAACTTTAGGCAAGTCCCTGCTTTCCAGCTGGCATCTTGCCTCCACCCTCCATCAATATATTCTTTACTATATTTAGTATTATATTTACAAAATTTCTGAATTATAGAAATTTGCTATAAAAGGAAAAGGAGAGAGATAGTTATAACAATGTCATATATCATAATGCGGGAAAAAACTCCTTTAGCTCTCCTTGATTCCAGGCATCAGTTATATCTGACAGCCAATGATATAGCTGCTGGGTGTTAAAAGTGAAGCTCAAAATTAATCAGGTGGGGAATTTTCCTTTTCAGAAAGGAAATAGTGCAATGGGGAATTAGAGTTAGAAGGATCCTGCTTAGGCTACTCCAAGGTCTTACACAAAGCTTTTCCCAGGCAAAGACACCCACCTTTAGCAGTGCCCAGACTGCAGCACATGCTATTTTCTACTACTGGCTTCATGGCAATGCACAAAACTTGAAACAGTAGTAATTATAGTCCCAAGAATTTTTGCCTTAAATAGCAAGGGCTTGAATATCTTTCATGATGTTTCCCCAACAGTTAACATTTCATTTATCCTTTACTTATAAATTAAAATGAACCATATTCATGAATATGTTGAAGTTATATCTCTAAACTACCATATATTTTCATAATAGTCAAAAATTTTCAAATGAAAACTTGCTATTTTATTAAACCTTATTATATTTGTTTTATGACAAAAACACCCCATTAAATATTTTAACAATTTGCAAATATTAATTTTATAACATCCTTTCAAAAGCCCAATGTCATGTGTAACAGCATCCAGATTAAAAGGGAAGTTTTGTGTAACAACATTTCTATTACAATGGTTTCTCAATTTTCACAACATAAGAGAATGTACAAATACAGTAATAACATAAACAATGCCATGCATTTAAAACATGAAACAAAACTTCAGATGACATCAATTCAGTTAATTTCATTCCAAAATTATCCTATATAAAAATCATTGATCTTATTACTTTTGGCATTTTAAATCCACTTTAGAGTTATTGGGTATGGGACAATAACATTCAATTGAAGAAATAATTTCTTGCTTAGCATATGCCAGCCACTGTTATAAGCATTTTATAATCATATAAAATTTGATCCTCACAACAGCCCTAGGGAGTGGGTACAATTATTAATGTTCTTTTTACAGATCAGGAAACTGGGGCAGAGATTAGACAACTTGCTTGAGATTACAGAGCTAATAAATTTCTGCAAGAGGAATATAATTCAATTTTTCCTATATTTTTCGAGCATTTTCTTTTAACACCTACATTTGGGAACCTGATCTGAGATGAGATGGATTAACAGCAGGTGAGGGAGAGGGTCTCTGAATTGGAATGGGGAGTGTCACAGGAGGTTGGTTCAAACAATATTTTTTCTTTTCATGGTCTAGGAAGGGTTAACAATAAGTGGCTATAAAGGGAAAACTGTATGCCTATTTTTTCCCTCTCACTCTGGAATTGCTTCCAAATTACCTGCCTTTTTCATTGCCCTAAAACAATGAAGCTATCAATCTTCAGAGGAAGTTCAAATGCCATTTTACCTTTTCTAAGATTCAATTCTTATTTTTCCTTAAAACAAATTTGACAGAGTGGTACCCCAAAATTTACTAAAACATTTAAGAAGGGACTGAATTCCTGGAATTACCCATAATCTTAAGAGTTCTCCCCTGTAGTCTTAAAAGTGTTACATCTTCAAATTGCTCAATGATTACTCTCCTTAACCTCAGAAATCAATCAAGATGCTTTTTAGCTGTTCTACAAACTTTGGTTATTTAACTTTATTTCTGTAATTCCAACAGGCTAAAGCTGAAATGATAGAAAAAATATAGTGTTTTACAGTCCCTCCCCCCATAATCTAATCTCCCACAGAAATCCTAAAGTGGGATTTAGTCCTGCTTACTGGGACAATTGCTTCAAGTATGACAGTTCATTAATCTTTCCCAGAGTTCTTTTTGTTGTATTTCTTTAGTATTTAATTTTTCCCCAGGTACAGATAAAAAAACAATTTTTAACATTTGCTTTTATAACTTTGAGTTCTAAATTGCATCTCTCCTCCCCTATGACCCACCCGTCATTGAGAAAGCAAGCAATTAGAGATATAGGTTATACTGTGTAGTCATGCAAACATATCCTTAATAGTCAAGTTGTAAAAGAAAACAAAGACAAAAAAAACCTCAAGAAAAATAAAGTTTAAAAAGTATGCTTCAATCTGTATTCAGACAACCTCAGTTCTTTTTCTGGGGATGGATAGCATTTTCCATCATAAGTCCTTCAGAGTTGTCTTGGATTGTTGTATTGCTGAGAATAGCCAAGTCATTCACAGCTGATCATCTTACAACATTGCTGTTACTTTGTACACAGTAGATTTCACTTTGCATCTGTCTATGTAAGCCTTTCCAAGTTTTTCTGAGAGCATCGTGCTCATCATTTCTTACAGTACAACAGTATTTCATCATAATTACATACCACAACTTGTTCAGTCATTCCCCAAATGATGAGAATCCCCTCAGTTTCTAATTCTTTACAACAAGAAAAGAGCTGCTATAAATATTTTTGCACATATTGGTCCTTTTCCTTTTTATTTTCTTTTCTCTTTTGGGATTCAGACCTAGTAGTGATATTGCTACGTCAAAGGCTATGCATGGTTTTATAGCTCTTTGTGCATAGTTCCAAATTGCTCTCCAGAATGACTGAATCAGTTCACAACTCCACCAATAATGCATTAATGTCTCATTTTTCCCACATCCCTTCCAACATTTGTAATTTACATTTTCTATCCTATTAAACAATCTAATAGGTATGTGATAGTACCTCAGAATTATTTTAATTTGCATGTCTCCAATCAATAGTGAGTTAGAATATTTTTCATATGGCTATAGATAACTTTAATTACTTCACCTGAAAACTGATTATATCTTTTGATTGCTTATCAATTGAGGAATAGCTCTTATTTTTATAAAATTGACACAGAGAAACTTGCTTCATTTTTTTTTCTGTAGTTATTATTGCTAACTGTATTTTCCTCCATCCTATTCCCCCTACTCCCATTTATTCTATTCTCTCTCTCTTTTTACCCTGTCCCTCCTCAAAAGTGTTTTGCTTCTAACTATCCCTTCCCCCAGTCTGCCCTCCCTTCTATCACCCCCTCTCTTCCCTTATCCCCTTCCCCTTCTACTTTCTTGTAAGGTAAGTTAAATTTCTATACCCAATTGTCTATGTATGTTATCCCTTCTCTGAGCCAATTTTGATGAGATCAAGGTTCCCTCACTCCCCTTCATCTCCCGCATCTTCCACTCCACTGTAAAATCTTTTTCTTTCCTCTTTTATGTGAGATAATTTACCCTGTTCTACCTCTCTCTTTCTCTTTCTCCCAGTACATTCCTCCCTAATCCCTTAATTTTATTTTCTACATTATTATCCCTTCACATTCAACTCACCCTATGCCCTCTGTCTATATATATATGTATATATATGTATGTATGTATACATACATATATATACATACACACACACACACACACACACACACACACATATATATATATACATACATATATATATATATATATATATATATGTATATATATATATATATATATATGTATGTATGTATGTATGTATTCCCTTCAACTACCCTAATGCTGAGAAGGGTCTCATGAATTACATACCTCATCTTTCCATGTAGTTCAAGTTTAGTAAGTCTCTTATGATTTCTCTTTCTTGTTTACCTTTTCGTGCTTCTCTTGATTCTTGTATTTGAAAGTCAGATTTTCTATTCAGCTTGAAAGTCCTCTATTTTATTGAAAGTCCGTATTTTGCCTTGGAGCACTATACTCAGTTTTGCTGGGTAGGTAATTCTTGGTTTTAATCCTAGCTCCTTTGACCTCCAGGATATCATATTCCAAGCCCTTCAGTCCCTTAATGTGGAAGCTACTAAATTTTGTATTATCCTGATTGTGTTTCCACAATACTCAAATTGTTTCTTTCTGTCTGCTTGCAATATTTTCTCCTTGACCTGGGAGCTCTGGAATTTGGCAACAATAATACTAGGTGTTTTGTTTTCGGGATATTTTTCAAGAGGAGCTTGGTGGATTCTTTCCATTTCTACTTTACCCTCTGGTTCTAGAATGTTAGGGAAGTTTTCCTTGATAATTTCTTGCTGGTAAAGTTTGGGCTGGTCTGCACTATACTCCAACCCTGGTGAGACAGACTCTTCCTGTTGACTTTCTGAGTTTGTCCCTGATGTCTGTGGGAAGAGAAGTCCAGAAACAGCCCCTGCTGGCAGAATTTCAGTCTGCCTGAGTCATGCTCCAGGCTTGCTGGGGCCTGATCTGTGCTGATGTGACCTGTGCTGGAATGCACTCCTCTCTCAGTTTGATGCATCAGACCTTTCCCACCTACTTTCTAAGTTGTCTTGGGTTGTAAATTTGTTTCACTCTGTCTTTTTATGGGTTCTGCTGCTCTAGAAGTGTTTAGAGTAATTTTTTAAAGGTATTTGGAGGGTTTTGGCAGAGAGCTTAGGTGAATCTCTGCCTTCATTCCATCAATTTGGCTCCTTCCTCTCCCCAGTGTTTTAAACTCTGCCTACAATCTTTGGAAGTTTTTCTATCTTTCTGTATATTAAATCTTTCAAAGTATTAGAATCTACAAACAATGCAAGCAGGATACAGAAATTTTAGATTTTACAAAGACACAAACAGACAAAAATGATAAGACAGACACAAAGACAGGATAATTCTAAGTTTTTCTTAGGCTATCTAAGTTACAAAAGGTTTCTCACTTGGTGGAGTTGAGTAGCTATTAATTAAAAATGTCCCATTTGGGGTATTTAATTTTCTTGCTGGCTTCATCAAGATACTTCTTAAAGTAATTGATTTTTATCCCAATCAAAAGAATCCCAAATTGGCCAATGGTGATGGGAGTTGTCTTGGGTCAATTTCTGCCAATTAATTACATACCTACAGGTTTTGGGCCCATGATATAGACTTTAGGCTGCTGTTTTCTGATGTAGATAGTCTTTGGCAACTTGTTTATAGGCCTGAGAGAAAGCAGTTTCTTCTTTTTGAATTTAATTTATTTAATATATTTAGTTTTCAGCATTGATTTTCACAAGAGTTTGAATTACAAATTTTCTCCCCATTTCTACCCTCCCGCCCACTCCAAGATGGCGTATATTCTGGTTGCACCATTCCCCAGTCAGGCTACCCATCCGTCACCCCACTCCTCTCCAATCCCCCTTTCCCTTCTTCTCTTGTAGGGTAAGATAAATTTCTATGCCCCATTTCCTGTGTATCTTATTTCCTAGTTGCATGCAAAAACTTTTTTTCTTTGTTGTTGTTTTTGAACATCTGTTTTTAAAACTTTGAGTTCCAAATTCTCTCCCCTCTTCCCTCCCCGCCCACCCTCCCTAAGAAGGCGAGCAATTCAACATAGGCCACATGCGTATCATTATGTAAAACCCTTCCACTATACTCATGTTGTGAAAGATTAACTATGTTTTGCTCCTTCCTAACCTATCCCCCTTTATTGAATTTTCTTGCTTGATCCTGTCCCTTTTTGAAAGTGTGTTTTTGATTACCTCCTCACCCCGTCTGCCTCCCTTCTATCATCCCTCCTTTTTTATCTTCTTCCTCCTTCTTTCCTGTGGGGTAAGATACCCAATTGAGTGTGTATGATATTCCCTCCTCAGGTCAAATCTGATGAAAACTTACTCATTCCTCCTCACCTGCCCCCTCTTCCCTTCCTAGAGAACCGCTTTTTCTTGCCACTTTTATGCGAGATAATTTATCCCATTCTATCTCTCCCTTTCTCCCTCTCTCAATATATTCCTCTCTTATCCCTTAATTTGATTTTATTTTTTTAGATATCATCCCTTCATATTCAACTCACCCTGTGCCCTCTGTGTGTGTGTGTGTACATATATATACATACATACACACATATATACATATACACACCTAAATATATACATACATAGACACACACATATGTATATACATGTATACACACACACACACACACACACATATATATTATATATATATATATATATATATATATATATATATATATATATATATATATATGCATATTCCTTTCAGGTGCTATGATATTGAGGTCTCATGAATCGTACAGATCATATTTCCATGTAGGAATGTAAACAAAACAGTTCAACTTTAGTAAGTCCCTTATGATTTCTCTTTCTTGTTTACCTTTTCATGCTTCTCTTTATTCTTGTGTTTGAAAGTCAAATTTTCTATTCAGCTCTGGTCTTTTCACTGAGAAAGCTTGAAAGTCCTCTATTTTATTGAAAATCCATATTTTGCCTTGGAGCATGATACTCAGTTTTGCTGGGTAGGTGATTCTTGGTTTTAATCCTAGCTCCATTGACCTCTGGAATATTGTATTCCAAGCCCTTTGGTCCCTTAATGTGGAAGCTGCCAGATCCTGTGTTATCCTGATTGTGTTTCCACAATATTCAAATCGTTTCTTTCTGGCTGCTTGCAGTATTTTCTCCTCGACCTGGGAGCTCTGGAATTTGGCGACAATGTTCCTAGGAGTTTTCTTTTTGGGATCTGTTTGAGGAGGTGATCTGTGGATCTTTCAATTTAAATTTTACACTGTGGCTCTAGATTATCAGGGCAGTTCTCCTTGATAATTTCATGAAAGATGATATCTAGGCTCTTTTTTTGATCATGGCTTTCAGGTAGTCCAATAATTTTTAAATTATTTCTCCTGGATCTATTTTCTAGGTTAGTGGTTTTTCCAATGAGATATTTCACATTGTCTTCCACTTTTTCATTCCTTTGGTTCTGTTTTATAATATCTTGATTTCTCATCAAGTCACTAGCTTCCACTTGCTCCAATCTATTTTTTAAGGTAGTATTTTCTTCAGTGGTCTTTTGGACTTCCTTTTCTATTTGGCTGATTCTACCTTTCAAGGCATTCTTCTCCTCATTGGCTTTTTGGAGCTCTTTCGCCATTTGAGTTAGTCTATTTTTTAAAGTGTTGTTTTCTTCAATATTTTTTTCAGTATTTTTTTGGGTCTCCGTTAGCAAGTCATTGACTTGTTTTTCATGGTTTTCTCGCATCCTTCTCATTTCTCTTCCCAATTTTTCCTCTACTTCTCTAACTTGCTTTTCCAAATCCTTTTTGAGCTCTTCCATGGCCTGAGACTAGTTCAGGTTTTTCTTGGAGGCTTTTGGTGTAGGCTCTTTGACTTTGCTAACTTCTTCTCTCTGTATGTTTTGGTCTTCTTTGTCACCAAAGAAAGATTCCAAAGTCTGAGACTGAATCTGAGTGCATTTTCGCTGCCTGGCCATGTTCCCAGCCAACTTACTTGACCTTTGAGTTTTTCATGGGGGTATGACTGCTTGCTGCAAAGAGTACTTTGTTCCAAACTTGAGGGGATGCGCTGTTGATTTCAGAGCTATTTCTATACAGCCAGCTCTACCACACCAGCACTCCTCCTTCCTCAAGAACCACCAACCCGGACCTGGCAAATCTTCAGCAGGCTCTGCACTCCTGCTCTGATCCACCACTTAATTCCTCCCACCAGGTGGGCCTGGGGCCAGAAGTAACTGCAGCTGTAGTTCTGTAGCTGCACCTTACCTGCTCCCCCTGGGGCAGTGGTCGAACCCTTAACACTCTCCTCTTGCAGCTTTTCCCACTAACCTTCTCTGTTGTCTTTGGTGTTTGTGGGTTAAGAAGTCTGGTAACTGCCACAGCTCACTGATTTAGAGTGCTAGGGCCTGTTCCAGCCTGCTGCTGGTCTGGGTCCTGCTGCAGCCCACGCTGAGCTCCACTCCCCTCTGCTGCGTTTGCGAGAGACCTCATCCAGTGACCATCCAGGCTGTCCTGGGCTAGATCCCTGCTTCCCTCTGCTATTTTGTGGGTTCTGCACTTCTAGAATTTTTTTCAGAGCCATTTTTAATAGTTTTTTGGAGGGACCTGTTGGGGAGCTCATGCAAGTCCCTGCTTTTCAGCTGTCATCTTGGCTTTGCCCCCAGCAGTACCCATTTCTAAAGATTTCTTAAGACCCACATTGAAACAAAGTCCTTATAAGGGACAGAAACCCAAAACCTCTCCCAGGTTGGGGCCAAACAAAACCTTTATTGAGGGAGGGCTGATGACATATAACTGGCAGCTTTTCATTCAGGTGTACTTGCCAGAGCAGACTCAAAATTACCAATGTCACCCGCAGGCATCAAACAAATAAACCTCTGAATCAACAGCTCTGTGAACTCAAGCAAAGACATGTGAGTTCAGGATTTGAGAGACCTATTCACATAGACTGAGCCTTGGAGTCAAATCCAGACTGGAGCACAAAAGGTTCCCCGCTGTACCAAGCATCCAGAATTGAAGGCAGTGTTGGGCAGGCAGGAGATTTTGAATGTCAACCAAAATTTATGTAAACTAAAATTAAAAAGAAGAGAGCCAATATAGCAAGAATTATGATCTTTACTCAGGGCAAGAAAGTTGCAACTGGGGTACCACACAGCAGCAAGTGTGGGGGGAGCTCATGGAGGGGGCTGGGCATGGACTTCTTATATAGTATTAGGGCAGAGAGAGAGAGGCTGCCAGTGCTAAGAGGTTGAGACATTTTATGGTTTCACAAGGTAAGTTATTTACATAAAAACTGAAAGTCTATAGAGAAAGCTTGAGAATCCTCAAGGAGAGAATTTAGGACATTTACAAAATAATCAGAGGGTAGAAGTGATAATATCTGGTCATCCACAGGCAATTCAGAGGTCTAGGAATGGGGGCAAGGTCAGCTTCAGTCAGCTCACAATCAACTTCATTCCATATTATCAATATTCTTATTACTATCATTAAAACATGATAAATGATAAGACATGTAAATATTTAATAGAAAATCTAAAAATTAGAGGGAAAAATAAAAGAAAATTATAACTTGTGAACTAAATATATCTCTTGCCATTCTACACAAAACTCAAAGCAACAACAAACAATAAAAAAGAAGTAAAGAAAATGAATAGAATTTTTGAAAAATGAATTATGATAGATCTCTGGTGATTATTGAATAGGAATAGAAAAGAGAATGCATGTTTGTTAGCACTTAAAATATCTTTACAAAAATACAACAGAGCCATTTACCAGTTGCTAAATTGTGTATGGATATGAGCAGGCTCTTTTCACAGTAAGAAATTCAATCTATCAACAGCCATATAAAAAGACTCCAAGTAATCAGAGAAATGCAAATTAGAGCTATTTTGAGGTTCTATCTTAACCTAGTAGATTGGCAAAGAAGACAATAAAGTATAAAACAAATATTTAATTGCCATGGGGTTGAAAGGAAAATTCTTCATTTGGGATTTTACCCTGAGGAGGCAAAACTCAGGACAAAGGGAATTAAAAGGAGTTTATGATAAGTACATCAAGGTAGCAACACTTTGACAAGCTGATCACTGTAGATCAGCAATGACTTCAAGATGGGGCCAACTTTTATAGGTAACTTTAAGACATTTTAGATAGATCCACCTCAGGTAAAGAGCTTGGGCCCTAGCAACTCAGCTCTTCCTAAGGTAGCAAGAATACCACCAGTTGCAGGTGGGGGTACAAAGGTCACAGGTAGGGTATATATGACAAAGAGCAGGTAATGCAAAAAGCTGCAGAATTCGTGTCACATTCCCCAAAATTGATTGACAAACAGGGCTGGGAACATTGGCTCACTGAGCCAACATAACTTTCAATAACAGGAAAACAGAGACATGAAGGCACTATCAGAGCTATAGACAGGTCCAGCCCATTATTGACTAAGGAGTAATGGAACTGATGGTGTTCTAATGATAGACCCCTAAAAGGCCCTGGACTTCCCCATGTGGCTCAAGTCCCTGGCATTTGCCTGGGCTACCTAGCCTTCCCAGTTAATCAACTGCCCTTTCATTGTGGCTCTCATTGTCTGCACACAGCCCCACCTTAGACCAAGTCTTGTTGTCTGAGCTGGCTCTAGCATTAAAGTCACCCAGAATTATAAGCTTATCCTCTTTTGACACATTGATGATAAGGGTCTCCAGGTCTTCACAAAATTTTTCTTTGATCTCAGGGTTTATTATGGTGGGAGCATAGGCACTGGTGATGTTGGTGTGACATTTTTCTGCAAGTGGCAGTCATATTGTCATGAGCCTGTCACTCACTTCTTTTGGTAGGCATACAGTCTTGTTGGCTAGATTAGTTTTGATTGCAAAACCTACACCAGCTTCATGGAGCTCCCCTTCACTGCAGCCTCTCCAGAAAAAAAACAAAAACAAAAAACAGAAACCCAACAACATGTATCCAGCTCCAACGTTAGTAGGCTGGCCTTCATTTGTCAGCCTTATTTCACTTAGCACTGTGATTTGAATGTGATACTTGCTGAGTTTTCTTACAACAAGATCTATTTGTCTTTCAGGTCTATTGGATTTTGTGTTGTCTATAAGTGTGCACACATTCCATGTACCAATGGTGAGCGGAATTGTCTTTGTGGAAGTTTTTATATATTTTTTTTTTGTGTTTCAACCACACAGTAGAATTCCTTGCCTACTGTGGTAATCAGGCCAGGGTTGGGTAAGCAGACAATTTTTAGGTCCCCTTTTCTAGCCCTTTCCTCACACCAGGAGGTGAGCAGTACAATCCTTAAAAGGCTGCTCCCAGTGTATCAGCACCAGCTGCTTCATCACTTACCTGTTGCCACAGGACTTTACGATAGATGAAAAGGTATGAGTAATGTCTTTTGATTCATATGTAAATTGAATTTCAGACTGGCAGAGTTGCACAAAGTTGTTGGCCTCACTCTCTCCTCCAGAGTCATCACAGTCTGGTGGCAGGATAGAATCAAGATGACTGGTGATGGCTTAAGATGCAGTGGATGACCTTGGCATCTTCAATATCTAGCCAAGCTTTAAGTGCTCTACAGTGACTGCTTCTGCTGCTTTCATAACCATTGGAACAATTTGTTCTCCTCCACCCATTTGATCAGGGGATGTCTTCACATGCTTGTGGTGGACACCCCACTAACTCACCAATGGGTTTGAGAGCCTGCAGTTACCCTCAACCTGTGTGTGGTCTAACAGCTTTTGAAGATGTGGTTGCCAATGCAGTCTCCTCTAGGTCATGGCCTGTAGTGCCTGTACTGTGCTCCCAGGGCCCACCATCATTTCAGTGAAACAAATCTTTCTTGTAAACATCCTAAGTGGTTTTTGCCTTGAAAATTGTTTTACCCAACCCTTTGTTCATCCTGCCACTCCAGAAATCAATTTGAGGCATCGTATTAGAGTTGTGTGAAGGGGAACTTGGGAAAGCTTAGCTGAGTGCTTCTCTACTCCACCATCTTGGTTCCACCTTTTAAACATGTAAACTTAAGATGAATTCAGAAAATGAGGCTAAACCAGTTTGAAAATTATGTTTATATTTAGAACAGTCAGTGAAGGTAAAATATCTGGAGAAATATTACCAAAAATGGAATTTGGAACCAGTGTGTAGGATATAAGAGAGCGATGCTGCTCAGCAGAAAAGAGAAAATATGTAAGAAAATTATTTTTATGAAAATGTTTTTAATTTTTTATAAATAGGGGAAATAAATTCAATAAAATATTGGATATTAGGAAATGATAATGATTAAAAGTTTTGGTGAGCTTTAGTTCAATCATGTAATCTTTTTTTATGAATTTCTTTTTTGAATTATTATTTTTGACAATCAGTCTTTTATTTTCTTCTTCCATCTCCACATTGAAAAAGTAAAAGAAAAACATAACCTTTATTATACTATAAGCAATTTAGGAGAGCAAGGAATAGTTTGCCTGTCAGATCTATGGAGAATGGAAGAATATATGACCAAATAAGATACAGAGAACATTATCATATACAAAATGGATAATTTTGATCACATCAAATTAAAAGGTTTTGCACAAAGCCAATGCAACCAAGATAAGAAGGGAAGCAGAAAGCTGGAAAAAGTTTTTTTTACAGTCATTTTCTCTGACAAATTGAGCCAAATTTATAAGAATACTAGTCACTCTCAGATTGATAAATGGTCAAAAGATATGATCAAGCAGTTTTCAGATGAAGAAATTTTATTAAGATTTTTTATTTTAAGTTTACAACACTCAATTCTGCATGATTTTGAGTTCTAGATTTTCTTCCCTCCTCCCTCCCCAAGAGGGCATGGAATCCAATATATCAGATGAAGAAATTAAAGCTATCTGTAGTCATATGAAAAAAAAATGCTCTAAATCTCTATCGATTAGAGAAATGCAAATCAAAACAACTATTTGGTACCATCACAACTATCAGATTAGCTAACATGACAAAACAGGTACATGATAAATGTTGGAAAAGATGTGGGAGAATTGGCAGACTAAGGTATTGCTGGTGGAGTTGTGAACTGATCCAACCATTCTGGAGAGCAATTTGGAACTATGTCCAAAGGGCTATAAAACTGTGCATACATTTTGATCCAGGAATACCACCACTAGATTTATCCCAAACAGATTAAAAAAAAAGGAAAATGACCTACATGTACAAAAATAGCAACTCTTTCTAGTGGTCAAGAATTGGAAATTGAGAGGATTGTCATTAATTGGGGAATGGGTAAACAAGTTGTGGTTTATGAATATCGTGGAATACTATTGTTCCCTAAAAAATGATGAGCAGGCTGATCTCAGAAAAACCTGGAAAGACTTAAATGAATTGATGTTGAGTGAAGTGAGCAGAGCCAGGGGAATATTGTTAACACTCAGCAACATTGTATGATGACCAACTTTGACAGACTTAGTTCTTCTCAGCAATGCAATGATCTAAGAATTCCAAAAGACTCATGATGGAAAATACTACTCACATCAAGATAAAGAATTATGGAGTCACTCTATTTCTTAGCCAGTACCAGATTTTGATGATTACTTCTTTATAATATAGTTTGAGATCTGGTATTGCTAAGCCACCTTCCTTTGTATTCTTCATTAAATCCTTTGATATTCTTGAACTTTTGTGTTCCAGATGAATTTTGTTATGATTTGTCTACCTCTGTCAAATAATTTTTGGTAGGTTGATTGATAGGGCACTGAATAAGCAAGCTAGTTTAGGCAGAATTGTCATTTTTATTATATTGGCTCAGCCTACCCATGAACAATGGATATTTTTCTAATTGTTTAGATCTGACTTTATTTGTGTGGAAAGTGTTTATAATGATGCTCATATTGTTCCTTGGTTTATCTTGGCAGGTAGACTCCATAGTCTTTTATATTACTCATAGTTATTTTAAATGGCATTTCTCAATATCTTGCAGTCACATAAAGAAATGCCGATGATTTATGTGGGTTTATCTTATATCCTTCAACTCTCCTAAAGCTGCTAATTATTTAAAATAGATTTTAGTTGATTATCTAGGATTCCCTAAGTATACCATCATATCATCTGCAAAAATTGACAGTTTTGTTTCCTTATTGCCTATTATACTTTCTTCAATTTCTTTTTCTTCTCTTATTGTTATAGCTAACATTTCTAGTACTATATTGAATAATAATAGTAATAATGGGAATTCTTGCTTCACCTTTGATTTTATTGGCAAGGCTTCCAGCTCATTCCCATTACATACAATGCTTGCTGATGGTTTTAGATAGATATGGCTTTTCATTTTAAGGAACACTCCTTTTATTACCATGTTCTCTATTTTTTTATAGGAATAGGTGCTATATTTTGTCAAAAGTTTTTTTTAGCATCTATTGAGATGACCATACGATTTCTGTTGGTTTTGTTGTTGATATGGTCAGTTTTGTTGACAGTTTTCCTAATATTGAACTAACCTTGTATTCCTGATATAAATCTCACCTGGTCATAGTGTATAATCTTGTGATATGCTGTAATGACCTTGCTAATATTTTGTTCAAAATTTTTGCATCGACATTGATGAAGGTAATTGGGCTATCATTTTCTGTCTCTGTTTTAGCTCTTCATGATTTAGATGTCAACACCATATTTATGTTATAAAAAAGTTTGTTAGGCCCAATATATTTTTCCAAATAGCTTACATAGTATTGAAATTAATTATTATTTTGATTTTTAGTAAATTCACTTTTTCATACATCTGGCCCTGGGGATTTTTTCTTAGGGAGTTCGTTAATGGCTTGTTCAATTTATTTTTCTAAAATGGAGTTATTTAGGGATTCTATTTCCTCATCTACTAATTTGGGTAATTTATATCTTTGTAAATATTTATTGATTTCACTCAGATTGTCAGATTTGTTGGCATATAATTGGGCAAAATATTTGCTAATGATTACTTTATTTTTTCTTTATTGATGATGATTTCACTAATTTCATTTTTGATACAGGATATTTGATTTTCTTCTTTCTTTTTTTTTAAAATCAAATGAACCAATGGTTTATCTATCTTATTGATTTTCTTCATAAAACCAGTTCTTAGATTTATTCATTAGCTCAATAGTTTTTTTCTTTCAATCTGATTAGTCTCACCTTTAGGATTTCCAATTTGGTGCTCAACTGGGGATTTTTAATTTGTTCTTTTTCTAGTTTTTAAAAAATTGTATGCCCAATTCATTCATCTGTTCTTTATTTTGTCAATGTAAAAATTAGAGAAATAAAATTTTCCCCAAATACTGCTTTGGCTACATCCCACAAATTTTGAAATGTCTCATTGTTGTCATTCTCTTTAATGAAATTGATTTTTCCCGTGATTTGTTCTTTGCCCCACTTTCTTTAAGATTAGATTCCTTAGTTTCCAATGAATTATTAATCTGTCTTTCCACTGTACTATGTTGAATGTAATTTTTGCATTATCCTTTTGAGCTTTTCCACATTTGATTTTGAAGTTTTTATACCCTAATACATGATCAATTTTTGTTTGGGTGCCATGCACTGCTGAGGAAAAGGGATAGTCCTTTCTGTTCCCACTCAGTTTTCTCCAAAGGTCTTTCATATCTAACTTTTCTAATATTCTATATACATCCTTAATTTCTTTCGTATTATTGGCTGGATTTGTCAGGTTCTGAGAGGAGACAGTTGCGGGCACCCACTAGCATAATTTTTCTGTTTATTGCTTCCTATAACTCTCTTAACATCTTTAAGAATTCCAATGCTATACCAGTTAGTGCACATGTGTTTAGTGTTGATACTGCTTCATTGTCTATGGTACCTTTTAATAAGGTACAGTTTCCTTCCTTATCTCTTTTAATCAGATCTATTTTTGCATTTGTTTTGTCTAAGATCAGGATTGCTACCCCTGATTTTTTTTTCACTTCAGTTGAAGCATCCATCTTTACTTTTTGTGTCTCTCTGTTTCAAGTGTGTTTCTCGTAAACAACATATTGTAGGATTCTGCTTTTTGATCCACTCTGTTATCTACTTCCATTTTATGGGTGAGTTCATCTCATCCACATTCACAGTTATGATTACTAACTGTGTATTTCCATCTATCTTATATTCCCTCCTGTTCATCCTCTCTCTCCTTTCACTCTTTCCCTCCTCAACAGTGTTTTGCTTCTGTCTTCCCTGATCTACCCTCTCCACTCCCTTTTACTTCATTTCCTCCCCTCCTACTTCTCTATCAGGTAAGATAGTTTTCTATTTTCAAATGATTGTGTATGTTATATGCTTTTTGAGCCAATACTGATAAGGGTAAGGTTCAAGCAATGCACATCACCTACTCTCCCGTTTCCCCCTCCATGGTAATAGCTCTTTTGTGCCTCTTCAAGTGAAATAATTTACCCCACTCTACTTTTCCCTTCCTTCTGCACTCGTTGTACTCCTCTTTCTCATCCCTTAATTTTTTATGTCATTTCCTTGAATTCACCTTCTATCTGTACCTTCTGTCTTTGTATATTCCTTCTAGCTGTATAATTAGTGATACAATTTTTAAGAATTATAAGTATCATCTTCCTATGTAGGTATGCGCACAGTTTAGCTCTTTTGAATCCTTTATTTTTTCTTTTTTTTTTTTTTTACCTGTTTATGCTTCTCTTGGATCTTGATATTAGAGATCAAATTTTTTGGTTTAACTCTGGTCTTCCTATGAAAACTTGAAATCCTTCTTTTTTGTTGAATGACCATTTCTGCCCTTTGATGTATTGTGCTTAATTTTGCTCAGTAAGTGATTCTTGATTGTATTTCTAACTCCTTTGCCTTCTGGAATATTACATTTTGTGACTTTTGATCATTTAATGTTGCAGCTACTAAGTCTCATGTAATTCTGATTCTGGCTCCCTGATATCTAAATTGTTTCTTTCTGGTCACTTGTAGTATTTTTTCTTTGACCTGATAGTTCTGAATTTTGGCTATAATGTTCCTTGGAGTTTTTATTTTGGAATCTTTCTGTGAAGTGATTTGTGGATCCTTTCAATGCCTATTTTGCCCTCTGTTTCTGGGACATCAGGACAGTTTTCCTTGACAACTTCTTGAAAAATGCTGTCCAGGTTCTCCTTTTGACTATAGCTTTCATGTAGTCCAATGATTCTGATGTTGTCTCTCCTGGCTCTCTTTTCAATTCAATTGTTTTTCTGATGATATATATCACATTTCTTCTATTTTTGAGCCTTTAACTTCATTTGACTGATTCTTCATGTCTCATTCAGTTATTAGCCCAATTCTAACTTTTAAGGAGTTGTTTTCCTCAGTTAGCTTTTGTACTTTCTTTTTCATTTGTCCAATTGTACCCTTTAAGGAGTTGTTTTCTTCAGTGGATTTTTGCACCTCTTTTTCCATTTAGCCAATTCTACTTTTTAAGCAGTTGTTTTCTTTTTCCAAGCTGTTGACTATTCCTCCTAATTCTCTTGCTTTACCCTCATTTCTTTTCTCAATTTTCCTTCTACTTCTTTTATATGATTTTAAGTTCTTTTTTTTTCCTCTTCCATGTGTTCTCTCTGGGCTTGAGACCACTTCCTATTTTTCTTTGGAGTTTTGTCCATAGGTGTTTTGACATCGTTGTCCGCTTCTGAGTTTGTGTCTTGATCTTCACTATCACTGTAATAACACTGTATCGTCAGATGCTTTTGTTGTTGTTGTTTTTGTTCATCTTTTTTTTGGTCTTTTTCCTTTCAAATTAGAGCTCTGTTCTGGGGGTGGAAGAGGTGCTGTCTTAGGCTTCTTGTGACAGGGGATGCAGGCCCTCACTGTTTACCTGGTGGTGAACTGATGTTACTCAGTGGTCCACAGGGACCCTCTTGTCTGGTGTTGTAATGACAGGGTGAGGGTGAGGGTGGCTGGCCCTGCTGGAGCCCATAAGGTTCTGGCAGCTTACCTGGTGTTGATCCAGGGTCCTAGTGGTGGTGTCTGGCATATTCTGAGGCCAGGGGGATGTTTCTGCCTTTCCCTAGGATACACTAAAGTATGTGGAGGTCTGGTTACTGGCGGCCTCCTGTTTACTTAGGCATCCATAGGATTGGCATCTATTTGCCCAGGGCTACCCCGAAGAATGTGGAGGTCTGGCCACTGTAGCTTCCCTATTTGCCCAGAGCTATGCTGAAGCAAGTGGTGGTGCTCAGAGTTGGAGTCTGACTGTTGTCTTGGCTATGCCAAGGCACCAGGTGTGGTCCTGGTGTTGGTATTTGCCTGCTCCCCAACACGGGGGCTTAGAATCCACTGAAGGTTTGCTGAAGTGGGGCTTGCTGTGGGCTTTCTGAGACACTTCTAATCCTGGACCATGCTCTCTTTTTACCTGAGACAGACCTTTCTTGTCAATCTTCCAAGTTTCTTGGGTTCAAAGATTGTTTCATTCTGTCTTTTTGCTGGTTCTGCTCTTCCAGTATTTGTTTTGGAGCACTATTTTATGGTTGTTTGGAGGTGAATATGGGAGAGTTTTGTTGATTTACTACTTACTCCACCATCTTGGCTCCCAAAGTCTTTTCTCTCAATTTGCTTTTGATAGAGTTAAATGCTGCCTTCTTAGAGATGGATGGAGTATTTTGCTTATAGGCACCATAGAGTTGTCATTTTTCATGAAGCAGCTTCTAAATTTTCCCATTGATTTTGTCAAACCAACCTTGATGTTTGTGAGTGTTCTGGAATAGATGAGTAAATGTGGTGCTGAACAACAAAGCTCTGAAAGTTCCACCATTGCCCACCATGTATTGGCTAAGTTTTTTCCTCTAAGTTACCAACAAACTTTTTCCACTGGAAGAGATGCTGTAATCTGCTGACATTAAGTCTTCTGGTAGTTGTCTTGCTCTGGGACCACTGCTTTGGTGAATGCAAATATTTAGCTTGGAGGGGATAAGGCTATGATCAATCTAGCATTCTGTACCACACACACCTCTTGTCACTCTCACATTCTCTCTCTTCTTACAATGACCTAATCTATTAAATGCCAATGTTTGCTGCAAGAGTGAACCCACAAAGTAGTTTTTTTTGCTTTTTGGCAGGGCAATTGGGGCTAAGTGACTTGCCCAAGGTCACACAGCTAGCACATGTGTCAAGTATCTGAGGCCAGATTTGAACTCAGGTCCTCCTGACTCCAGGGCCGGTGCTCTACTCACTGAGCCACCTAGCTGCCCTGAACCCATATAGTTTTATTGCATTTAAGTAAATGGATGTTGGTATTGGTGATAAGAAGATCATGAGATACAGAAGTACTCCATAGCAATTAACCATTGCTATTGCTGTTTCTGATTCCGTTTCTCCCAAGGATTCCCTGTGATGTCTGGTAGTCGGTGTCTACTCTTATATTAATGTCATCCAGAATTATAAGTTTGTCCTCTTTTGGCATATTGATGGTGAGGGTCTCCAGACTTTCACAAAATTTTTCTTTTACTGCTTTAGAGTTCATCATATTGGGAGCATACACACTGATGATTGTGGCATGGTGCTTCCTTGTAAGTGGCCACCATCTTGTCATTGAGTCTTTTGTTCACCCCTTTTGGAAGGCATACAATTTTTTTGACTAGAATAGTTTTAATTGAAAATCCTATGCTAGTTTCATGGTTCTTTCTTTCACTGTGGCCACTCCAGAAAAATGTATGTCTAGCTCCAGGTTTAGTAAGCTGGCCTTCATTTGCCAGCTTTGTTTCACTCAGAGCTACAATTTGGATAGGATTTCTGCTGAGTTCTCTCACAACAAGAATTGTTCGTCTTTCATGGATTTCATGTTGTCCATAAATATGCACATGTTCCATGTACCAATGGTAAGTGGAATCATCTTTACAAAAATTTTTATGCATTTTTGTGTTTTAACCACAGAGAGGGATCCACACCAGCCAAGGTAAACAGGTCAGGGTTATCAGGCAAAACAGACAATTTTAAAGACATCTTTTCTAGTCCTTTTCTTGTGTCAGGAGGAATGCAGTGTGGTCATTCCAAAAGATTGCTCAGACAACCATAGAGCTGCTGAATCTCACTGCTGCTTCAGTCCAGTGAAAAGATGATCATATTGCCTAGGCAACTTGTGTGCAGGGTTATGACTACAATCCCCTGTGCATCTGCATGTGTTGCTTTATCACTTGCTTGTCACCACATCTCTGAGGAAGATGATAGTTGTGAAATGGTATGAGTGATATCTTTTGATTTACACAAAAATTGGATTTAATTAATGCATAGTTGCACAAAGTCATTGGCTTCACTCTCTCTCTTCCAGGGTCATCAAAATCCAGTGGCTAGACAAAAGTCAAGATTACTGGTGATGGCTTCAGATGCAGTGGATGATCTTGGTGCCTTTGATGCCTAACCAAGCTTGAAGCACTCCACAGTACCTGCTTCAGTGCCTTTATCATCATTAGAACAAATTATTCTCATCTGCCTATTCCACCAGGAAAAGTCTTTACATGCCTGGCATAGATACCACCCTAACTCACTGACAGGTTTGAGACCCCTTTTATATTTTCAGCCTAATTTAGCTCATCTGCCAAAATAGGTTTATGAGGGTGTGCCTGCTGCACATGCTTTAGCTTCTTGGAGTCACAGGTGAAAGTTGGGTATATCAGATGGACAACAAAGGTAGCAAGTAGCTCTAAACAGAGTTTGGCAGCCCTCATACCAGAGGTACTAGTCTTCCCTGAACATACCCTACACCCTACATATACTATACACAGTAATAAATGACCATAGTAATGTAGTGCTTGAGAAACTCAAAGGTCTAAGATTTTGGTGCAGGAAATCATTATTTGAAAAAAAATTGTTGGGAAAACTGTAAAAAAAGTTTGGTAGAAACTTGGTATAGATGAACATCTCATACATTATACTGAAATGAGGTCAAGATGGGTGCTTTATTTTGATATAATGTGTAATGTCATAAGCACATTTGGAGTATATGCAATATTTTGTCTGTCAGATTTATGAGTAAAGAATTTATGATGAAAGGAGAGATAGAGAGTATTACAAGATGTAAAATGGACAGTTTTGATTATATCAAATGCAGTTAAAACTCAGGTAACTGGGAAAAATTTTTTACAGGAAATTTCTCTGATAAAGGACTCATTTCTTAAATATATAGAAAATTGAGTCAGTTTTATAAGAATACAAGTCATTACTCAATTGATAAATGGTCAAAGGATATAAATAGTTTTTAGAAAAAGAAATCCAAGCTATCTCTAGTAATATGAAAAAAATGTTCTAGATCACTGTTGATTAAAAAAACGCAAATTAAAAATAACTCTGAGGTACCACCCCATATTTATCAAATTGGCTAGTAGGACAGAAAAGGAAAGTGACAAATACTAGAGAGAAGGCAGAAAAATTGGAACACATGCATCATTGGTGGAGTTGTGAATGGATCCAATCATTCTTGAGAGCAATTTGGAAATATGCCCAAGGGGCTATAAAATTGTGGATACCCAGCAATATTACTACTAGGTTTGTATCCCAAAGAGATAAAAAGTAAAAAGGCAAAAGACATATATTTGCACAAATATTTATAGCACCTCTTTTTGCGGTGGAAAAGAATTATATATTGAAGGGAGACCCATGCATTGGTGCATGGCTAATAAGTTGTGTTCTGTGACTATGACTGAATATTATTGTACCCTTAGACATGAGAATCAGCATACTTTCAGAAAAATCTATCAATACTTACATGAACTGATGCAAAATGAAATGAGAATCAGGACAACATTGTACCACAGTAACAACATTACTTGATAAGCAACAGTGAATGACTTAGCAACATAATGATTTAAAACTATTTTAAAGGACTTAGGATGAAGATTCTATTCACCTCTAGTGAAAGAACTTATAGAGTCTGAATGCAGATAGAAGCACACTTTTTTAACTTTATAAGTCTTGTTTTTTTGGTCTGCATTTTCTTTTGCAGAAAGGCTAATATGGAAATGTTTTGCATGACTGCCCATGTTTAATCTATGTTGCTTGTCTTCTCAATAGCTGGAGGGAAAGGTGATAGGGAGAGAATTTAGAATTCAAAATTCTTTTAAAAATTAATGTTGAAAAATTTTGTTTACATGTAATTAAGAAAAAATTTAAAAAGATCATATATTTAGAGCTGGAATCAATTGTAGAGGTATTCCAAGCAAATTACTTATCTTACAGATGATTAAACTTGTATCCAGAGAGGTTAAATTTCTTACTCAATGTCATAGTTAATCATTTTCCAGAACCTCATTTTCTTTGTATGTCTTTCTGCTGTTTCTTGAGTCTGCTGACTGTGGAATTTATTTTTTCATATCCAATCTGCCACATTGTTTCTTTTTATTGTGTTATTTAAGACAACACTATTAGGGTTAGATTTATTATTTTTTAAATTTAACTCATATATTTTTTCTTAAATAGGATTTTTTCTTATTCCACTGTAAAGATAGTATTTTGTCTCATCAGTAATTTTATCATAATCTACTTTAATGAAAATCTATTCTAATGGGCTCTTTTACCCCCACTATCAATGTACCTCTTTGAATTTCTCTAATTCTTGTTTTCTTTACTTATTAATTCTATTTTATTTCTTTCTTTTATCTAGTTTTCTATTTCCCTTTCTGCTCTCAGTTTTGTAGTTAAGTAAAGTCCCTTTTCCTCACCTATTCAAATTCTTTTGTTAGTTTTAAAAAAATTAATTTCTATGCTTTTTCTAAATAAGGGGTTTTCCCCCTTCATTCTCTTCTCCTTCACTTTTTATTCTTTGATTCATACTCCATGAATACTTATTCCTTCTTAAGATTTTGTATTTTTAATGGAGCAAAAGCTTCTAAGGTATCTATTTTGGGTGCACTATTCTAAACATTTGCTCTGTTATTGCCTCGTAAATTTTGCCCCTAGGCCCACTTTCTCTGTCTTACTCTTAGGAATCCTAAGAATCCTAAGAAGTATTGTCCCATCTTCAGAAATTTCCATTATCATTGATTGTGCAATTATAATTGAACAATTATTTTTTTAATCAATAGAGAAGTTTGAAAGATATTTCTTTCTGGTATACATTATTTTATTCCTTCCTGTGGTTTCTGGTGGGAGCAGAATAATCTTTCATTATTTGAGTTTTTATTCCTCTGTATTTGAAGGTTTTTCTCCTGGTCACTTGCAGAATTTGTTGTTTGTCACTGGACTTACCAAATTTAGCCATTATGTTTCTTAGATTTTGTGGTAGAGTTCATATTGCACTTTTTTCTGGAGCCAATCTGGATTCCTTCAATTCACACTTTTGTTTTCTATGTAGAAGTTCTGGGCAGTCTTTGGTATTATTTTTTACATTATATTTTTCATGTTTTAAAAC
Organism: Trichosurus vulpecula; assembly: GCF_011100635.1. Taxonomy (NCBI): domain Eukaryota; kingdom Metazoa; phylum Chordata; class Mammalia; order Diprotodontia; family Phalangeridae; genus Trichosurus; species Trichosurus vulpecula. The sequence continues at coordinate 479,529,130 of NC_050573.1, forward strand.
TTCTGTTTCCTTCTATAAAATTTATAATTGTTAAGTTTTCCCAATACATCTTTCAAGACTGAGGTCTTAGAGTATATTTTCTTTAAATATTATTCCTTTTTGCTTCTCTTCTTTCAGATTGTACTTCATTTTGTACCAATCAATGATTTTCTTTTTGATTTTTAGGAAGAATTGCCACTGTGTTCATGAGATTTCAATTCTGTTGATTATTTCTGCTCTGTAGGTCAGAAATTTCTGCTTTCACAATTTTTTTTAATGCAATTTATTTATTTAACATATTTGGTTTTCAGCATTGATTTTCACAACAGTTTGGATTACAAATTTTCTCCCCATTTCTGCCCTCCCCCCCCACTCCAAGATGGCGTATATTCTGGTTGCCCTGTTCCCCAGTCAGCCCTCCCCTCTATCACCCCCCTCCCCTCTCATCCCCTTTTCCCTTCCTTTCTTGTAGGGCAAGATAAATTTCTACGCCCCATTGCCTGTGTATCTTATTTTTTAGTTGCATACAAAAAGTTTTTTTGTTTTTGAACATCTGATTTTAAAACTTTGAGTTCCAAATTCCCTTCCCTCTTCCCTTCCCACCCACCCTCCCTAAGAAGTTGAGCAATTCAACCTAGGCCACACATGTATTATTATGTATAACCCTTCCACAATATTCATGTTGTGAAAGGCTAACTACATTTTGCTCCTTCCCAACCCATCCCGCTTTATTGAATTTTCTTCCTTGACCCTGTCCCCTTTCCAAAGTGTTTGTTTTGATTACCTCCACCCCCATCTGCCCTCCACTCCATCATCCCCCTGCCTTTTATTTTTTTTTTATCTTCCTCCCTCTTCTTTCCTGTGGGGTAAGATACCCAACTGAGTATGTATGGTATTCCCCCTCAGGCCAAATCTGATGAGAGCAAGGTTCACTCATTCCCCCCTCACCTGCCCACTCCCCTCCTCTCCTAGAACTGCTTCCTCTTGCCACCTTTATGGGAGATAATCCACCCCATTCTATCTCTCCCTATCTCCCTCTCTCAGTAAGTTACTCTCTCATCCCTTAATTTCATTTTATTTTTTTTAGCTATCTTCCCTTCATCCTCAACTCACCCTGTGTCTGCTCTCTCTCTTTTACATATATATATATATATATATACACATACATACACATACATACATATACACATAGATACATGCATACATACACATTCACTTATATATATACATAAACATATATATATGCATATATATATATGCATATTCCCTTCAACTACCCTAATACTGAGGTCTCATGAATCATACTCATCATCTTTCCATGTAGGAATGTAAACAAAACAGTTCAACTTTAGTAAGTCCCTTGCAATTTCCGTTTCTTGATTATCTTTTCATGCTTCTCTTGATTCTTGTGTTTGAAAGTCAAATTTTCTATTCAGTTCTGGTCTTTTCACTGAGAAAGCTTGAAAGTCCTCCATTTTATTGAAAGTCCATATTTTGCCTTGGAACATGATACTTTGTTTTGCTGGGTAGGCGATTCTAGGTTTTAATCCTAGCTCCATTGACCTCCGGAATATCGCATTCCAAGCCCTTCGATCTCTTAATGTAGAAGCTGCCAGATCTTGGGTTATTCTGATTGGGTTTCCACAATATTCAAATTGTTTCTTTCTGGCTGCTTGCAGTATTTTCTCCTTGATCTGGGAGCTCTGGAATTTGGCAACAATATTCCTAGGAGATTTCTTTTTGGGATCTATTTGCGGAGGCGATCGATGGATTCTTTCAATTTCTATTTTGCCCTGTGGCTCTAGAATATCAGGGCAGTTCTCCTTGATAATTTCCTGAAAGATGATATCTAGGCTCTTTTTTTGATCATGGCTTTCAGGTAGTCCAATAATTTTTAAATTATCTCTCCTGGATCTATTTTCCAGGTCAGTGGTTTTTCCAAGGAGATATTTCACATTGTCTTCCATTTTTTCATTCCTCTGGTTCTGTTTTATAATATCCTGATTTCTCATAAAGTCACTAGCTTCCACTTGCTCCAATCTAATTTTTAAAGTAGTATTTTCTTCAGTGGTCTTTTGGACCTCCTTTTCCATTTGGCTAATTCTGCCTTTCAAGGAATTCTTCTCCTCATTGGCTTTTTGGAGCTCTTTTGCCATTTGAGTTAGTCTATTTTGTAAGGTGTTGTTTTCTTCAGTGTATTTTTCAGTATTTTTTTGGGTCTCCTTTAGCAAGTCATTGACTTGTTTTTCATGGTTTTCTCGCATCCTTCTTATTTCTCTTCCCAATTTTTCCTCTACTTCTCTAACTTGCTTTTCCAAATCCTTTTTGAGTTCTTCTATGGTCTGGGGCCAGTTCATGTTTTTCTTGGAGGCTTTGGTTGTAGGCTCTATGACTTTGCTGTCTTCTTTAGGCTGTATGTTTTGGTCTTCTTTGTCACCAAAGAAAGAATCCAAAGTCTGAGACTGAATCTGGGCGCGTTTTCGCGTCCTGGCCATATTCCCAACCAACTAACTTGACCCTTGAGTTTTTCAGTGGGGTATGACTGCTTGTAGATTACAGAGTTCTATGTTCTACGTTTGGGGGGGAGGTGCCAGCTCTGTCAGAGCCGCACTCCTCCTTCCCCAAGGACCCCCAGTCCAGACTGGGCTCAGATCTTCGGCAGGCTGTGCACCCCTGCTGTGATCCGCCACTTAATTCCTCCCACCAGGTGGGCCTGGAGCCGGAAGTAACAACAGCTGTAGCTGCTCCACCTCCGCTGCCCCCGGGGCTGGAAGCCGAACCGTGAACTCCTTCCACTCCCGCAGCTTTTCCCACTAACCTTCTCCGCAGTCTTTGGTGTTTGTGGGTCGAGGGGTCTGGTAACTGCTCACGTATTCAGGGCGCTAGGGCCCCCTCCGCCCGGCTTCTGGACTGGATCGTCCACGCCGCTCAGGCTGGGCTCTGCTCCACTCCGTTCCCAGCTCCCAGCTCCCAGCTCCCAGCTCCGTGTGGAATAGAGCTCACCCAGAGACTATCCGGGCTGTCCTGGGCTGGAGCCCTGCTTCCCTCTGCTGTTCTGTGGGTTCTGCTGTTCTAGAATTGGTTCAGAGCCATTTTTATAGGTTTTTGGAGGGACTCGGGTACGGAGCTCACTCTAGTCCGTGCTTACCAGCCGCCATCTTGGCTCCGCCCTTTTCCAGAATTTCTGCTTTCACAATTTTTATTTTCCTTTCAAACCTTCCAGAAACAGCCTACTCCTCTGTATACCATGTCTCATAAGGAATTGATTCTTTTTCCTTTGTGTTGCTCTATCTATTCACAGATGTCTACATTCATGTAGAAGATCAAGAGGCTGTCTTTATTTTTGTCAATAGTATCTTCTTTGTTGGTTTATCTTCTTATGTTCAAAGTCTTTAACTTAGTTTTCTTTCACTGCATACCTTTGTTAATTTCTGTCTTTTGCCATTATTTTCTCTTAATATTCACTTTCAGACTCCTTTCTATTTGATGGCAGTTTCCATAGGGGCAGATCCTCAAACTACCTTAGCCACCTTCCATTTGAAGTCATTCAAATTGTACCAGCTTTGGTCTGCATCTTTGCCCCAGGTGACTAATGGAATGATGGAAATGATCCTGGATGGTTGCTGTTCCTTTTGCTTAAGGACTGGTAGATTCATATACATCCTAGTGTCCTGCTTCAGTTCTCTCTGTTCCTCAGTTTTCTGTCTGAGCACTGTGGCAGTGGAGTGTTGCTGTGCTGCCATTGAAGCCAGAGCAGTGTGTGTGTGTGTGTGTGTGTGTGTGTGTGTGTGTGTGTGTGTGTGTTTTGAAGGGATGGAAGAGGGAGACTGCATGTGAGGGATTGTTGCAGGACTTAGTTCTGTTATAAACCCAAAGATTGGCTTGTGTGACTATGCCAGCATGTGGTGGGTGGTGGTTGTGGGGATGCTTAGTGAGCACATTTGAGATTATGTGTTAGCTTTCCCTGCTATTACCTCATCAGAGTGCTTGGTGTCTTAGACTGTGGAGACAGCTGCAATAGCTTTGTTGTTTATCCATAATTCTTATATTGGAGAGGTTTGAGGTTGTGGGGATAAGAGAAAATTTCTATTTTGTAGTTATGCCACCTAAAAATCTACTTTTAATTATCTGAAAAGTTGATTGATCTGAGATGTGTTATGGAGGAAAATGAGAGAACTCCCTTTTCTGCAGATATTGGTAAAGTTTCATACCAATAACTCTTTAGATGAGTACAGTGCTTTATACTTTTCAATCACTTCCACTTATAATATCTTGTTTCATTTTCACAATGATCCTATGAGATAGGTAGGAAAGTAAGTACTACTCCCCCTTAACATGTGAAAAAAGAGATGCAGAAAAATTAAATATATGTCCATATTTCACAAAGCTAGCTAACTTAACACTAGAACCTATATCTCTGCACTTCCAGAATATTATTTTTCCATTAGATTATGCTATCATAAATTAAAGCATATCTGTCTCCCAAAAGATCATAAAAATGGGAAAAGGACCCACATGTGCAAAAATATTTCTAGCAGCTTTTTTAGTGGTGGCAAGAATTGGAAATTGAGGAGATGCCCATCAATTGGGGAATGGGTTAACAAATTATGGTATATGAATATAATGGAGTACTATTTTTCCATAAGAAATGGTGAGCAGGCAGACTTCATAAAAGCCTGGAAAGACTAGCATGAGTTGTTGCTGAGTGAAATAAGGTGAACACTATGTAGTAATAGCAATACTGTGTGATGATGGACTTTGTTAGACTTAGCTCTTCTGAGCAATGTAATGATCCAAGACAATTCCAAGGGACTCATGATGGAAAATTTTATCCACATCCAGAGAAAGAACTGTGGAGTCTGAATGAAGATTGCAGCATACTATTTCCTCTTTTGTTGTTTTTATCATGGTTTTTCCCTTTTGTTCTTATTCTTCTTTCGTGACATGACTAATGTAGAAATAGGTTTAATTGATCATACATGTATAGCCTATATCAGATTGCATGCCATGTTGGGGAGGGCTGAGTAGAGGGAGGAGGGAAAATATAGAATTCAAAATCTATAAAAGTGATTATTGAGAAGTAAAACTAAATAAATCAATCAATTTTAAAAAGAAATTAAACCATAGTAAAACATTCCATCCACTAGATTTTTATACAAGTTTATCTTATCAATATCCAAACCATTATGTGTTATTACTACATGCCATAGAACAGATGATTTGCAGCAAAATATATCTATTTTAGACATTTCTATATGAAACTCTCTTTAAGAGTAAGACACAGCAATTCTCTCTGAAGGGAAGAGAAATATGATGCTTGCCTAATGTTTAGATATTACTTTTTCATTAAATAGGTTTGAACCTGTGATTTTATAAGTGTGGTGAACTCCTAGTTTGGAAAATACTTCCACTTATTCAGATGAACAATTATAGTCAAGTTATAGTCTCAGTGAGTTGCTAGTAGCACAGATAGCTTAACTGCTTTGCCCAGTGGTTTACAAAACTTGTATGTGTTAAAGGCATGACTGGTCCCTCTATGTGTACACCATACAAACTCTCTGATATCGGAATATAGAAAAGTCTTTTTAGGTATTCACTAGAAGAGAGTTTAAAGGTTTCTTTCTATGTAAGGGAGTATGTGATTCTTTCCTTACCTCACTCCCCAGATTTCTGTTGATTTAGTCACAGAAGGCTAAGAATGCAATATAATGTTCTACTGAGATGTTAGATGGTAAAGATGTATATGCTTTGATCCCTTTGCGAAGTATGAAAATACTTAGTTGGGTCAGGAAGGGAACAATTGATTGGCTGAGACAATACTCTGCTAGAGGCTCTAAATAACTGAGCTCTCTCTGGAGACTGAGGGAGTCAAGGCTTTAAATAATTGTGCAGTGAGACTCTCATAGCATGGGAGTGGAGAAGGGAGCTGATTTCTTCCTCTTTTAGATTTTGGAAAAGTAGGTTTAGGATCCCATAGACAAAAATTCTACAAAGGGAATTAGTCCAAGATGGCTATAATATTCTGAAGAATAAAATTCTACAGACACAAAGGATGAAATTCTGCTAAGAAAGGAAAATGGGAATTGAGTTCTTATTTATTTTTAACTTTTAAAATCTTGAGTTCTGAATTCTCTTGCTCCTTCATCCCCTTTCCCATTTACTGAGATGGCAAGCAATATAATATCAATTATATATATACAGAATCATGAAAAACACATTTTAATATTAAGCTGTGTTGCAAGAAAACCAAGAAAAGTAAAGAAAGTTAAAAAAAAGATTATGCTTCAATCTGTATTTAGAATTCATCAGTTTTCTCTCTGGAGGTGGATAACATTTTTCATCATGAGTCTTCTGTCATTGTCTTGGATCAATGCATTATTAGAATCACTAAATCTTTCATAAGTATTACTGTCATTGTGTATAGCATTTTTTTGGTTCTGTTCACTTCATTTTACATCAGTTCATATAAGTCTTTCCAGGTTTTTCTGAAATCATTGTGCTCATAATTATATATTATTTGTAGTAGCTCTTTTTGTCATGGCAAAGAATTCAAATTGGAAGGGTGCTCATCAATTGAAGAATGGCCAAAAAGTTATGTCATATTATTGTGATGGAATACTATTGTGGTATAAGAAATTTACAAAACACAGCACCTTCTTTAACATGGCCATGCCATGCAGGGCAGTCCATAAATTCCAAAGTTCTTCAGAAAGATGTTGAGAGTGTCCTTGTATGTCTTCTTCTGACCTTGATGTAAAGGCTTGCTTTGTGTAAATTCTTTGTAAAATTATCTTTTAGACAAAAGTACATTTAGCATTTGAACAGCATGGCCAGTCCACCAGAGTTGCCCTTTCTTTAGTAGAGCTTGAATACTTGGCAGTTTAGCTCAAGAAAGGACCTCAGTGTCCAGTATCTTAAAATAATTCAAATTGAAATAATTCAGTTTCCTGATGCGTCATTGTCCAGGTTTCACAGGCATACAACAATGAAGTCAGCACAGTGCCTCTGTAGACCTTCATTTTGGTAGGCAATCCAATACCTCTTCTCCCCCACACTTTCTTTTTGAGCCTCCAAAATACTAAGCTAGCTCTGGCAATGTGAGTGTAAACTTTACCATCTACCTAAATGCAGCAAAACTTTGTGGATACACTTTTGTAGCAAACATTGGCATTTAATAGACTATGTCATTATAAGCAGAAGATTCAGACAGGATTGAGAGTGAGGAAGGTGATGTGTGGTACAGAGTGCTGGACTGATCACAGACTTATCCTCTCCCAGTTAAATATTCACATTCAACAAAAACAGTGGCCTCAAAGCAAGACAACCACCAGAGGACTGTTAACATGAGTCAGCAAATTAAAGTGCTTCTCCCAGTGGGAAGAGTTTCTTGTTAACTTGGAGGAAAAACACCAACAGGCAGTTGGCAACAGTGGAGCAGAAATGGAGTGGGCAGGTTTAAGAGACTGGGGTACAGCACTGTATTTACTCATCTGAGATAGAACACTTGAACACATGAAGACTGGTTTAACAAAAAAAATGATGGTGAAATTCAGAACCTGTTACATGAAAAATAAGAAATCCACAGGATTTATAAGCAGGATAGTTGATCTGTTGTAAGAAGGAAATGTTTAACTACATCAAAAGTAAAGTGAAAGTGAAGCTTCAAGAGATGCAGGATTCTTGGCTCACTAGGAAGACCATAGCCACACAAGAAACAATGTTGGCATGATTCTGCAAAATATTTCATGGCTCAGAATGGGTGGAGTTTTGACACTGTTTTGTGGATGGTCATGATAAGGCCTCTCCCTGCTGATTTCCTCCTCCTGTGCCACTGCTAACTGTTCCTGCTCCTGCTATGCTCATCCATATTGGCTACATGCTACTGCCACAAAAATTTTATGGGATCGCCCCCATAAAACTCTTCACTTAGTTTATTAGTCCAATAGGTTTTTTTTCCCAATTTTATTAATCACTCCTTTGATTTTCAGGATTTCTATTTTGGTGTTTAGTTGGGGATTTCAAATTTGACTATTCTAGTTTTTTTTTTTAGTTGCATGCTCAGTTCTCTCTCAGTTCCCTCTCTCTCTCTCTCTCTCTCTCTCTCTCTCTCTCTCTCTCATTCTGTGTGTGTGTCTCTCTCTCTCTTTCTCTCCCCTCTCCTTTCATTGATGTGTGCATTTAGAAATATGAGTTTTCCCTTAAGTACTACTTTGGCTGCATGCTGCAATGTTTGATTGTTATCTCATTGTCATTAACTTTAATGAAATTACTGATTGTTTCTATAATTTTTTCATTTACCTACTCATTCTTTAGGATTAGATTACAGAGTTTCCAATTAATTTTAATCTATGCTTCCAGGACTATTTACTGAAAATAATTTTTATTGCATAATGTTTCCAAAAGGGTTCATTTAATATTTATGCTTTTCTGTATTTGTAAGAGAGGTTTTTATAGCCTAATAGTCAATTTTTGGGAAGGTTCCATGTACAACTGAGAAAAAGATATATTCCTTTCTATTCTCAGTCAGTTTTCTCCAGAGACCTATCATACCTAAATTTTCTAAAATTCTAATCATGTCCTTAACTTACTGTTTATATATTTTATGATCGTTGTTGTTGAGTCATTTCATTCTTGTCCAATACTCCATAATCACATTTAGGGTTTTCTTGTCAAAGATAATGGAGTGCTTTGCCATTTCCTTCTCCAGATGACTTAACAGACGAGAAGTCAAGGCAAGCAGGGCTAAGTCATTTGCCAAGGGTCACACAGCTAGTTAGTATCTGAGGCCAGATTATGACTCAGGTCCTCCTTACTCCAGGGCTAGCACTCTACTTACTGTGCCCCTTAGCTGCCCAGTTTTATGGTTAGATTTACCTAGCTCTTAGAGGGGAAAGTTGAGTTTCCCCATTAGTCCAGTTTTACTATTCCCTCCTATAATTCATTCTAATTTTCCTCTTAGAGTTTGGATGCTATGACAATTGGCTCATATTTGTTTAGTTCTGGCATTACTTCTTCACTAACCAAAGTACCTTTTAGCAAAATATTATTAGATTTTGGTTTTATATCCACAGATTGGATTACTAATTCTGAATTCCCTTTCTCTTATCCCCTTCCCCTGCTACCTCCTTGTTGAGTAAAAGATTTTTATACACAACTGAATGTATATAAATAGATGTATGTGTGTGTGTGTGTGTGTGTTCTTCCCTATTTCAACAAGTTTAGATGAGAGTGAGAGCCTGCCCATCTCCCCAGTGTTCCCCTCTACTGTAAAAGCTTTTCCTTGTGGGACTCTTTTATGTGAGATATCTATCCCATTATTCATCTCCCTTCCATCTTCTCCCTTAGTGCTTTTAACCACTGCCTCCCTTAATCTGCTCTTTCTTTTATCATTAATCCCACTTCTCTTATTGCCTTCCCCTTCTTTTTCCTTATTGGTTAAGCCACATTTCTCTACACAACTTAGTATATGGGTATGTATGTGTGTGTGTATATATCTATGTGTGCATATATATATGTATATACATGCATGTGTGTATATATTATATATATTCTTTCTTTGAATTCTGATGAAAGTGAAGCTTAAACATTGCCCACAACCTTCCCCATTTTCCTCTCCATTGTAAAAGCTTTTTATGTGAGAAAATTTTCACCATTCTACTTCTCTCTTCCTCCTTCTGCTTTATCCCAGTACATCCCTCTTTCTCACTCCATTTTTTTAGGAATAACTGTTCTCACATAATGCACTCATGTCCATGCCCTCTGTCCATGTAAAGTCTTTTTAACTACTGTAATAATGACGAAGTTCTTAGGATTTTTACATATATATATGTGTGTGTGTGTGTGTGTGTGTGTGTGTGTGTGTGTGTGTGTGTGTGTATAATATATATATATATATATATATATATATATATATCATCTTCCCATATGGGGATATAAATAGTTTAACTTTATTTAGTCCCTTATGATTACTCTTTCATGTTTATGTTTTTATGCTTCTCTTGAGTCTTGTATTTGAATATCAAATTTTCTATTCAGCTCTGGACTGGACAGGAATGCTTGAAAGTACTTTCTTTAATTAAATATCCATTTTCCTCCTGAAGGATTACTCAGTTTTGCTGGGTAAGTTATTATTGGTTGTAATCTTACCTTCTTCTGGCTATACTGTTCCAAAGTTTGGTTTGAGATATTTTTAAGTTTTTTGGAGGGAAATGTTCAGAGGGCCCATCCTGATTATCTACTTTGCCATCCTGATTATCACCAGGAATTATTTGAAGAAACAATGGAATACTATGGACCACCAGGAGGAATTCCCTGTTAAGGACCCCGGGCTTTCTTTACACTTACTAGCCAAGGATCACGTTTCTGACTAGGTATGGAAAAGCAGCTATACCTCCTTGACCAGATTAACTGAATCATAGTGGAAAGCATAGTCTGAACCACATGACCACTTGGACAGGGAACCCAAGAAAAAGATTAGAGCAGAAGAAGGAAAATTACTTTTTCCACATATAAGAAAAACCATGTGGAAGCACACCAAACTCTCATGCAGGTGTGAAAATCTCTGTGGCACCTTAGAGAAAGAAATTGTCAACAAAGACTTGAAATTGATTTTTTAAAAGAAAAATTTGTGTTGTAGTAACTTTTGACAAAATTTTCAAATAGAAAAATAAATCCTTAAAAAGGAAGTGAGGTTTGAAACAAAATTTGTAATATCAGTTATATCCTCTTTTTGGATGAATTCTGAAAATACTGTAGCTTACCAGTAAAATAGTTTCTTTGAAAGTTTTGTGGGTATACTATTGAGAGTCTTGGGCAGCCCTGTTCAACAGGCTCTGCCTACCACAACTCCTTAAAGGGTCCCTTTCTCTCTATCCTGCTTTATTGACTTCTGCTCCTCCCACTTAATATCCTTCTACTAGGGAAAGAGATTAAATTTCTTTTAAAAATGAGGGACAACCTACTGGCATCCTTCATCTTCAGGAAAGATTTAGATATACAACATTAGATCCACTTAATCCAAAGGAAAATCCCAGGCAGTTAATTCAGATAATATTGGTCACTGCCCAAGTAGATCTGGCTGTCTTTTGAGCTTTGCTAGGAAACTGCATGGGGTACATGAATGTTTTTATTGCCACAAGAAGGGGAACTGGAGTTCCAGGGTAAATTGGTTGGCAGTTTGACATTTCTGTTGTTTTTTATTTTAATGGCAAACTACCTCACTTTCATGCTTAAAAACCTGCCTGTTATTGATTCTTTTTGACCATAAAAGAAGAGAAGTTCTTTAATCAGGGGAAAGTTTGAAAGTAAGTAAAATTTAATTTGGAAGTTTTCCTGCAACTTTCAATGTTATGGTTTAAAGGTTTTTGTAACTGCTAGAAAAAAATACCCCAGCAGAGTCTTATAGGTTTGCAGCTAAAACTTTAAGAGCTAACTAAAAGTTAATTTAAATGATTCAACAAGGTGTAAGAGTATCCATTGATAATTCAGTGAAATGTTGGATTGTAGTCTGAGTATTTTTAAAAAATGTTAAAATCTCTTAGTAAATTTTGAGGTACCATTTTATTTAAGAATAAAATAAGAATAAAAGGTGTCAAAAGTACATAGACGTCATATCTCTTGGAGAGTGACATTTAATACAAGAGAAGTAGGTGAAATTTATGATTCTTTTCTGTTACTTAAGAATTTCCTCCAGAAGCTTGCCATGGAGCAGCTTAAAGTAGTTAAAATTTAATTAAGAAATATGTTTATATTATCTCTTATTTTGGCAAACCAGAGACAAGTCAAAAGAACTCTATATTGTAATTATTAGGTGTTGTATAATAAAATCTAATAGTAGAAAATTAGTTCTATAAACACTTCTGTGATGTATTTATTAAGAAAATTAAATAGAAATAAGAAGGTTGGTAGATCATGAAAGAAGCAAGTCAGGCACAGTTTGAAGTGCTTTGTTCAATGGAAGGATATATTAGAAATTTTCTCAAGTCTGGTACATATAATTTTGTTAAAGACCTTTGTAAAGTCTATAGTTTGATAAGTAGTTCTAAGTTTAACAAATAGCTTTTCTGTCTATGTGCCCTACCCTATTTGGTTAAGGTAAGTCTAAGGTTGATTAGAAAAGAAAAAAAAGATTTTAGTTTCTTAGGTGATTTAAAATAAAGACAAACATTGAAGAAAGGTGAAAATGCTATCATGAATCTTTGATAATAAGCTAATTAATAACATTGAGCCTTGAAATTTGAAGTATGACCCTAGAGAAAATTAAGGTTTTTAGGAAAGTTAAATTTTTCTGTTATTGGATTGTTAACATTAGTAACTACTTTTCTTTAGTTGAAATGTGTTTTCAAACTAAATTATAATGTGATGTCATTTACAGTGAGATATGTTCCCTTATTGAAGAAATTAAAACTTAATAAGGGAATAATAAAAGCACCTATTTCTTGGGGGGGTGGAGTGAGAAATCACATAATTGTAAAGTGCTTAATAGTGCCTAGCACGTGGCAGGCACTATATAAAGATCAACTTTTGTTTCTTCAACTAAGTCTAACTACTTTATATTGTTTTTTTCTTTTTTTAATATTTAATTTATTTATTTTCAGTTTTCAACATTCATTTCCCTAAGTTTTAAATTTTCTCCCCCAAACTCTCCAAGATGGTTTGTATACTGGATTTTTCAATGAGATGATGGTATGATACCAAATTATTGGATTTGGAAATGTATTCAAATGCATTAATATAATTTTAATGGCAAAAAACTGTGCTATGATTCAGGATATTGTTTATGTTATTGTTTGGTACTGGATACTCTTAATCTTGATGGAGGAGTAAGAATTTGTAAATATAAATTACTCAACCTTTAGGATTCTCTTTTACTTTACCTTTAAGAATTTTGATGGAAAGATACATGAAATGATACAAGGTTCATTAGTTATTAATGATTTTTTTTACAATATTTTGATTTATTCTATGGATGAGTTTATATAAGTGATTCATTAAAGAGGCACACCTCCTCAAAGTATGAAAATAGGGAATTGTGATATTAAAATTTGGTATACTACTCTATTTCATTAAAGCTTAATCCAGTTACTATTCTCCCTCATTATGTGAGTTTAAACCCCTTAAGCCTGCAAATTTAGTTCACTATTTCACTCTTGTAAGTGGAAAAGATGTAGGGAAATTGATATACTAATGCAATGTTGGTGGAGTTGTGAAGTAATTCAACTATTCTGGAGAGCAATTTTGAACTGTACCCAAAGGGCAATCAAACTGTGCATACCCTTTGATCCTTTATAGAGATGGACAATCAAGGCATCCTTGAACTCCTGGGGGATGACATCCTCTTGCCATATAACCTGGAAAATTTCAGTCAGCTTTTGGGTGAGCAATGGACCTACCTTGTAAATATTTGCTGGGGTAGAATCAGCACCAGGTGCTTTGCCACATGAAAGGAGCCTAATGGCAATCAAAACCTCTTCTTTAGCTGAAGCTTCTGCTAGGGAGGGATTGACTTCAACCTGAAGTAAATGGTCAATGGCTTCAGCATTGATTGATGATGGTCTATTGAGAACACTGTGAAAGCAGTCAGCTCATCTCTCTAGCATCATGTCCTTATCGCTAATCAATGTGGTTAGGTCAGCACTGAGTAGTTGAGGTGCACCATAGGTCTTTGGCCCATAAATATCCTTCAGCGCATCACAAAAGGACTTTGGATTATTACTATCAGCATAAAATTGAATTTCATCTCCCTTCTTACTGAGCTGAGAGCCCTGCATCTCTCTAAGCTTTGCTTGCATTTTACTTTTGATAGCCTGTTGTTCAAATACAAAATATACACTTGCCAAAAAGACTATTTTATGGAGAACTCACACAGAGCAAATGTTCACATGGTGATCAGAAGATACAAGGACACTCTCAAGGTTTATCTCAAGAACTTTGGAATTAATTGTGTGGCATAGGAGACAATGGCACAAGACCACTCAGCATGGCAAGCCCACATCAGAGAAGGTGCTGTGCTCTATGAGCTAAGCAGAATTGAAACAGCTCAAAGGAAATGCAGGATGCACAAATTTGGAGAATTCACCCCAAATATTCCCATGGACTATCTGTGCCCAACCTGTGGAAGAGCATTCTGAGCTCACATTGGCCTGATTAGCCACAATCAGACACACTGAATCTTGACTCAAGCATAGTGATGTCATTTTGGTCCTCTTTAAGAAGGAAGGGCAACAACAACAACCCTTTGATCCAGCAATATCCCTACTAGGTCTGTAACCCAAAGAGATCATAAAAAAGGCAAAAGGACCCTGTAAAGCCAGGCAGGGTGGGACTTTTTGCTGTTTTGTGTTTGAGTGCTTCTCAGAACTAAAGCGACTGAGTGCTTTTGATTGAATCTTGTCTTTGTTTCAATGAAGAGTCTTTGATTGAATCAGGAGCCTTTGATGACCTTCTTAAGTCACAAGAAAGCCTAAGTCACATGAGTTTTAGTCACATGGTAGTGATGCCCTCTCACCCTGAAAAAGGGTATAAGTATTCTGAGGTTAGCATGTTGCTTGGGGCTCTCACTCACGGGAAGAGTGTTGTGTGATTTTTTATTTTTAGATTACAACACTCAATTCCACATGTTTTTGAGTTCCAGATTTTCTTTCCCTCCCTCCCCTTCTCCATCCCCCTAAGATGGCATGGACTGATATATGTTCTGCATATACCTTCACATTAAACTTATTTACACAATAGTCAAATTGTAAAGAAGAATTATGAGCAATGGAGTGAATCATGAGAAAGAAGAAACAAAAAGAAAAAAAAGCAGAAAAAAGAGCAAATAATTGCTTCAATCTGCATTTAGACTCCATAGTTCTTTCTCTGGATGTAGACAGATCTTTCCATCATGATTCCTTTGGAGTCATCTTTGAACCTTGTATGGTTGAGAAGAGCCAAGTCTATGAAAGTTAGTCATCAGAATCAATATATCTGTGGTTGTGTACAACGTTCTCCTGGTTCTGCTCCACTCACTTGGCATCATATCATGTAGTTCTTTCCAGGTTATTATGACATCTGCATCTTCCCCAATGCACAATAGCAGTACATTACATTCATATACCACAAGTCATTCAGCCATTCCCCAATTGAGGGGTATCCCCTTGATTTCCAATTCTTTGCTACCACAAAAAGAGCTGCTATAAATATTTTTATACCTATGGGTTCCTGTCCCACTTGTATGATCTCTTTGGGATATAGCCCTAGGAGTGGTATTGCTTGGTCAAAGGGTATGTACATTTTTATAGCCCCTTGAGCATAGTTCCAAATTCCTCTCCAGAATGGCTGTATCAGTTCACAAATCCAGCAAAAAATGTAATAATGTTCCAATTTTCCCATATCCTCTCCAGCATTTATGATTTTCCTGTATGGTCATGTTAGCCAATCTGACAGTAGAGATGTGGTACCTAAGAGTTGTTTTGATTTGCATTTCTCTAATCCATAGTGATTTACAGCATTTTTTCATGTGCCTATAGATATCTTTAATTTCTTCCTCTGAAAACTGCCTATTCATATCTTTTGACCATTTCTCAATTGGGGAATGACTTGTATTCCTATAAATCTGGCTCAGTTCCCTGTATATTTTAGAGATGAGGACTTTATCGGAGACACTGGTTTTAATGATTTTCTCCCAATTTTCTATTTCCCTCCTAATCTTTTTTGCATTGGCTTTTTTATACAAAAGTTTTACAATTTAACATAATCCATATTATCCATTTTGCTCTCTATCTTTTCTTGTGCCATGAATTCTTCCCTTTCCCATAAATCTGATAGGTAAATTATTCCTTGGTCTCCCAAATTGGTTATAGTATCAGCCTTTATTCCTAAATCATGAACCCATTTTGACTTTATTCTGGTATATGGTGTAAGATATTGGTCTATGCCCAGTTTCTGCCATACCATTTTCCAATTTTCCCAGCAGTTTTTGTGAAATAGTGTATTCTTAGCCCAGAAGCTGAATTCTTTGGGTTTATCAAATAGTAGATTGCTGTAGTCCTTGATTACAGCATCTTGAGTACCTAACCTGTTCCACTGATCCACCACTCTGCTTCTTAGCCAGTACCAAGTAGTTTTGATGACTGCTGCTCTATAGTACAGTTTAATATCTGATATGGCTAGGCCATCTTCCCTAGCATTTCTTTTCATTAATACCCTAGGTATTCTAGACTTCTTGTTCTTCCAGATGAATTTTGTTATTATTTTATCCAGCTTTGCAAAATAATTTTTGGTAGTTTCAATGGTATGGCACTGAACAAGTAAATTAATTTAGGTAAAATTGTCATTTTTATGATATGATCTGGGCCTAAACACAAGTAACTGATGTTTTTCCATTAATTTGGGTGTGATTTTATTTGGTGAAAAGTGTTTTGTAATTATGTTCATATATGCCCTGGGTGTACCTTGGCAGATAGACACACAAATGTCTTATAGTATTTGCAATAGCTTTAAATGGACTTTATCTTTCTATCTCTTGCTGTTGGGCTTTGTTAGTAATGTATAGGAATGCTGAGGATTTATGTGGGTTTATATTATATCCTGCAGCTTTGCTAAAGTTGTTTATTTCAAGTAGTTTTTCACTTGGTTCTCTAGGATTGTTTAAGTAAATCATTATATCATCTGCAAAAGTGATAATTTAGTTTCTTCTTTGCATACTCTAATTCCTTCAATTTCTTTTTCTTCTCTTATTGCTACAGCTAACATTTCTACTACCAAATTGAATAATAGGGGTGATAATGGACATCCTTGTTTCAACCCTGATCTTATTGGGAATGCATCTAGCTTATCCACATTACATACAATGCTTGCTGATGGTTTTAAGTAGATGCTATTTATAATTTTAAGGAAGGTTCCATTTATTCCTATGCTTTCTAGAGTTTTTAATAGGAATGGATGTTGTATTTTGTCAAAGTTTTTTCCTGCATCTATTGAGGTAATCATATCTTTTCTGCTAGTTTTGTTGTTGATATGATCAATTATGCTGATAGTTTTCCTAATATTGAGCCAGCCTTGCACTCCTGGAATAAATCCTACCTGGTCATAGTGGATTATTCCCATAGTAAGTTGCTGCAATTCTTTTGTTAATCTTTCATTCAAAATTTTTTGCTTCAATATTGATTAGGGAAACTGGTCTATAATTTTATTTCTCTGTTTTGACTCTTCCTGTTCTGGGTATTAGTACCATATTTGTGACATAAAAAGACCTTGGTAGGACTCTTTCTTCACCTATTTTCCCAAATAGTCTATAAAGTATAAGAATTAATTGTTCTTTAAATGTTTGATAGAATTCACATGTAAAACAATCTGGCCCTGGAGATTTTTTTCCTAGGGAGTTCATTGATGGCTTGCTCAATTTCTTTTTCAGAGATGGGGTTATTTTGGTGTTTTACTTTCTCTTCTATTAACCTGGGCAATTTATATTTTTGTAAATATTCATCCATTTCCCTAAGGTTGGCAAATTTATGGGCATACAATTGGGCAAAATAATTCCTAATTATTATTTTAATTTACTCTTCAACAGAGGTGAATTCAACCTTTTCATTTTTGATATTGGTAATTTGGTTTTCTTTTTTCTTTTTTAAATCAAACTGACCAAAGGTATATCAGTTTTATTGGTTTTTTTCATAAAACCAGCTCTTAGTTTTATTTATTACTTTAATAGTGCTATTGATTTCAATTTTATTAATCTAATTTCTAATTTGGTGTTCAATTGGGGATTTTCAATTTGTTCTTTTTCTAGCTTTTCAGTTGCATGCCCAATTCATTGCTCTCCTTTTTATCTATTTTATTCATGTAATCATTTAGAGATATAAAAGTTCCCCTAAGAACTCCTTTTCCTGCATCCCATAAGTTTTGGTATGTTGTCTCATTTTGTCATTCCCTTGAATGAAGTTATTAATTGTTTCTATGATTTGTTCATTGGCCTACTCATTCTTTATGATTAGATTATTTAGTTTCCAATTAATTTTTAGTTTGTCTTCCCATGGTCCTTTATTACAAATAAGTTTAGTTGCATCCTGATCTGAAAAGAATGTGTTGACCTTTCTACACTGGATTGTGAGGTTTTTATGCCCTAGTACGTGGTTAATTTTTGAATATGTGCTATGTAGCATGGAGAAAAAAGTATATTTCTTTTTATCCCCATTCAGTTTTCTCCAGAGGTCTATCATATCTGCCTTTTCTAAAATTCTGTTCACCTCCTTAGCTTCTTTCTTGTTTATTTTGAAGTTATATTTATCAAGTTCAGAGAGGGAAAGATTGAGGTCTCCCACTGGTATAGTTTTGCTGTCTATTTCTTCCTGTAACTCTCTTAACTTCTCCTCTAAGTATTTTCATGCTATACCACTTGGTGCATATATGTTAAAAAATGATATTACTTCATTGTCTATGGTGCCTTTTAGCAGGATATAGTGTTCTTCCTTATCTCTTTTAATTAGATCTATCCTTACTTCTGCTTTGTCTGAAATTAGGATTGCTACTCCTGCTTTTTTTACTTTAGCTGAAACACAATATATTCTACTCTAGCCTTTTATCTCTATCCTGTGTGCATCCCCCTGTTTAAAATGTGTTTCTTGTAAACAACATATTGTAGGATTATGGTTTTTTAATACATTCTGCTATCCATTTCTATTTTATGGGAGAATTCATCCTATTCACATTCACAGTTATGATTACTATCTGTGTCTTTTTCTCCATCCTATTTCCCCCCTGTTTATGCTTTTATTTCTCCCTTCTCCCTTCCACTCCTCAAAAGAGTTTTCCTTTTGACCACTGCCTTCCTCAGTTCACCCTTACTCTTGATTCCCTGTCCTTAGCTTACCTTTTTCCCCTTGGTACTTCCTCCCTCCCTTCTGACCCCCCACCCTTTTCTTTCCCCTTTCCCCTTTTACTGCCTGCAGGAAAAGTTTGATTTCTATATTTACCACAATATGTTATTCCCTTCTTGAACCAAATCTGATGAGAGTAAAGCTCAAATACCACTCTTCTCCTTCCCTTCTTTCCCTCTACTATAATATGTTTTTGTGACTCTTCATGTGATGTAATTTTCCCTTTTCTATTACCTCCTTACCTCTTCTCCCAGAAACATCCCTTTATATCTCTTAATTATGGTTTTTATCATTATATCAGTCATTTTATACTGACACTCACAGTCTATGTATATCCCTTTCAGTTGCCATAATAACTGTATTATTCTCAAGATTGACATATATAATATAATCCTATATTAGGATGTCAATAATCTGCCCTTACTGATTAACAAGGTTTTTTTTTCCATATTTACCTTTTTATATCTCTCTTCAGTTTTCTATTTGAAGATCAAATTTTCCATTGAGCTCTGGCCTTTTCATCAGGAAGGTCTGGAATTCCCTTATTTCATTGAATGTCTAGCTCCTTGCCTGGAAAATTATGCTCAGTTTTGCTGGGTAATTGATTCTTGGTTATAGTCCAAGGTCTTTTGCCTTTCATAATATCGTATTCCAATTTCTTCTGTCATTTAATGTAGAAGCTGCAAGATTCTGCATGATCCTGACTGTAGGTCCATGACATGTGAATTGTTTCTTTCTGGCTGCTTGTAGCACTTTCTCCTTGACTTGATAATTCTGGAATTTGGCTATAATATTTCTTGGAGTTTTCAGTATGGGATCTCTTTCAGGGGTTGATTGGTGGAATGTTTCAATGACTATTTTAACACCTGGTTCAAGGAACTTGGGGCAGTTATCCTTGGTGATGTCTTGGAAGATACCATCCATGTTCTTTTTTTTCATCAAGGCTGTCTGGTAGACCAATAATTCTTAGATTTTCTCTCCTGGATCTATTTTCCAGGTCAGTTGTTTTTCCAATCAGATATTTCACATTTCTTCTATTTTATCATTCTTTATATTTTATTTGATTGATTCTTGATGCCTTATAGAGTCATTAGCTTCTATTTGCTCAATTCTAATTTTCAATGAATTGTTATCTTCATTTTGCTTCTGAGTTTCCTTTTCCATTTGGTTAATTTACTTTTCAGGGCATCATTCTCTCTTAATAGATTCTGCATCTCCTTAGCCATTTCACCAATTTTATTTTTTAAAGATTTGTTACCTTTCTAATTTGGTTTTTAAAATCCTCCTTGAGCTCTACCAGGCATCCAGTTTTCATTCCCTTTTGAGGTTTTAGATGTGGGTATAGTGTCCATGCTGTCCTCTTCTGAATTGATATTTTGATCTTCCCTGTCTCCATAAAAAAGAATCAATTTTCCTCAGTTTCTTCCATTCCTTCTTCATGTTGGTTAACCTTTTCCTGGCTTTAAAGTGGATTTCTACTTCTGGGGTCCAGGGGGCTCTGTCCCAGGCTTCTTGTTCTGGGAATTGTGGGCCTAGTTACTGGATTTGTTTGCTATGGCCTTTGGTTTATGTGAGGTGTGGGTGAGGGGTGGTTTCAGAAGTTGTCTGTCTTGGCGTCTGCCACTTCCCCTGTCTGTGTGAAGGCACCTCTCTGTTCCTGGTGTTGACATTTGCTGGCTCCACCCCCCCGGCCTTGGGAATTCCTGCTGTTTGGCTACTGAAGCCACATTTCTGGCTCCTCTATTTCAAGATTTCTCCCAAGGGAGTTATTATCTGGGTGAAAGGGAGGGATGAGAGACATTTTATTTTGCCATCATATCTTCTGGAGGTTCAATAAGGTGAGTTGTGTACCTAACCTATTCCACTCATCTACCACCCTATTTCTTAGCCAGTACCAAGTAGTTTTGATGACTACTGCTTTGTAATACAATTTAATATCTGGTATGGCTAGGCCACCTTCCACAGCTTTTCTTTTCCTTAATTCCTTTGATATTGTGGACCTTTTGTTTTTCTGGATGAATTTTATTATTATTTTATCCAGCTTTATAACATAATTTTTTGATAGTTTGATTGTATGGCACTGAATAAGTAAATTACTTTTGGTAAAATTGTCAAATTTATTATATCAGCTTGGCCTAACCATGAGCAACTGATATCTTACCATTTATTTAGGTGTGACTTTATTTGTGTGAAAAGTGTTTTGTAATTGTGTTCACATAGTTCCTGGGTTTGTTTTGGCAGGTAGACTCCTAAATATTTTGTGTTGTCTCCAGTAACTTTAAATGGAAATTCTCTATCTCTTGCTGTTGGGCTTTGTTAGTAATATATAGGAATGCTGAGGATTTATGTGGGTTTATTTTATATCCTGCAACTTTGTTAAAATTTTTATTATTTCAAGTAGTTTGAGACAAAATATTGTGGGATTTTGGTGTTTAATCCATTCTGGTATCTGCCTCTGTTTTATGGGAGAGTTCATTCCATTCACATTCATAGTTATGATTATTATTTGTGTCTTTTTTCCATCCCATTCCCCCCCAACATTTATGTTTTTATTTCTCCCTTTTCCCTTTCCCTCCCCAAAAGAATTTTGCTTTTGACCTCTGCCTCCTTCCATATTCCCTCCCTTATAGTCCCCTTATCTTATACTTTTCCCTTACTACTTCTTCCATCCCTTCTAACCCCCCCCCCCCCTTTTCTTTCCTCTTTCTTCTCCTAATGCTTGTAGAATAAGTTTGATTTCTGTACTTAACATAGTATGTTATTCCCTCCTTGAACCAAATCCCATGAGAGTAAAGCTCAAACACTGCTCTTATCCCTCCCTTCTTTCCCTCTAGTATAATGTGTTTTTGTACCACTTCCTGTGACGGAGTTTACCCATTTCTACCTCCTTCTTACCTCTTCTCCCAGAATAATCCCTTTGCACCCTTTAATTATTTTTATCATCACATTAGTTAATTTATACTCACACCCTCTATCTATGTATATCCCTTTTAATTGCCATAATAACTATACTGTCCTCAAGATTAATATATGTATATATACATATATATATGTATACACACACACACACACACATATATATATATATATAAAACATATATAACCATATAATCCTATATAAGGATGTAAACAATTTTCCCTTATTGAATAACAAGGTTTTCCCCCTATTTATCTTTTTTTGTCTCTCTCGAGTTTTGTCTTTGGAGATCAAATTTTCCATTGAGCTCTGGCTTTTTCATCAGGAAGGTCTGGAATTCTCTTATTTCATTGAATATCCATCTCCTTGTCTGAAAAAAATATGCTCAATTTTCCTGGGTAATTGATCATTGGTTCTAGTCCAATCTCCTTTGTCTTTTGGAATATTATATTCCAGTCCCTCCTATCCTTTAATGTTGCAAGGTCCTTTGTGAGCCTGACTGCAGTTCCACGATATTTCAATTGTTTCTTTCTGGCTGCTTGGAGTATTTTCTGCATGACCTGATTACTCTGGAATTTGGCTACAATATTCCTTGAAGTTTTCAATTTGGGATCTCTTTCAGGGGGTGATTGGTGGATTCTTTTGATAACTATTTTACCCTCTGTCTCCAGGATCTTGCAAAAGTTTTCCTTGATGATTTCTTGGAAAATATTATACAGGCTCTTCTTTTTGCATCATGGCTTTCTGGTAGACCAATAAATTCTTAGATTATCTCTCCTGGATATGTTTTCCAGATCAGTTGTTTTTCCAATGAATTTTTTTTTCATTTTTTTCTATTTTTTCATTCTTACAAGTTTGTTTGACTGATTCTTGCTGTCTCATAGAGTCATTATCTTCTACTTGCCCAATTCTCATTTTTAATAAATTGTTTTCTTCATTTAGCTTTTCCACCTTCTTTTTTATTTGGCCAATTTTACTTTTCAAGGAATCATTTTCTCTAAAAAGATTCTGTACCTCCTTAACCATTTAACTAATTTTGCTTTTTAAAGATTTTTTCTCATCAGTCATTTTTTTTTTCATTTTTCTTTTTCCTCTCTAATTTGGCTTTTAAAATCCTCTCTGAGCTCTTCCAGGAATGCTTTTTGGGATTGCAACCAGTTCATGTTCCTTTTTGAGGTTTCAGATATGGATATAGTATCAATGCTGTCTTCTGCTGAATTGATATTTTAATCTTACCTGTCCCCATAATACGATTCAATGGTCTTTCTTTTTCTACTTTGTTTCTTCGTGGTGGTTGTCTTCTTCCTGGCTTTTAAAGTGGGTCTGTGCTTCTGGGACACAGAAGGCTCTATCTCAAGCTTTTTGTGCTGGCAACTGTGGGCCTGGTTACTGGCTTTGTGTGCTGGGGTCTCCAGTTTTGTCAACCAGAGGCTATATACTGCTGCAGCTCACCTGGTGCTGAGGTGAAGCTGGCTGGTATGTGCCAATGTTTGAGGCCCAGTGAGGTCTTTCTGAGTTTCCCCAGGTGTCAAAGCATGGAGTGTGGGGAGGTGGTGATCTGGCTGGTGGAAGTCTCCTCTTCCCCTAGGGCTGTGCTATAGCATGGGTGTTCCCAGCCGTTGTCTACACTGGTGTCTGCCACTTCCCCAGGTGGTGTGTGGTCATGCCTAAGGTCCTAGTGTTGGCACTTGCCGGCTCCACACCACTGGACTCAGGAACTCCCACTGGTCTGCCTAGTTGGGGCTTGCTGAGACACCTTCCTTCTTGCCCTGGTCTCCTTCCACCACCGCAAGAGCAGCTGTCTCCCCAACCTCCTACCTAAAAAAATGACTGAATCCCCACTTCTGCCTCCTCTATTCCAGGGTTTTTTCCCAGGGCAGTATTCTCTGAGTCAAGGTGAAGAAGGGAGGGAATGGAGCACCTACATTTCACTCAGTCATCATGGCTCCTGGAAGTTCCAGAAGGTGACTTTCAAACCTTTAGACTATGGGCTGGAAGCCTCAGGAGTAGGTGGTGTCATGGTCCTAGGCTCTGCCCTTCTGTATCACATAGCTCTGACAGGTTCTTATCCTGGCCTGAGAGGCTTGGCAATCCCCACCAGCAATTCAGGCCCAGTCCTCCTACTGCTCCTGCTCCAGTACAATTTAGTTCTACACATTCAGAACTCTCCCAGTCTGCTGTGCTGGTTGGGTTCCACAGCTGCTACTGCTCTGGTGTTGTCAGGTGCATTTCTGTGGGTCCAGCACTCTCTCACCCCAGTGCGCTGGCTGGGACCTGGTGCATTACCTGGGTTCTGCTACTGCTAGCCCTCTGGTTTAGTCCCGTAACCAGCGACTCTTAATTGTGTTTTAGATAATAGACTCCCTTGTTCAGTATTTAGGGTTTCACAACCTGGATCCTACCTATCTTTCTATCCTCATCGTACATATCTTCCCCTCATTTTTGCAATCCAAACTGACCTTCTCTCTCTTTCTGCTATATGTCACTCAATCCCCTATTTCCATATTTTTACACTTAACATCCATAATTCCTGAAATGTATTCCCATCTTATTTCTGTCTCATAGAATCTGTCTTTTCCTTCAAGATGCAGTGCAATCACTATTTTCTACACAAATTCTTTTTTTTATTTAATATTTTTAGTTTTCAATGTCGTTTTCCACAAGATTTTGAGTTACAAATTTTCTCCCCATTTCTACCCTCCCCATGGCATGTATTCTGATTGCCCCTTTCCCCAGTCTGCCCTCCCTTCTATCACCCCACTCCCCCCCCCCATGCCCTTTCACCTTACTTTCTTGTAGGGTAAGATAGGTTTCTATACCCAATGCCTGTATATCTTATTTCCCAGTTGCATGTAAAAACAACTTTTTTTAAGTACTTGTTTTTAGAACTTTGAGTTCAAAATTCTCTCCCTTCTTCCTTCCCCACTCACCCTCCTTGAGAAGGCAAGCAATTGAACATAGGCCACACATCTACCATTACAACAAATGCTTCCATAATGGTCATGTTGTAAAAGACTAATTATATTTCTCTCCATTCTATCCTGTCCCTCTTTATTCACTTTTCTTCTTTGACCCTGTCCCTTTTCAAAAGTGTTTACTTTTGACTTCCCCCTCCCCAAATCTGCCCTCCCTTCTATCATCCCCCTGCCTCTTGTCCCCTTCATCCCTACTTTCCTGTAGGGTAAGATACCGAGTTCAGTGTGTATGTTATTGCCTCTTCAAGTCAAATCTGATGAGAGCAAGATTCATTCATTCCCTTTTACCTGCCCCCTCTTCCCTTCTGTTATAATTTCTTTTTCTTGGAAATTTTATGTGAGACAATTTACCCAATTCTATCTCTCCCTTGCTCCTTCTCCCAATATATTCCTCTATTACCTCTTAATTGTTTTTTAGATATCATCCTTTCATAGTCAACTCACCATGTGCCCTCTGTCTCTCTGTTTCTATCTCTGTCTCTCTGTCTCTGTCTCTCTCTCTATATACATATATATATATGTATATCTATATCTATACATATGTATGTATATTCCCTTCAACTACCCTAATAATGAGAAAGGTCTCATGAGTTACAAATATCTTCTTTCCATGTAGGAATGTAAACAAAATAGTTCAACTTCAGTAAGTTCCTTACAATTTCTCTTTCCTGTTTGCCTTTTCATGCTTCTCTTGATTCTTGGATTTGAAAGTCAAATTTTCTATTCAGCTCTGGTCTTTTCATCAAGAATGCTTGAAAGTCTTCTGTTTTATTGAAAGTCCATATTTTGCCCTGAAGTATTATACTCAGTTTTGCTGGGTAGGTGATTCTTGGTTTTAATCCCAAATCCTTTGACCTCCGGAATATCATATTCCAATCCTTTTGTTCCCTTAATGTAGAAACTGCTAGATCTTGTATTATCCTGATTGTGTTTCCACAATATTTTAATTGTTTCTTTCTGACTTCTCGCAATATTTTCTCCTTGACCTGGGAACTCTGGAATTTGGCTACAATATTTCTAGCTGTTTTCTTTTTGGGATCTTTTTCAAGAAACGATCAGTGGATTATTTCAATTTTTATTTTGCCCCCTGATTCTAGAATATGAGGACAGTTTTCCTTGATAATTTCTTTAAAGGTGATGTCTATGCTCTTTTTTTGATCATGGCTTTCAGGTAGTCCAGTAATTTTTAAATTCTTTCTCCTGGATCTATTCTCCAGGTTAGTGGTTTTTCCAATGAGATATTTCACATTGTCTTCCATTTTTTCATTTTTTTGGTTCTGTTTTATAATTTCTTAATTTCTCATAAAGTCACTTGCTTGCATTTTCTCCATTCTAATTTTTAAGGTAGTATTTTCTTCAGTGGTCTTTTGGACCTTGTTTTCCATTTGGCCAACTCTGCCTTTTAAGGTATTCTTCTTCTTATTGGCTTTTTGGATCTCTTTTGCCATTTGGGTTAGTCTATTTTTAAGGTGTTATTTTCTTCTTTCTTTTCTTATCTTCTTTCTTACCTTTCTTTTCTTTGTGTCTCCTTTAGCAAGTCATTGTCTTGTTTTTCTTGTATCACTCTCATGTCTTTTCTACAATTTTGCAAATCCTTTGTGAGCTCTTCCATGGCCTAAGCCCAATTCATATATTTCTTGGAGGATTTTGATGTAAGCTCTTTGTCTTTGTTGACTTCTTTTGGCTGTATGTTTTGGTCTTCTTTGTCACCAAAGAAAGATTCTATAGTCTGAGTCCTTTTATGCTGCTTGCTCATTTCCCCAACCGATTACTTGACTTTTCAGCTTTTTGTCAGTGTATGACTGCTTTCAGAGTGGAGAGTGCTTTGTCCCAAGCTTCAGGGGTTTTGCATTGCTGTTTTCAGAGCTACTTCTATTCTGAGGTGGTATGATGCTCCTCTCCTGGCCTGTGCTCTGATCTGTGAGTGCAGGCACTCCTTTCTGCTGTGTAACCACCAGGAGGACTCCCTCTCCACAAAGGCCTGCCACACAACTACTCCTCTTCCCCTGAGAGCCACCAACCAGGACCGCGACCCATATCCAAGCTGGGCAAAGCAAGAGAACCTTGCCTCAGTGCCAGCAAAGAGATCTCTGCCCTCCTTCTGTGATTTGCCTCTGGATTCCACCCACTGTGTGGACCTGGGACCAGAATCAGCCACCACCACTGCTGTTGTTGCTGTTGCAGCCACCTCTACTGCCCCAGGGCTGCTGCTGGACCATGCACTTCCCTCACCAAGATCCAGAATTTTTCCCACTGACCTGCTCTGTTGTTTTTGGCGTTTGTGGTTTGCAAAGTCAGGTAACTGCCACAGTTCAGTGATTCAGGGCCCTGAGGCCTACCCTGATCAGTCTACTCTGGCCTGGTCTGGCCTGGACCTGCCCACATTGGGCTGTGCTCCACTCCCAGTCCAGTGGGATAGACCCTTCCCAGCAACAATCCGGGCCATCTTTGACTGGAGATTTGTTTCCCTCTGTTATTTCATGAGTCTGTAGCTCTAGAATTTGTTTAGAATCATTTCTACAGGTTTTTGGAGGGATTTGGGGGAGAGCTTAAGTGAGTCCCTCTTTTTAAGCTGCCATCTTGTCTCCATTCCCCTCTACATGACTTCTTTCCCCAATTGCTTGTGTTTTCTCTCCCAAACTACTTTGGAGTTAATTGTCTTATATTTATTTGCATTTATTCTCTTTGTACCCTATGTCCTAGCCTACAACAACCAAAACAATTGAAACAATATTAGCTAGCATCTGTATAGCACTTTTTAAAGTTTGCAAAGCATGTTATAAATATTATCTCTTTTGATCCTTACAACAACCCTAGGAGGTAGGTGCTATTATCATTCCTATCTTAAAGATGAAGAAATGAAAGCTCATAGAGTCCAAGTGACTTGCCCAGGGTCACATAGCTAATAAGTATCTGAGTTAAGATTCAAACTCAAATCTTCCTGTCTTGTGCTCTATCCACTGAGTCACTTAGCTGCATACATAATAAGGACTTAATAAATGAGTAAGCTATATTCTGACCCAAAATATATGAGTTATCATCGCTGGCCTCTCTAGTAATACTTTAACTTCCACTATTAGCAATTTGTTGTAAGATGCTCTCTGGTCTCTCTGCTTCCCATCTTTATTCTGTACAATTCATACATCAAGAAGCAGCTGCCAAAATAGTCTTCCTAATGCAACTTTCCCGTTCAAAAACTTGCAGTGGTTGTAGAAGTGATCTCCAAACATTTTTAATTTTCTATTCCATCAGTAAAAGTTTTGGACCACATGCCGTGCACATATGTATATGTATATGCATACATGCACACACACACATATAAACACATACATATACATATATACATATATATTACATACCATAAATATGTGTGTATATATATATATTTACTTATAACATATTACACATAAACCACTCTACTAATAATTCTGTACATTATAAAACACACAAAAATAGAAATTTAAAAAGATGAGTAAAATTTAAAATAATATTTGATACTATAGCCAACAGGCACTACTAGAGTTTGTTGAGTATGGATGTGACATGATCTGATTATTATTTGATAGCAATTTGGTAACTTTTTCACAGATTGGATAATGGAGAGACATAAGGCAGGGAAGTCCACTTGGACACTGCTGCAGTAGTCCTGGAAAGAGATGATGAGGGGTCAGTGAGGGTACTAACTGTGAAAATGGAGAGGAGATAGATTTTCAAGGTGGTGTGGAGTTAGAATCAAGAAAACCTGGCTACTTATTGGATATATGGGCTGAGGGAGATTGGGGAGTCAAGGATAATACCTTGGCTAATAGCCTAGGTAAGTAGGAGAATGGTGGTGTTCCTCATAGAAAAAGGGAAATTCAGAAGGGTGATTCTGGGGGAATAGATAATGTAGTGAAACCTTTAATGCCTCTTCCCATTAATCTAGGATTCCCCATAGTTTGCGACTCACTTGTCTCAACCAAGGCAAAAAATGGATGGATGGGCCCTTATTGCTTACTGCCTAGAAGCACAGAGTTTACTCAGGGGTAACTGCTATAGGATGATCTAGGCTATGTATTATAGGGGGGGAAAGTATGGGTATACTGGAATCTATCACATTTTGCCTTCACAAATAATGGGCTGGATCATCCTGTTGCCATAGGGAAATAATGGCCCTTAGGGACCTTGGCCAAGGGAGTCTAGCAGGGGAAGGGGACAGAATGGGAGACTGTTGAATAAAAATAGGTAAGGGGGAGAGTTTCAATGATTCTCAAGCCCTGTGATTGGCTATTGTGGGGAAGTCTATTCCTTATCATGCAAACTGGGGTTTCTCAGGGGTCTCCTGATTTTTCCAGTATTATAGTACTATTGTCATTTTTATTATATTGGCTTTACCTCTCTATGAACAATTAATACTTCCCCAATCATTTGGATATGTGTTTACATAAAAAGTTCTTTCTCCCAGTGCACTACTTGCTTTTGGACTTTATGTTGGTGCCAGATTGCACACTTTTGGAGGGGGAGCTTTTGGCCTGAGCTCCCTTACATATTTTTACTGCATTCACATTTCAATTTGGGGTCTGCAAACTTTCATTGTCGACCAAAAATGGCATGATACAAGGAGAGATCTGTTTCTTGCCCATTTTGTCTGAATTGTGCAAATTCTTGACCCAGGTTTAGGTCTTTTGGAACATGTCTGGTTGGGAATTTCAGTAGGCTGCTCCTGGTCCTGGCCACTTTAGGTTGCTAGAATATTCTATGTGTTCAATGTGTCAAAAGAGTTAGCTCTTCTTTGGTCTGAAATCCTGTGCTGTATTCCCATGATCAGATGCACATAGCTACCATTTGCTTCTGGAACTTGTTCCTTGTTCAGGACACAGCTAGGGTCATTGAATATAACCACTTCTCTTCAGCCTTGATCTATGACCCAAAACTGTAGTGAGTGACAGAATTGATGACTGGTACCCATTTCCTCACCAAGGATTAGCTCACACATCCCCTAAGATCCCTTTTAACCATTTTGCTTCCTTTCCTGGTATCAAGTCTTGGTACTTTCTGTCTCTTGACAAATGTTTTTCTCCACTACTACCATATACTGCTGTCCAATCCCCCTTCTTATTCTACAAAGACCTCTCTGTCCATCTCACTAAGCTTCACTGGGTTGGGAGAATGATTCATTTTGGCTTCTTGACCTTCCCAATCTCAGTTTGTTAATTCTTTCAATTTTTCTTGAGGAGATGTGTGTGTGTGTGTATGAACTTTATTTCCTCTTACTCTGACATCTTGGCTATGTCTTTCTCTTCAGTATTATTAGTAATAATATGCATTGACATTTATAACATACTTTATGTACATTATCTCATTTGGTACTGGTTTTCCTATTTCCATTTTATAGATGGAGGGTAATGAGGCACCTAGAGGATGTCCAACATTATACACTAAGTGGAAGAGCTTTGATTTCCTGGGTATATTTTCTTTACATATGGTGCTCTTTCTACTACACAAAAATGTACTTAAGGTACATTATTAGTTAAATGAATCCTTAAGAGTTAGTCTGAGAAACTAGCCTATTTGAATTTTTTTCCTATTCTTACTCCTAAAAAACTTATTTGTAAAATAATTTTAGTACCATTCATAGATTATAAACTGATAGTATGATTAATAACAAGCATCATGATAACACAACACAAGTAGGCAGCTAGGTGGCATAGTAGATAGAATGTAGGACTTTAATTCAGGAAAGTCAGAGTTCAAGTCCCACCTCAAGCACTAAATGCATAAATACAGGGAAGGAATTTAACCTCTCTGTACCTTCCTTTCTTCTTCAATAAAATTAGGATAAAAATAACACCTACTTTACAGGGTTGTTATGAAGATCAAATTGGCATATGTAAAGCACTTTGCCACCTTAATAGTCTATATAAATGGTAGTTCTTATTATTATGGAGAAAGATAGATTTTGGAACTTGGGTTTTCCATGAATAGCAAAAATGGGCAATGGGAGATTGCTTGAATTACCTTTATCTGGATTTTAAGTCCCTTAATCTGTGTTCAAATAGAATAGTCAATAGAATGCCTAGGATTTGAAGGAGTTGGATTTCATTTATAATGCTATTTTTTGAAGAAGCTGTGGTTCAAGGAATTCCATATGTAGATAGGGATATAGTACATATTTCTTGTGTACTAGCCATGGATTCATATAGATATAGGAGATAACTTTCATGTCAAAATTGTTGGACTCCTAATATTTGTTTTTCATTTGGATATCAGAATTCATTTTTCCATGGCAATAATATTATAAATGGCAGACAGCTTCCCAGACTAACCCACAAAATCCCATATCAATACTAATATTATGAGAAACACAATGAAAGATATTCTCTAATATTCTCCTACTATGATGGTACAATGTTGACAGTAGGTCATCTCAAGGCTGTGCCAGTGACGCAAGCTTTGATAGGTCCTTTTATGCTGGGAATATTTGAATATGTGCCTAGCAGTCAAATATAGGCATGTGTTCTGATATCCAGGTCACCTAAATTATCAGACAGGATCATCTCTGATAACACCTTCAGCAACAATGAATAACTTACTAAAGACCAGCTGTTTAAGGCAGAGTATAATGTCCAAAGGAAGAAGCGTACTCTAAGGAAATATATCAAGTGTCTTTGAAGTGTCAACAATTTAATATAGTATTATTTTTATGCAACTACTACAGTATTACTATAGTAATTATAATTGCTATATAACAATACAATATCAAATAAAGTAATATAGTATTATGGTATTATCGAATAACTATATTATTATAGTTTTAAGTACTAGTTTCCTGTGGAAAAATATATTAGAAGTACTGTTAAGCCTGTGAACATGTCTTTCTCCATCATAACCTCAGACTCTAGAAAAATATTTTAATCCTATTATACTTCTGCTCCAGCTAGTCAGAAGAAAGACTTTCTCATCTTATTGACCCTGAGAGAAAAAAAAAAGCGTTCCTTTTCTCTTTCTCTCTTGACCTATTCCAATACAACAGAAGAAAGTTGGTAATACCACCAATGACAGTGGTATCAGTAACTGTGAGTGGTAGAGAAAGTTTAAAGACTCAAAGAAGTAAGTCCTGATGTATTTTCTTTTTTTGGGGTGGGGTCTAGAACCTCTGTTTTTTTGAGATTTTTTATTTTTAGTTTACCACACTTGGTTCTACATAATTTTGAGTTCCAGGTTTTCTTCCCCCCACCCCCTCCCTCGCCAAGACGGCACGGAATCCAATACATCTTCTACATATAACATGCTAGTCAAGTGGTGAAGAAGATTTATCATCAATGGAATGAATCATGAGAAAGAGGAAACAGAACCAAAAAAAACCCAAAATAAAAACAAAAACAAAAGAGGAAAAAAAAGGGAAAAAAAAGGAGAGCATAAAGTGTGTCTCAATCTGCATTCAGACTCCATAGTTCTTTTTCCATCTTGAGTCCTTTGGAGATGTCTTTGCAGCTTGTGTTGCTGAGAAGAGTAAAGTCTATCAGGGTTAGTCCTCACAGAACCCATACATCTGTGGTTGTGTATAATGTTCTCCTGGTTCTGCTCTGCTCACTCAGCATCATATCATGTAGGTTTTTCCAGGTTGTTATGAAGTCCATATCGTATTTCTTATAGCAGAATAGTATTCCATTACCTTCATATACCACAACTTGTTCAGCCATTCCCCAATTGATGAGCATCCCCTTGGTTTCCAATTCTTTGTTACTATAAAAAGAGCCACTATAAATATTTTTGTACATAAAGGTCCTTTTCCCACTTGTGTGATCTCTTTGAGATACAACCCTAGAAGTGATATTGCTGGGTCAAAGGGTATGAACATTTTTATAGCCCTTTGGTCATCATTCCAAATTGCTCTCCAGAATGGCTGGATCAGATCACAACTCCACCAGCAATGTAACAATGTTCCAATTTTCCCACATCCTCTCCAGCATTTATCATTTTCCTGTTTTGTCATTTTAGCCAATCTGACAGGAGAGATGTGGCACCTAAGAGTTGTTTTGATTTGCATTTCTCTAATCAATAGTGATTTAGAGCATTTTTTTCATATGCCTATAGATAACTTTAATTTCTTCCTCTGAAAACTGGCTCTTCATATCCTTTGACCATTTCTCAATTGGGGAATGACTTGTATTCCCATAAATGTGACTCAGTTCCCTGTGTATTTTCAAGATGAGGCCTTTATCAGAGACACTGGTTGTAAAGATTTTCTCCCAATTTTCTGCTTCCCTCCTAATCTTTGTTGCATTGGCTATTTTATACAAAAAACTTTTCAATTTAACATAATCAAAATTATCCATTTTGCATTTTGTAATGTTCTCTATCTCTCCTGATGTATTTTCAATGAAAATGTCATAAGTAGTTAGATTTTTGCATCTCAGCATTTGGAGGCTGCATATATATATATGATTCTATGTGACAGCCGAAGACAGAAACAACCTGTGTTGCCAAAGCAAAGGTATGTGTTCTACTAATTAATAATGATAAACTTGGCAGAGCCCTATGATGTAAATAAAAAAGTCAATCACAGCAGAGACATTAACATCAGGAGAAACATCAAATAGAACTGTTTTCAAGTGTGCTTAAATTGTCAAATTGTTTTGTTACTTATTTCCTTGGATGTTGATACTTAGACAGATTTTAGATATTTAATAGTGCTATTTTTGTAAGAGTACCAGGGAACAGAAAAGTTTTATGTGATTGTGAAAAAAAGGAGCTTATAACCAGAATGAAAGCTGTGGCTTGCTTCTATCTCAATCATATTTTGCACATCATTCTTTAATCTCTTGCTATTCGATTTAGTTGGATCACTACAGAATGAGGGTTGGGACTTCATTCAAAAACATAAAATAGGTTTCTATTACATTTTTTGAATGAAAATCATGATTATTTCATTTTAACATTAAGACTTAGGTTTCTGAAGTGGTAATCAGAACAACTAGCACTCTAGATGATTTGTTATCCATAGGAATTAATTCAGGCCTTGGTATGCTTGTACTTACAATATACATAGAATGAATGAATTTAGGGACAAAGACAATATTGAAAGATACAGGCCCTTAGAGCAGCTCTGAAGTCTGTGTTGTCTTAAAAGGAATGTATATGGTCATGTTAAAAAAAGTATTAGTGTTCAATTCTGGCTTTAAAAATAAAAATACTAAGCCTTTGCAAGGAGAAGAAAAGAAAGGATCATGTGATCTTTACTATAATTTTCTTGTTTAAATTTCTTTTAATATATGTTTTGAGATAAAAGAAACAAGTCATCCTTATTACTCCTACTATAAGACATCCCTGGTCCTTGACTGGAAAAAAAGACTAGATATTATGAAGACTAAGGAATAGAACTCAATCACTCTTGGCAATTACTGGGTCTTATTGATAACTTGCAGCTCTATCCTGAAAATTTCATCTTGAGAACAAAGCCTGTCAGGGATCAGACTGAATCCATTAAAAAGCTTTGATTAACATGTCCCTGGGGTATTCTGGGGAAACTTTTTATATCAAATGACAGCTCATTGCTACTATTTCTGAATTGTACTCCTGAAATACTTTTGTGTTTTAATTGTCAGCTGTTTAATTTTTTTTAAATCGCAATGACTTTGTATGACCTAAATATAAGCCACCTAAATATAAGCCATTGGTAGTATTTTTTTCAACTGCAGGCAGATTAAATGTTTAGAGAAGTAACAATTAACTATGCTATGCATTAGCCAACATTAATTATATCTACATTTATTTTACTTGAATGTCTTTTTCATACACAATCACCTGGACTTTTTTTGTATTTTTGAACATGGAGAAATAGTCATAGATAATATACTTAATTTAGTGAACTGGAAGCTTTGTGCTCATCTATAATTGAAAATAAATGTGTGCTTTTGAAAGCACAACTTCCCTGCCTTTCTGGGTATCTGACAGTGTCACCTAAATAGATTGTACTCTTTTAAACTAGAAACAAAAAATTGATCTTTCAGGCTTAGTGTTTTCAAAGGATGAGGACTTTCTCCATATTCTAGGGGAGAAATACAATCCAGCTATCCTCAGTATTTTTTGTTGTTGTTCTTTTTATCCTGTAGTAAGATAAATGTGGAAGGGTCAGGGCCTATAGGATCCTGGAGTGTGAAGTCTACTTAATACATGTGGAATTTAATGACATGAACTATATGTAGGTAGATATATTATAGGTACAAAGCTTAATTACTCAGTGGGACTTTTAAAAAAGCTACTTTTTAAACAATCCCAATTTATTCTCTATTCAGGAAAGTTGGCCAACTATCAATCTTGCCCCTTAAGTATATTCTTTTCTTTCTGAGTTTTGGGTCTAATCCATTATTTCACACCAAAACCATTGTCTCCACAATGATGAGAACCATGAGCTAGTTGTTTTCTTGGAATCTTTGTCAAAAAGTCCTTCAAGAAACTCTCTCTTTTAAAAATTTATGTTCTGGGCTGCCTTTATTTATTATCTATCACCCCTTTCTAATCAGATTCTTTATTATTATTAATATCAACCTTGATCTTTATGATAGCATCTATCCCCAATTAAGGCAGTTCATAGCATAAAAACCTTTAGAATAGGGAACATCCTGCAGGTCAGCTAGTATAACTCTTATTTCATATCTAAGGAAAACGAGGCCTAGAGAAGTTAAGTGATTTCACCGGGGTGGTATAGCTAGTAAACATTAGAGTCACACATTGAATCCAGGTTCTCTGATGCCAAGTACATAAGTCTTTATATCACTGCCTCTTCTAAGTCTTGAAAAGTCTGGAATCATCTCTGAGGCTCCCTGAAAAATTGGATTCCTCATGGCATTAATATTAAAATCTAAAAGCTCAATTCATTCTATGATTTTGTTATGAAAAATTCAATTTATTCAAACTTTATTAACAGAAATGTATTGTCTAGATCAAGGTAGGGAATAATTCTATTTAATTCTGTACTGAATAAACTACAGCAGCATTAATGTGTTCAGTTTTAGAGGTACCTAGACTAAAACTAGAACATTTCCATAAATTGCTGATCAGGATGGTGGTGAATTTGAAACCATGTCAAATGAGAAATAATAGAAGGAATAGGGACTGGGAAAAGAAAAGACCTAATGGATCTGTCATAATTATATTCAAATGCATCTGTGATCTATTTGATTTAGGAGTTCCTGCAAGTAATGTATATTATAACCCATCTATGGCTGCCCATTCTGTATAACTCTTGTGCATGTTCTCTCCAGAGTTTGTCACAGGGGATTTACCTATCATTTTTGAGGTCTTCCTTCTTTTCTCTTGAATGTTCAGGGGCATGTTCTGAATGTTTGTTTGTTGTCTTTCTCTCTTGCAATGTAGTCATTTCTTACTTTCTATCATGAATCTTTGGTGATATTGTTTCCTCCTTTTTTTCTTCTGAGGTCTTCATTAGTTATATATTGTAGTCTACTCCTTCCTATTATGCTGCATTGTCTTCTATGCAATACTCATCTTTAGTTCTTTAGAAGCAGAGGTGATTCATGTCTTGCTGCCTTATAGAAGGATAAAATGTTAGTATTGAAAAAATAGGCCTTTGTTTTCCTGGGAAATCTGAGGTCAGTAAAAGAATTTTGCAATACCTTCCCCTCAAAAAGATCAGACTACTCTGCTCCTTTTCAACTCTAGACCAGGTTTATTATTTACTGTACCATGTATTCCAGACATACATACTGTGAGGCAAGCTCTATAGGGTCAGCCTAGAACAGGAGTGGGGAACCTGTGACCTTGAGGTCACATGTGGCCCTTCAGGTCCTCAAATGTGGCCCTTTGATTGAATCCAAACATCACAGAACAAATCTCCTTAATAAAAGGATTTATTCTGTAAAACTTGGACTCAGTCAAAAGGCCAGATCCAAGGACCTAGAAGGCTACATGTGGCCTGGAGGCCACAGGTTCCCCATGCCTGGCTTAGGATCTTACCTATTTAAGTGGAAGTTATCTACCAATAAACATTTGAGGAGAGAAATAAGGAAGTTGCATGAGACATGGATGTTACCTTTTCTTGTGAGATACATAAACTATTTTAAGTCTCATTCCCTTACAACTTTCTAATTTTGCTTCGAAGAATTTTATGAGTCTGGACTTTTACATGCTTATATACTGCTTAGTTTTGTGAAATGGAAAGAGGAAAAACTTGAGAGAAAAGGAAATGCTTTTTGAGTGATGGCCAGAGGTGTTTCATGTTTCTTATACTTTTTGTCCTTTACTTCCTCATATCACACCAAGGACATGGCTTTGGAATTGTTCAAGTTATCTTAGGCACTATCTTTTTAGTCAAGAGCTATAATTGACACATTTAAGATGATTTGCCTTTAAAATGAATGAATCATAGATGTTAAATGTGTTAATCTTTTTTAGCTGTGTCAGGTCACGTGGATGCACCATAGAATCCTTCAGTCTTTCCCGTCTGCTACTGCATACATCAGAGCATGCCATCTGAGTTAGTCTGCCCATCTGTTAGTAGCTCTACATTCATAGTGTAAAGAGAATGATTTTGAGAAAAAATAGTCCTTCAATATTTCATGGCTATCCTACAATAAATTTCTATATCATTTAAGGCAGCAAGATCTTTTATACTAAGTTGAAGTACTGTTCCACACTGTTTTGAACAGAATACATACTATCACTGGCAATCTGAGATATATAGGAATCAGAGCATATTAAACTCTATAGGATAATCATTTGATGCTTTTAAATAGGTGCTACCTTACACAATTCTTTTAAGTTAAGCAGAATTGAGTTGTTATTATTCTCTGAGTGTATGGTTAATCTGGCAAAGCTCACTTGCCAGACTTCCTTCCAGCTCTGTCATGGCAACATCTGATGCGGATGTAGTAGTTTATGAATAATGATGAGTAATGAAAGATACTATCTTAGAGAGAACTTGAAGAGAGACTTCATTAGGGAAGAATTTGTCTGGTGCTAGTGAAATGTGTGTATATAAATATACATGCATATATCAAACATCTATTAAGCCACAGTGAAGAGTGCCAGGATAGTGAGGGGTGGTAGCATTCTGTATTTCAACAGAGCTTGACCACAGAACCTCAAGGTCAGAGGCAACTGGGACAGGACAAGTGTGTATAGAAGGTTATGTGTTATTCCACTAAGCCTGAGGGAGAGAGATCAGCATATAGCTGCTTTGCTGTGCATGTACCTATGAAACATAAACTGGGCTGTGCTGTACCATTATTTCCTCATCTTCTCTGAAAGTTCTATTAACTTCATAGAAAATTTAATAATTTGACTTTAAATTTCAGATTGAGACTTCAAGGATACAGGGTTAATGTGACAGAGGACTAGATATTTTCCCCTGTCCTCATGACCCCTCCAATTCCCCAAATAGGAATTATGCACCAGAGATAAAGCAATTTCAGTTATCTCCATGGTCTATGACACAAGAAACACCCTGAAAAGTAAAAACTCAGTGAAGAACACAGAAAGATAATTCCTAGCCCCTAACAAGCCCACTGAGCACTGCCAAGTCTACTGACCATTACAGTTTCAGCAGCAGGGATGTACAAGCTTTCCCATATCTTGTGATGTAACTAAATTAAACCCCAATACCCATTCTCCCAGTATAATTGGAATCCAAATAGCAGAATGGTGCTAAGGTTAAGCATTAGCAAGTAATGCTATGATAATGAGGAGCAGTAGCACTCAGTGCTGCAACAGAGCTTGGCCAGAGAGTGAAGGAACATAGGGAGCTAGGGCAGGACAAGTGTACATGAGGGACTACATATTGTTCTATTAAGACTGAAGGAAAGAATCTATCATATATATGGGGCCAGTTCTTTTTTTTTCCCTAAATGCCGTTCAGGAAAGAGATAGAGGCAAATGAGGCATGAATTGCTCAGCAGAGGAAGAGGGTGAGACTCTCTGAAATACAACCCCAATTGAAACTGTCATTAAAAGGGGAGGGAGTCAGAAAGTGAGCAATATGAAAATGTAAAGGAAAATGATAAAAATTATCAAAAATCTCAGGAAGAAGAAACCTCAAACACCTTAACCATAAGTAAATAAAACAACAAAAATACATCAATAACAGAAGGAAACATAATCTCCAGATCAAGGAAAAGAGTTTAAGCATCTATGAATAAATGTCGTAAGGCAAAGGAAAATGAATTAACATCTGATGAGGCACAGGAACCTGTTATTTCCCAAGATATCACAGAATCAAGGATAATGTTCTTGAATGGTTTAAAAGAAAAATAAGGATTGGGAAAGCAGAATTTATGACCTGCACAACAGAAATAACTGTCAAAATAGAAAAGCTTGAATCCATAGTGGCAAATGTCACTAAAGAAGCAGGAGAGAATATAACTGGTTGGAGTCAAATGCATAGAAATGAAGGGCAATCTTTAAGAAGAGAAGCAAACAACAGTAACTGTAAAGGAAAATATGATTTCTCTACAAGTAAAATATAATCTCCAACATGTCAAGACAATTTAAGAATTATTGGTCTCATGGAAAAAAATTGACAAGTAAAAAAATGAACAAAACCATGCAAGAAATAATATAAGAACACTGCCTAGAACTTTGGAATATAGAAACAAGGAGCAAATTGAAAAAAAATCTTCTTAGATTGCCTCCGGAAAATAAAATAAAACAAATAAACAATAACATATGCTACAAGCTCTAAAGGTATAGCATTTAAATTGAGCAATTCCACTGACAAAGGACAGATTCTACAAACAACTTATATCCCTGGTGCTTAGCACAATAGCTGTCACATACTCATTAAATAATTAATGTTTATTGACTAACCAAAAGAAAGACCTTCACTTATAAAGGAAAGAAATTTGAATAACTCAAGACTGTTCTTTATCTTCAAGGAACCACAGGAGAAAATGGAATATGGTCCAAGCAGCAAAGGATCTCAAGATGCAGCCCAATGTGACTTTCCTACAAATTTGGGCCTAAACATAAGTGAATAATGATCAATGAAAGAAAAAAGGTGTTCAAAATATTCCTAGAAAGCATACTAGACTTCAAGGAATTAGTTCCTCAAATAGCTTAGAGAACAAAATTATAAGAAAGGTAAATAAATACTGCAAGTAAAGATAACATCAACACCAAAATAGCAATGAAGACACCACTAAAACTTTTCTTTTTAAATATATCAAGGAGGTAAGGGGAAAAGCAGAAGTCAAATAAAATTAATGGAGGAGAAACAGGCTTGAAACACCATGGACTAAACTCAAAACAGTCTTGCCTCAAAGTAAATCCTTTTTTGGGAAGAACTACAGAATTAAAAAGGCATATAAGAGGGACAGAGGAGGAAAAAAATAGAGAGAATATGTGATGTGACCCTAATCAAGTCAAAGACCAACAATATAAGGAAAATAATTATTCTAAATCCAAGAAGAAGAGTACCTATAGCAGAACGGATGAACAGACAAAGGGAAGGACCGAAAAGGGTAGGGAGAATGTGGTTTTTAGTGGTGCTGAGAGGTACCACTGATGAATTCTCTTAGGGAAGCAGATATTCTGTAAAAGGGGATGAGGACATAAAATGAATACTATATAGAGAGATTTGGTTCTTAGAAATATTACTCATCCTACCTCAGAGAATCAGAGATTCTGGCATCAACTGACAGCCAGAAGAATGAGAAGGCAAGGATGCAAGAAGAAATTTTGAGGCAATTGGTTAAAAAAAAAAGACCAATGGAAAGGGAAAGTCCAATAATGCATTTCACAATCAGAGATATAAAAGGATTCCTACCAAAGAACTGTATTCTCTGTATCACCTGAAAGAACTGGTATTTCTAGGAGTGAGGCCCAAGAGAAAAAAAAAACAAAGCCAAGGAGAAGAGATCAAATAAGAGAAGCTGTTTAAAATTACTTAGAACTATTTTAGGTAGCTAAGTGGTGTAAAGGATAAAGAGTGCTGGACCTGGTCAAGGAGACCTGAGTTAAAATCCAGGCTCAGACACTTATTAGCTGTGTGGCCCTGAGTCAAGTCACTTAATCTCTGTTTACTTCAGTTCCTTCAACTGTAAAATGAAGGTAATAATATCACCTACCTCACAATGTTGGTGCAAGGATTAAATGAGGTAGCATTTGTAAAAGCTCTTAGCACAGTGTCATGTAGTAGGCAGTAAATACACGTTTCTTTCTTTCCCTTTCTCTAGAAAATGGAACACAAACTAATTACTTCAAAAATTGTAATTCAATGAAAAATGCAAAGGATAAAGAAGGATTGAATAAGCATAAGGATCATGAATCCAAGAGGAAAAACATAGAAAAGACAGAAAGGGAAGATTAATGATGAAGAGAATGAAGGAAAGAAATCCTTTTAAGAAAAAATGCATGTGAGAGGATTCTGTGAAAATGGCAGAATGGGTCAGAAGATTCCAAGCTCTCAAGATTTTCCCCCACAAAAGAGATGAAATAGAACCTCAGGATGAATATAGAGAGCTAAAAATAAATAAGAGTTAGGGTAGAACAGGAGTCCTTCTGCGACAATCAGAGAAGATCTAAAAAAATATCCAAGGATGACTTTCAGTCCCTGTGAAAAGTAAACACCTTCAGGCTAGGTCCTAGGTCTGCTCAAATAAAAAGCAGCAAGTCCAAGGGTTAGATAAGTTTGGAGGCTGTCTTTGGCCTGAGATGCAGGAGCTTTTACCCCTGGGACAATGAGGGGAGTTGGGTATCTGAGCTGGGGAAAATCAAGTGAACCTCTGCTGACAAGGAATGCCAGACCCAGCTGTGCTGTGAAAGTGTGGTGGGGGAAGAGAAGGAACCAGTACATGCCCATGAGTGCAGAAACAATGGGAGCAAGGACACTGCTGGCTGGGGACACTTACAGGAGGATGGTGGTGTTAGTTCCAGTCCCAAGCCAGAGCAGAGGATGTGAGTCCAGAGGTACCACCCCACATATTCCATGACTAGAAGTGATGACAAAACTAAGCTACTACAAATAAAAAAAATGCAGAGGCAAAGGAGAAAGAATCCAACCTTAGAGAGTTACTATGGGAATAGAGAAGACCAAGGTTCCTCTTCAGAGGAGGATATGGAGGCAAAGAAATGCTCTTCTAACCCAAAGAGCAGCATCAAATGGTCACCTGCCCAAAAAGAAATCAGAAGAACTTAAAAAAGACATTAAAAATCAAATGAGAGATTTGGGTATGGAAATCTATCTTACCCTATAGGAAAGTAGAGGGGAGGGGGATGAAAGAGGGAGGGCAGATTGGGCGAGGGAGTAGTCAGAAGCAAATGTTTTTGAGGATGGACAGGGTCAAAGGAGAGAATAGAATAAATGGGGAGTGGAATAGGGTGGAAGGAAATATAATTAGTCTTTCAAAACATGACTATTATGGAGGTGTTTTGCATGACTACACATATATAATTTGTACCAAATTGCTGACCTTCTCAATGAAGGTGGGTTGGGAGGGAAGAAGGGAGAGAATTTGGAACTCAAAGTTTATAAAAACTGAATGTGAAAAATTGTTTTTACATGCAACTGGGAAATAAGATATACAGGCAATGAGGCATAGACATCTGTTTTGTCCTACAGGAAAATAGAAGGGAAGGGGATAAAAGAAGGGGGGGAGGTGATAGAAAGGAAGGCAGACTGGGGGAAAGGGTAATCAGAATGCATGCCATCTTGGGGTGGGGGAGGGGAAGGGAGAGATGGGGAGAAAATTTGTAACTCAAAATCTTGTGGAAGTAAATGTTGAAAACTAAAGATTAATTAATTAATTAATTAATAAAAACATTTTTATAAAATTTAAATAGTTCTTTATTTTTCACCACTTACATATCAAGAAAATTATAGCATTTATTCTTACAAGATTTTGAGTTACAGATTTATGTCCCTCCTTCCCATCCCCTTTTCTCAGAATTGTAGGCAGTTTAATATATTTGTACATATGCTATCATGTAAAACATATTTCCATATTTGTTACAGTTGTGGAAGCAGAAACATATAAAAAGAAAACAAAACCATGAGAAAGAATAAAGTAAGTAAAAAAATCAAATGAAAGAGATTGAGAAAAAACTACAAAAAAAGAACAATCCAAGAAAAAGAAGATTGTGAAAAGAAAATCAACCAATTAGAAAAGGAGATCCATAATCCTAAGGAAGAAAATGACTCCTTGAAAATCAGAACTGGGCAAGGGGAAGCCAATGAAGTTATAAGAGACCAAGAAATAATGAAACAAAATATAAAGAATGAAAAAATAGAAGAGAAAGTGAAACATCTCATAAGAAAAACAACTGATGTGGAGAGCAGATCAAGAAGAGAAAACACAAAAATAATCAGACTACCTGAAAGCTATAATTCAAAAATAGAATCTTGATATAATATACAAGAAATAATTAAAGCAAATTGCCCTGAAGCATTAGAACAAAAGGGGAAACTAGAAATAGAAAAAAAATCTACCAATCACCACCTGAGAGAGATCCTATGAGGAAAACCTGCAGGAATATTGTAGTCAAAATCTGAATCCACCAGCTGAAGAATAAAATATTAAAAGCAAAAAGAAAAAAAAAAAACAATTCAAATATGGTGTGGCCGCAATGAAAATCACACAAGACCTAGCAGCAGTGACACTAAGAGACCATAGGTCTTGGAATACTATATATTGAAGATCAAAAAAACTGGGGTTCTGGCCAAAAGTATCATACTCAACAGCATAATCCTGAATTTTTAAAAACTTGTATATTTAATGAATTGTCAGACTTTCAGGATTTTGTTAAAAAAAACAACCTGAACTTGAGAATATTTGAGATACAAAAGCCAAGAGAAATGTAAGATACATACCAAAGACTAATTATAGGTGACTCAATAATTTTGTATATGCAAAGTAGAAAATATATATCTAAGATTTTTATTAGTAATTGGGTAGTTCATAAGAAATACTGGAGTAGGCCTGAGTATGATATGACTTTAAAAAGCAAAACCATTTAAGAACAGCTAAAACAAGTAATTATCTTATACGAATGAGGTGGAAGAGGAAGAAATGACACAGAAAAATTAGATGGGGGAGGAAGGCTGTTAGTTCTGGGAACTACTTTTATTGGGAATGGGTTCAAGAGGGAACAATAAATATATATCTAGAAGAGTATAAAAATCTTTCAAATTCAGAAAGAAATAAAATTCTAAAGGGATAGGGAGGGGGGAAAGGATAAGGGAGGGATCCTGAGAGGGGAGGGTGAAGGAATAGGCTAAAGG
This sequence comes from Trichosurus vulpecula, assembly GCF_011100635.1. Classification (NCBI taxonomy): domain Eukaryota; kingdom Metazoa; phylum Chordata; class Mammalia; order Diprotodontia; family Phalangeridae; genus Trichosurus; species Trichosurus vulpecula. The sequence goes on from NC_050573.1 coordinate 479,573,071, forward strand.
GAGGATATAGAAGGGTGTTTAGATTAATGGGAATGAGAGGATAAGGAAGGGATCCTTGAGGGGATAAAGGTGAGATCTTTAGAGGGGAGGATGAGGGAATAGGTCAAAGGGGGAGGTAAAGACGGGTTTTTAAATTCTTGGAAGTTGGAGGATAAGGGAGTGATCCTTGGATGAGGGGTAGGATAAGTAATAGGAGGGCAAGGAGCAGGTAGAAGTAGAGCAGAGGAGTTGGGAGAGAGAGGAAATAAAAGATACTCAAATGTAAAGAAAAGATTAGACATAGAATTCAGTAGGGAAAGTATATGTCTATATATGCATATATGTATGTATATATGTATATTTATATGTATATATCTATATACAAATATATTCATGTTTAATTGTAGCTTTTGGAGGGGGAGGCAAAAGGGGGAACAAAGAACAAAGTAAAAAGTGTACAGCAGAGAACAAAAGAAAACTAACAAAGAAGCAAAGAAAAGATGGACAACTCTCAACACAATGCATAGTATTTATTATATAGGCTTTCCCGAAATGGAGATTTATTGCCATATATTTTGAATCCTCTCTTAAGTTCTGTTGTATACATGACATGCTTTTCTTTTCTTATTTCTTATTTAAGTTTCAGTATTTAAGTTTATAATGTTTCTTTTTTTTCTTATTTTATATTTACATTTTCCAATAAAAAAGAAAAAAAGATAAATGTGTGGAAAAAGAAACCAAAAATAAACAAAAGAAGTTGCAGAAGAAGAGAAGAAAGGAGATTCTACTTTACTGAAGTCAGAAGGAGAAGAGGTAAATAAGAAATTGTGAAAAGCAGCAAAAAGCAGGTAATTATAAAATAGTCCAAAACTAGAGAAAAGATTAAAAATGAGAGGGGAGGAGTTTGGTGAAGGGGAAGAGAGCCAATGGGAAAACAGTTGCTTTAAAAACAGATTAAGCTACAATAAGTATATAGACATAGTGCTTTATTTACAGAGAAGAAAAAAAATCCTAATTTGGGAAAAAATAGAACTACGGGTAAAACCATAACTCTATCATAACTATAAATGTAAATGGTGTTAATTCAATAAAATGAAAGAGTGACAGATTTGATAAGAAAAAAACATTTTTTTCAAAATGGCAGGAGTAAAGGTGGGGAATTTCCTGTACTCTCTAGAATTCCCAAACAACATTAAAATAATCCCTCAAAATGAATTCTGGGGAAGCAGAACCAATAAAAGGATGTGGTGAAATAATTTAAAAGGCTAAGATAACTCGGAATGTAAACAGAAAAGATCTGTCTTATTGAGGTGAGCATGGAGCACAATCCAGCACAGACTGATCCCCCTACAAACCAGTAGCAAAGGCCCCAAGCCTGGGCCCAAACAGTTAGGGAGACCCAGACCCCTGCACCAGGTAGCCAGTAGAGAGCCATGCCTGGGGCAAGCCAGCAGCAGGTCTTTGAAACAACTGAATCCACATCAGCTGCTTCCAGAGCTCTCAGCACACAGATAATAAAGTGGTTGGATAACAGATCAGAAGGAAATTACAGGAGTTTCTTTGCAGACACTGGGTACATGACTCTGTTGAGTTGTCTATGTGTGCTTCTGGGTCACAGTTTCAGGGCAAGAAGGAATAAAAGGAGCAGCAGCCCTTGTCACAAGTCTTCCAAAGTGGAAAAGAGTGCTTGTGGTTGCTCACAGACAGCATAGGTCAAGAGAGCTCTCCACCTTGGAAAAACTGAAACTTGCATGTCCCCAGAACTAGCTCTAAACACAGAAGCATAAAAAATGTTAAGTTTGGTACAGCATCTCCTCCTCCTCACTAGCAGAGCAGAACATGAAATTAAATGTCAAGAAAAAGGATGGAAAATGAACATACAACAAAAAAAGAATCTGACCATAGGAAGTTACTATGGTGACAGGCAAGAACAAAATACAAGCTTGGAAGCAGACAATAAGAACAAAGACAATAAGAAAAAAATACATGTAAGACTCAAAGGGGAAAAAAGTAAATTGGTCTTCTAAAAATCAAAGACAAAGAGAAAAAAAGCAGTAAATAAATGTAAGTGATGCAAGACAGAGTCAACAGCTTGGTAAAGGAGACACAAAAAATACTGATATGAATAAAATAACACTTTAAAATACAGAATAGGGCAAATGTTTAAAAAGGCAATAAAAATCCACTGAAGAGAAGAATTCCTTAACAAAACAGAGTTGGCCAAATGGAAAGAGGCTCAAATATTCACTGAAGCAAAGAACCCCAGTGGAGGCAAGATGGTGGGGAAAAGGTAGGGACTCTCCTCAGATTTCCTGAAAATCCCTCAAAAAATTTTAAATAATGCCTCAAACTCTGGAGCAGCAGAACCCACAAGAGAACAGGGGGAAACAATTTCCTAGCCCTAGAAAACTTAAAAGGTCTGCAGGACATGTCTGTTGTACCTGAGTGAGAGCTGAGCTCAGTCAGACAGGCTGTGCCTCAGCACCAGTAGTAGGCCTTGGGGGATAACTAAATAAGTGGCAGCAGTGCTGTTTTCCCAACCTCTCAGCTACAAATGGTATGGGGGTCAGACAACTGGTCAGAAGGAGATTACAGGAGTTCCTTTGTTGGCACCAGGGATAGGACTCTGTTGTGTTGCCCATATTTATATCTGGGTCACAGTCCTGGTTCTCAGTCTTAGGGCAAGAAAGAGCACTAGTCCACCAAAGCCACATTTGAACTGGGACCCTGGTCTTAGGTCCAGGGTGGAAAATAGTGCTTTTCGTCATTCATAGACCAGAGTACAAGCAAGGAGATTCATAAACGCATTTCTCCTTAAATCACACCACCTTAGAAGAACTAAAAAGTTACTGGTCCCCCAAATTCTCTCTGAAAACCACTGCAAAAAAAAAAAACCTCAAGCTTGGTACAGTGCCTACTCCACTCTGGAAGCAGAACCCCACTTTAGCATAGAGATAAACATCAAGAAACAGTATGGGAGAAGATTCTGGAAAGATGATGGAGTAGGTCAGAAAATTCCAAGCTCTAGAGATTTCTCTTACAAACAAGACAAACTATTGTGTCAGGGTGAATGTAGAGCAGGAAAAATAAACAAGAGTTAGGGCAGAACAGTGGTCCTCCTGCGACAACTGGAAGAAGATCTGAAGAAAAATCTTAGCACTACAGTTTGGTTCCTCTGAAGTATAAACACTTCCAGCTAGATCTAATCTAATCCTAAAGAATGAGTGGGCCAAAGAACAAATTATAGAAACAATCAATAACTTCATTCAAAAGAATGATAATAATGAAACAACATACCAAAACTAATGGGATGCAGCAAAATTTGTTCTTAGAAGAAGTTTATATCTTTATATGCTTTCATGAATAAATTGGAAAAACAGGAGATCAAAGAATTGAGCATGCAACTAAGAAAGCTAGAAAAAGAAGTATTTAAAAATCTCTAATTAAATGCCAAATTAGAAATTCTGAAAACCAAAGGAGTGGTTAATAAAATTGAAATTAAGAAAACTATTGAAGTAATGAATAGAACTAAGAGTTGGTTTTAAGGAAAAAAAATCAATAAAATAGATAAACTTTGGTTAGGATGATTAAAAAAAAGAAAAAAGAAAAGAAAACCAGATTACTAGTGTCAAAAATGGAAAGGGTGAAGTTGCCATCAATTAAGAGGAAATTAAAAGTGTAATTAGGAATTATTTTTACCAAACTCCATGGCAGTAAATCTTAGCGAAATGGTTGAATATTTTAAAAAAAATATATAAATTGCACAGATTAATGGAAGAGGAAATAAAATACTTGAATTACCCCATTTCAGAAGAAGTTAAAGAAGTCATCAATGAACTCAATAGGAAAAAAATCTCCAGGGACAGATGGATTTACAAGTGAATTCTACCAAACATTTAAAGAACAAATAATTCCAATTCTACATAAACTATTTGTTAAAATATAAAAAAGTGAATCTGAGCAGATTTGAGAGTGTTAGAAACAATGAGCAGTCTGAGTGGGGCAAATTTTCAAGCCAAGAGAGTCTGAAAGGCTGAGGGGACGAATCTGTAGGTTGGGAGAGCGCTTGGTGTGTGGAGCTGCTCCAGACAGCACCAAAGCAGAAGAAGTTGCTGAAACCAACCAGCAAGACAGGCTGGGAGAAAGCTGGGTGCCCAAAACCAGTGGACATCCCCAGGCCTCCCAAAAGGGAGTCTGTGGAAGGGACGAGAGGCAGCAGCGCAGTGCCGCTGACTGTGAGACTCCTGAGGCTTGCAGCCCAAAGGTATGAAACTTGTCTTCTTGAACTTCTGGGAGACATAATGGCCAGGTATATGCCTCTAATCCCTGCCCCCCCCCCTCCCCACCCAGAGAATTCTTTGCGAAAAAACACTGGAATAGAGGAGACAGAAGTGGGGCTTCAGTGACCAAGAAGTGGGAGTTCCTGAGTCCCAGAGGGGCAGAGGCAGCATGGGTCAACACCAGGAGCCCAGACATACCCTTGCACCCCCAGGGGAAGTGACAGACAACAGCATAAACAACAAAAAGCTGAGACCATTGCTGAAGAGCAACAGTGCTGGAGAGCAGGGGAAGAGGAGACTTCAGGGCACCCAGACCCCTCCCCCACACCTCAGGAAACTGAAGGCTATAATACACAAAATATAGGAATATAAACAGTTAAGCCTTATTGAATAACAAGGGTTTTTTCCCTATGTTTTCCTGTTTACCTTTTTAGGTCTCTCTTGGGTTTTGTATTTGAAGATCAAATTTTCCATTGAGCTCTGGCCTTTTTATCAGGAAGGTCTGGAAATTCCTTATTTCATTGAATGTCCATCTCCTTGCCTGAAAGATTAGGCTCAATTTTCCTGGGTAGTTGATCTTTGGTTGTAGTCCAAGCTTCTTTGCCTTAGGGAATGTCATATTGCAGTCCTTCCAAAGTTTTAATATAGAAGCTAAAGGTCTGGTGTCACCCTGACTCTAGTTCCTTGATATTTGATTTTTTTTTGACTGCTTGTAGTATTTTCTCCTTGACCTGATAATTCTGGAATTTGGCTACAACATTCCTTGGAGTTTTCAATTTGGGATCTCTTTCAGGGATTGGGCAGTTGATTCTTTCAATGACTATTTTACCTTTTGGTTCTAGGACCTCAGGGCACTGTCCTTGATGATTTCTTAGAAGATACTGTCTAGGCTCTTTTTTTCATCATGGCTTTTGGGAAACCAATAATTCTTAGGTTTCCTTAGGTCACTTGTTTTTCCAATGAGATATTTTTCATTTTCTTTTTTTTTTTCATCTTTAGATTTTTGTTTGACTGATTCTTGGGCCTCATAGAGTCATTAGCTTCTGCTTGCCCAATTCTACTTTTTAACAAATGATTATCTTCAGTTAGCTTTTGTATCTCCTTTGTCCATTTGGTCAATTTTTCCTTTAGAGGAGTTATTATCTCCAGATAAATTCTGTACTTCCTCATCCATTTGGCCAATTTTACTTTTTAAGAAATTGTCCTCTTCATTGAATTTTTTTTTTCATTTTGTCATTTGCATTTTTGAAATCATTGGTCAATTTTTCTTCTGCTTCTCTAATTTTGTTTTTAAATTCCTTCTGGAGCTCTTCTAAGAATTCTTTTTGGGCTTGAGAAGAATTCATATTCCTTTTAAGGTTTCAGATGTGGGTATAGTGTCAAGGCTATCCTCTTTTGAATTCATGATTTGGTCTTCCCTGTTCCCATAGTAAGATTCTATGGTTTTTACTTTTCTAGTCTGCTTCATATTTATGGTGGTTGCCTTTTTCTGGCCTTTAAAGTGGATCTCTGCTTCTGGGGCACAGGGAGCTCTGTCCTACACTTTTTGTGGTAGGAGCTAGGGTCTTGATTACTGGCTTTATGTGCTGTATGTAGTCTCCAGTTATTTCAGCTAAAAGATACACACACACACACAACATACATATATACACATACATACACACATACACACACACACACACACACACACACACACACACACGCATATTGCTGCTGTTCACCTTGCGCTGAAGTAGAGTTAGTTGGTCTGTGTTGAGGCCAGGTCTTTCCCCTGGGGATACATTGTAGCTCACAGCATAAGGTTTGGGGGAGGGGTGGTCTTGCTGCTGGACATCATCTGCTGCTGTAGGGCTGGATAGGCTCAGACACTGGTGGATGCTGGTGCTGGTGCCTGCCAATTCCCCTGGCTGTGCAGAGGCATGCTTAGGGTCCTGGTGTTGGCACTTGCTGGCTCCATACCCCTGGGGCTCAGGGTCGTCTGCTGAGGTGGGGCTTATTGGAATGATTCTGGTCCTGCCCTGGACCCCTTTAGCCACTGCAGGAGGGACCCTTCCCTTTGAACTCCCTAGCCTCTCAAGCTAAAAGACTGTTGTCCTTCTAGGATTCACTGTTCCAGGATTTTTCCTGGGGCAATATACTCTAGGTTTTTCAAGGTTAACAAGGAGGGGGATGAGAGTACTTACTTTACTGTGCTTCTGTCTCATACAGTTCTGAGAGATCCCCATCCTTCACTGAGATGTTTGGGGATTGCTACTGCTACCTGTAATTGAGTTTGCTGTGGCAGCCTGGTACCATTCTGCCAAAGCTGAGTCTTTGCTGGTGCAGCTCATGCACTCTGCAATCTCTCAGCCAGGTGCAACAGATCCTTCCCATCAACCTTCTCAGCTTGTCCTGGGCTGGAAATCTGCCACATTCTATCTCCCAGTTCATTCTATCTCCTGAAAATTTGTTCAAATTCACTTCTCAGAAGGACCCAACAGAATTTATGGGAGAGCTCTGGTGAGTTGCTGCTTTCACTCCACCATCTTGGTTCCATGACACAAGCATTCTTGAAAGCAATTTGTAACTATGCCCAAAGGCTTATAAAACTGGGCATACCCTTTGACCTAGCAATATCACTTCTAGGTTTGTATCCCAAACAGATCATAAAAATGGGAAAATGACCCATATATACAAAAATACTTATAGCAGCCCTTTTTTGTGGTGGCCAAGGATTGGAAACTAAGGAAATGCCCATTAATGGGGGAATGGCTAAAAAAGTTGTGGTATATGAATGTAATGGAATACCATTTTGGTATAAGAAACGATGAACACGTAGACTTCAGAAAAACCTGGAGAGAGTTATATGAACTGATGCTGAGTGACATGAACATTGTGCACAGTAACAGCTACATTGTGTGACTAACTTTGATAGACTTAGCTCTTCTCAGTAATACAAGGATCTAAGACCACTCCAAAAAACTCATGATGGAAAATGCTATCTACATCCAGAGAAAGAACTTTGGTATCTGAATGCAGATGGAAGCATATTATTTTCTTACTCCCTTTTTTATTGTTCGTTTTGTTTTGTTCTTCTTGCTTGTGGTTTCTCCCCTTGGTTCTAAGTCTTCTTTAGAGCATGAGTAATGTAAAAATATGTTTAATATGAATATATGTAGAGCCCATATCAGATGGCATGCCATTTTGGGAAGGGAGGAGAGAAGGGAGGGGGAGAAAATTTGAAACTCAACATCTTATGGAAATGAATGTCAAAAACTAAAAATAAATAAATAAATAAATAAATAAATAAATAAATAAATAGATAAATAGATAAATAAATAAATAAATAAATAAATAAACTGATCTAGAGAACAGATCAAGAAGAGAAAACATAGGAATAATTTGACTACCTGAAAGCTACAATCAAAAAAAATAATTTTATATCATAATTCAAGAATTAATAAAATTTGTCATGAAGTTCTAGAACAAGAAGGCAAGGTAGAAAAAGGAAAAAAAAATCCACTGCACACCCCTGAAAGAGATCCTACAAGGAAATCCTACAGGAGTATCATAGCTAAATTCCAAGACCCCCATCTCAACAATGAAATAATATGAGAAAAAGAAAACAATTGAAAAGGTTGGAGCTAGTATTAGAATCACAAAAGACTTAGCAGCAGTGACTTAAAGACCAGAGGTCTTCGAACACTATATATCGAAGAGCCAAGAACTAAGTCTGTGGCCAAAAATATCATACCCCGCCCCCCAAATAAAGTATAGTTTGGAATGAAAAAAAAGTATTCCATGAATTGCCAGACTTTCAGAATTTTCTTGCAAAAAAAATACAACCCTGTATTTAATAGAAAATTTGACATAGAAAATTCAAGAGAAATACGAGGCATGCATCAGAGACTAATTACAAAGGACTCAATAAAGACAGATTGTTTACTTTTATATGAGGAAATGGAAAATGTATTTCTGAGATTGCTTTTAATAATTGAGTAGTTTGAAAGAAAGATTTGGGTAGACCTGAGTATGATGTGATTCTAAAAAGTGAAACCATTTAGGAACAGGTAAAAAGAATAATTATACAAATGAGGTGAAAGAGCTAGAACTGACACAGAGGAATTACAAGGGAGAGGGTGGTTAGTAGTTCTTTTATCCTACTCTCATCACAAATGAGTTAAAAAGGAAACAATACATATATATCTAGAAAGGTATACAAGTCTTCTAAATTCAGAAAGGAATAAAAAATTAAGGGAATAGATTGGGGGAGTGAATAAAGGAAGGATTTTTAGAGGGAACCCTACTCACATCAGCTCTGGGTTAAAGAGAGAACAACATATGCATTTAGAAGAATAAAAGTCTTCTAAATTTATAAAGAAATAAGAGGGAATAGTATGGGGGTGGTACAGAAGGCTGTCTAGATTATTGGGGGGAGGTTAAGTAATAGGAGGACAAGGTACCAGGCAGAAGCAAAGTAGAGGAGCCAGGAAGGAGAGGAAATAAGAGATATATCAAACATAAAATAAGGATCATGAATAGAATTTATTAAGCAAAAAAGCAGGGGAAGTAATCATGATCTCAGCCAAGTTAAAGCTAAAATGGATTTAATCAAAAGAGAAAAATAGGTAAGCTACATTCTATGTAGGTCATTAATTAACATTGTTTTAGATTATTTAAAATAGCTAGACAGTATAAGTTAGGAATATTGCTGGGGTGTAGGACATGATGAATTGGTGGACTTGGAAAAATATGGAAAGATTTGCACTTATGAAGCAAGATTGCTATCTACCCTCAGAGACAAAGATGACAAACAATTACAGTACAGTCTTACATAAATTCATATGAATGTATATTTCTATATATGAGTATGATTATTAAGTATATGCATGTGTAAGTGTATGCATGTGCATATGTACATATATGTATACACATGTATGTGTATATACAGACATATGTATATATATGTCTGTATATATATACACATATTTATGGATGTATGTAAATATATTCAAGCTTAATTATAGCCTTCTTGGGGGAGGAGGATTAAGACAGAAAAAAGAACAAAGTAAAAAGTTCACAACAGAGAACAAAAGAAAATTTACAAGGAAGCAAAGAAAAGATGGACAGTTCTGAACACAATGTGTAGTATTTATTGTATAGGCTTTCTTGAAATGTAAATTTATTCCTCTATACTTTCAATCCTCTCTTACATTCTGCTGTTCATATGGCAAGCTTTTTTTCTTGTTTTGTATTTAAGTTTATAATATGTTTCTTTATCTTTTTATTGTGCATTTGTTTTTAGTATTTACACTTAAAATAAATTAATAAAAAAGAAAGTATCTGGAAAAATGAACAAATATCAGAAAAAGATCCTTATTATAGAAAGCTATTATGGTGACAGTGAAGATCCAAACAGAAACTCAGAAGACAAAGTCAAAACTTCTATATCTAAAACTTCCAAAAAATCCCCAGGCCATGGCAGTGCTCAAAAAGGATTTTAAAAATCAAATAAGAGAGGTACAGGAAAAATTGGGAAAAGAAATGATAATGATGCAAGAAAATCACAAAAGAAGAATAAACAGTTTGATAAAGAAAGCACAAAAAAATAATAAAATAACACTTAAAAAAACAGAATAGGCCATATAGTAAAAGAGGCTCAAAATTTGAAATGAAGAGAATGCCTTGAAAAGCAGAATTGGTCAAATGGAAGAAGATATACAAATATCTACTGAAGAAAAGGCTCCTTAAAAAGTAGAATTGGCCAAATGGAAAAGGGAGTATGAAAGATCACTGAAAAAAATAATCCTTAAAAATTTGAATTGGACAAGCAAAAGCTAGTATTTATGAGACACAAAAACAAAATCAAAAGAATAAAACAATAGATAACAATGTGAAATAGCTCACTGGAAAAAAAACTGACCTGGAAAATAGAATCAGGAGAAATAATTTAAGAAGTATTAGACTACCTGAAAATCATAGTCAAAAAGAGCCTCCTGGAATCCAGGAATTCCTTTTCCTGTAGTATATATATTTACAGTAGATTTTCTTTTTCTTGCCTTTTCAATGAGTAATGGATTAAAGGTGTGTGTGTGTGTGTGTGTGTGTGTGTGTGTGTGTGTCTGTGTGTGTGTGTGTGTGTGTGTGAATTTGGCATTCAAAACAAAACTAAAACAAACCCAAAACATTTTAGAAGCTAATATAAATGAAAACTAATAAAACTGTTAAACCTTTAGCCAACCTGAATAAAAATAAAAGGGCAAAGAATGAAATCAACAAAATACCACAGGTGTCAGGTGAAATCATAATATGTCAAAGAAATAAAAAGAATGTTAAGAAAATCTCATACATAGTTACATATTCACAAAATTTAGAACATAAAAAAGAAATGGAAGAATGCATTCAAAAATATATCCAAACTGACAGATGATCAAATAGAGATCCTAAATAACCCAATCTTAGCAATGGAAATAGTGTGTGATGTACTGTAACTAATTTTAAAAAAACCTCCTGATTCTGTGGAAATTTTTCATACTTTTAGAGCATATTTAGTATGCATGCTAAAAAAATTATTCTTAAAAATGAGAAAAAATATCACCCTATGAGAATCATTTTATGAGTCCTAAAACCTAAACCAGTGAAGGATAAAATCCAGAAGGATACCTCCTAATTAATACCACTAATGAATATCAATTCTAAGACCACAATGATTTATTAAAAAATAATTCATTATGACATTATGGATTTATTTGAGGGATGCAAAGATGTTTCAACATGGGGAAAATAATCAATGTGATTTATCATAAACAGAAACATCCAAAACCATGTTTACCAAAATATTTGCAGTAAGAGTCTTTCATAAAGTATAATGCTCAGTTACACTAAAAGGCTTACAAGGACCTAAAATAGAAAGCAAGCATCACATAAAATCGATACATATTTTGAAATTGTTTCCAAAAAATATGGGAGTGAAGCAAGCATGCTCACTATCCCCACTATTATTTGATATCATTCTGGAAATGGCAACAATAGCTCTAAGATAAGACAAAGAAAATAAAGTTTAAAAGACAGGTAAAATAGAGATAAAACTAACCATCTTTATTTGTGACATGATGATTTACTTGGAATATTTTAGGGAAGCAGCAAAGATATTAATGGAAATAATTATTTGGGGTAGCTAGGTGGAGTAATGTATGGAGCACTGGACATTGAGTACAAAAACAAACAATCCACATTCAAATCTGACCTGAGACACTTATTTGCTGTGGGACATTGCACAAGTCACTTGCTTCTGTTTGCTTCTGTTTCCTCGGCTATAAAATGTGGATAACAGTAGCATCTAGATCCCATGGTTATGGTGAATATCAAATGTGATTAATCTGTAAGGTGCTTAACACAATGCCTCAAAGATAGTAGGCATGACATAAATGCATCATTGTCATTGCTTCAGCAAAGTTACAGGTTGCCCTCAAAAGCAACTTAATTAATAGTATTAGTAATCAATGTATATTATACTGTATCCGTGAGGCAAAAGGGGAAAATCTTAATCCAAATAACTATGAAATATATTCTTCAGAGAGAACGTATATGCCAAAGCACACAAAAGATTTAATTATGAAATTCTTCCTAAAGAAATAAAGAATGACTTTAATAGATGTAGAAATACAGCGCTCATGTCTGGTCTGCAACAATAAGTGACAAATAAAAATACTGTCAAAGTTCATTTATACTTTTAATGCTTTACTGATTAAATTATCAAAGGGATACTTTATAGAACTTGATGAAATAATAGTAAAATTCATTTGAGAAACAAACATATAGAAAATTAAGGGAAATGATGAAAAGAGATAGGGACCAAGGGGGAATATCATTTTCAGATCTCTATACTAAAAAAGCAGAAGTCATCAAAATGATCTGGTATTAGTTAACATGGAGAGGAATATGAATCAGACAAATGGGATAAGGGAAAATCAGAAACAGTGGAACCCAATAACCCTGTGTTTACTCATGCAGAAAACACAAATTGCTCAGGAGAGCATTAGTTATTTGATTTAAAAAAACCCCTTCTGGGAAAATTGGAAAGCAGTCTGGCAGAAATTAGCCATAGACCTACACCTTACACCACATTGTACAATATATTCTAAATGAATACATAACGTTAATATATGGTACAATACCATAAGAATACTAGAAGAGATCACATATCTCTCAGAGATATGGTTAGCAGATATATTCTTAACCAAGCAGGGCAAAGAGGTAATTATAAATGATAAAATAGCAAACTTTGATTATATGAAATTACAAAGATTCTGCATAAAAATAATTAAGGCAAATAGAAGAAGCTATTTCAATAAAATGGGAAAAAATCCTTTCATCAAATTTCTCTAAGGGTTTTATTTTGAAGATAAGCAAGTAATACAGAAACACACATGAACATGTATCCACACATATCTATACACACACACACACACACACACACACACACACATATATATATATATATATATATATATATATGGCCACAAGTCATCCTCTGTAGGTAAATGGCCAAAGGATATGTTTTTAAAGGAATAGTTTTTAAGAGAAAATTTCATACTCTTAAGAACCATATGAAATGATATTTCAAATTTCTACCAATAAGAGGAATACAAATTTTAAAAATTGCAATATTTTGCTTCATACCCATCAATTGGCAAGGATGAAAAATTATGAGAATAGTCAATGTTAGAAAGGTTGTGAGAAGATAAAAAAGGCCTGTATTTTATTGGTGGACCTGTGAATCAGTACAACATTTTGTGAAGTAATTTGTAATTGTGTAAATAAAGAGACTAAAATGTCAACGCCCTTTAATCAACCTACAGATTTCACTACTGGGCTCATACCCAAAGGAGGCCATTGATAAGAAGAAAGTTTCCACATATACCAAAATATTTATAATAGTAACTGTCAGAAAACTGTAGTAATATTACAAGCCCTTTTTGGTGATAGCAGAAAATTGGAGACAAAATAGATGTCCATTGATTTGGGAAATGGCTAAACAAATTGTGCTATACGAATGTAATGGAATATTACTATGCTGAAAAAAAAAAGCTGTCAAGTGGTGAATACAGAGAATCATGGAAAGATTTACATAAATTGATGCAGAATAAAGTAGACACAAGAAAACATAATGTACAATGACTACAAGAACATAAATGTAAAGAACCACCTCAAAATCATCAAAATCAAATGTTGCATAATTATTAAAGAAATCAGGACTTGAAAAATGAGATATGAGGAAAACTTTCATACTCTAACGTTTTGCAGATATAGAAGATCCACAAGTGTGACATTGAGTATATTTACAAATGTTTTTTGATGTATTGATCAGTTATGCTGTTTTTTCTTCTTACTTTTTTCATTTTTGTCTTTAAAATAGTATTTTTATATGGGATTCCTTTCCTAGAACGTGCAGGAATACTGGGGAGGGGAGGGACGGAACTGTGGTGTTGTAAAAAACAAGAGACATCAATAAAACCTTATTTTAAAAATAAAGTTCTGATTGACGTATCAGTAAATAGATTAGTAAATATTTTTTATCACATGACATCCTCAAATCAGATGAAGAATGAACCTTAAGAACAAAATTAATCCCTATTTGAAGCAAGAAGTCAGTTTTACAAATGGAGCAAGTAACCAGGTTCTCCCCTCAATATAATTCAGTCTCCTTGGGGATAGGGACTGTTTCATTTTTGTCTTTGTATTTTCAGAGCCTAGCCCAATGCCTCACACACAATAGAGAGGCTTACTGAATGAATTCTGAATATTTTCCCTTCCCCAGCTGAAAATACAACTGGAGGCTTGAAGTCTTCTCTTGGCTTTCATTGGCCTTTCTCTGAGATTTAACTATAGGTTATGTGATTTCAAAAGATCAGATTTACTCTCTCTAGTTATGGTTATTAAGGAGCTAAGTATGGACACCTATTTTTTTTGCTGAGAGATTTTTTTTTTAAAATCATGTGATCTTGAATAAGACCCCAAATTGCTTAAAACCTGAGCTACCATGAAGCTAGAAGATAATATGCAAACTCACATTATATTCACAAATATTCACATATGCTCGCACATAGAGTCATTATGGGAGTTAGAGCTACTTTGGAGACATTCAGTGAGGAATGTTATCTGCGTACTCACACTTCATAATAACAGAGATGTTTTCTGTGCAAAATATCTTCCCTTCAGCAATATTGTGCATTCATGGTTCATGGCATTATATCTATAGCAATTACAATTTCATTTTCTCTTAAAGAACATTTGTTCATTTCTAGCAAGTCATGAAATAGATGTCCTGGCTTGGCAGGGGGATAGTATTAGTAATCAATGTATATTATACTGTATTAGCACTTTATCCAGAAACAAAGAGTAGATGTTATATGATAACCCATTCTGAGTTAGGTAATAAAGGGAAAATGTAGGAGCTTGGTGGAAGCAAAAGAAGAACTAGAGAATCACATGTTGCCACATAGCCAAGCCAGGAAAGATAGTGTGTCCAGATGTTTTTGAAAGAGATTATCTGACAATATAGAAAAATTTTACAAGGAATAATTTTTGATTTCATACTTGAACTCAGTGGCCCCATTAAATCAAAGCAAAGTTTGGGAACTAAAGGTAATTTTTTTTCTTTCAATCTTTAATCAAAATGTCATTTATTTTCTGATTTTCATCTTTACTCACCTTTAATCAAAAGAAACATTAAAAATTCCAGAATTCTCACATTTACAAAACAATAGAGTTGTACCAATGCTCAATTAGAAAATAACAATAATAGCTTAGACAGCTCTTGTAACATTGGTAAAAAGTTAGACTCAGCATATGTGAAATTCAAGAAACATCTAGCTCTCTTTTATTGAAGGTACTTCTGAGGATCCTTGATTCCCCCATTTGTGTTATTTCTTCTCACCTGCTGACCTAGATATCGGTTGATTTTGTAGATTGAATAGCATATCTGCTTGAAAACAGTTAACAAAAGCTTTGAACAAAGGGTGATTATGGTTACAAATCTTTTGCAGGTTTCTGTTACCTTCTTTTGGCAGGTGTAGGTCTTTATTTGCTGAAATAACTTCCTCTTTTAGAAGGCTGGCTCCATGCCTTCTTTGTTTCAGCTGACATGCCAGCCTCTATTTAACTATTCACTTTTTTTTAACTGCCAACCATCTGGAGTTAAACTGATTGTGGGGAAAATGGGGGAGGAGGGAGAGGATTTTTTTTTTACCTTTCATAATTGTTATCAAGGTGAAAGGTTTTGTCAGACACATGAATGAACCTTCTCAGATCAGATTTCGATGGCACTTCAGAGTGGCAAAAAAGGTTTTTTTCAGATGCTTACTCATAAAACAGAAACCAGAGGCAAAGGAACATGGGAATAGGACCAAAAAATGTGTCTAGAAATAAAGATCTTCTCAATTATAATTCAAACAAAAACAAGTGAGAAACTGTACTCTGTTGAGGCACTATTGGCCAAGCATCTGGGCTTTGGATTCATGCATAATTAAGCTTTAGACAGCTGCAGGCTTCTACAGTGCAACAGGGCACAGGATATCATAATACACAGTAGGCTGCATATCAATGGAACTGTATTTAGATTCACATGAAGCATAAGATTAAAAGACATCAGCAAAAATTAAACAGCATTCAAAATGTCAATGAACAGTTGGACAGGACACCATAAAAACAATGAGAATGTCCTGCTTTCTCTCAATTGTTCTTTTCCTCCCACAAAGAGATTTGTGCAACACTGCTGACTTTGTTCTAAAATGAAGAGAATTAGATCAAAGGAATCAATGAGCATTAATCAAGTTTCAGGGCATCGCAGGGAGAATGAAAATGGCTTGTTTTATTTTTAAAGACTTAACTGAGAAAATCACACACAAGCATTGGAACATTGTGATATACAGATGGTGAGCTTTCAGGAGAATTAAATATTCATGAAAGATAAAAATGTTTCCAGTTACATTTTTAACACATTATACTTTTAGCTCAATGCTCTTTGTGCTCACATATTATGCAGATCCTTTTTTTTCCCTTACAAATTCTGCACAGTGCTTCCTTGGCTGCATGTGGGGATTGAGTCCTATTGCAGTTAAGGTGAACACACTATGCCAGTTACCTTCATTCAGGGACTTTGGCTAGCTCCTTCATTACACTTTCTTTGGAATGAGGGAAATAGCTGTCCTTGGAAACTGTACTAAGCCTCCATCATATTCTAAATACCAGGGTCCCAAGAAACCTTTCCTGGACCAGAGAGGAAAGAATAGCTCTTCCAAGTAACAGAATTCTCAATTCAGGTTGCTCGGACTCAGGCTCCTTTCTGCCAGATATTTACCGTTTCATTGCATATACTCACTTTAAGGGGAGCCAAAGGAGGTTCTCAGAGGTTTTTAATCTGATTAACTTGATTGGAATAGGAAGGATAAAAATTCATTGTCCTTAGGACAAGACTATCATTGTTAGTACCAGAATTGTTATTAATAATTGTCTCTATACTGGCTAGATTTATATTCCTTCTCCATCTTCTTCTCCCAGCTTTAAAGTGGATTTTTTTGTGCATTGGGAAAGATTTTTTTTTGCATGGGAGTGATATAAAGAACTCATTGATGAATTAGTGGAATTAATGAAAACAATTCTGTATGCCAAGAAATTTGGAAAGTGGGTAATAGAGTCTTCAAGATGTAAATTGGCTTCCTCTTGGATTTATTTAATTTTAAGAGAGGCAAGAAACTGACTGTAGCTTTTAAAACTATTGTTACAAGATTAATATTAGTACTCTTGTTACATAATAAATAATTATTATGCCTTTGTTTCTATCATTCAGTAGCCCTTTCTCTTGGTATTTTAAGATGATTAGTATAAAAGATCAGTAATTAAAGAATAACTAAGCTTTTCAGTAGCTATATCACTTGAGTGGTAAGCAGGTTAACTTTATTTACCTCTTTTAATTCTGTCACTAGTGGTGTACACTGGCCAGCCATAGCTACTTTTCTTCTTTATGGCAAGGAAATAGTTAATTTGTTCAGTTATTTAGCATAGAATATCTTATCCTGGGTGTAGTTTAGATCTAGATTTATCAATAGAGAAGACTTGAGAGAAACTAACCAAATTCATTTTTCCCTCTGAGAATTTCTTGCTTTTCTATCCCTTCTCCTTTTCTCCTCACCTTCCCCTTTCAACTCTTGGCTGGGACTAGGGAGGGAAGTTTGTTCATGTCTATGTGTTATATAAATTAATGTAACACACTTATATGTACGTGTTTTCAAAGAACAATTAAACCCTTGATTTTTACATATGAATCCATTTCATTTAAATATTTACAATCTCATAATATGTACTTAGGAATTATTGATAGAACCAAAGTATCACCTTCTCATCTCCAGTGGATAACAAGCTATTATGCAGCATCCTCATGAGTGCTGCATTTGGCAGAGCAAGGTGCTCTGATGTTGCCCGGTAAGCAGAGAGAGAAGTGTGGGACAAGTTAGAGGGAGTGTGTGTCAGCCAGGCAATAATCATTTATTAAGCACCTACGATGTGTGAGGGAAAACAAGAGGCAGAAAAGAGTTTTTGTCCTCAAAGAGTTTATAATCTAATGGGGGAGGCAACAAGGAAAAAAATATAGACAATCAAGCTATGTATAGAAAATATAGGAAATAATTGAAATAGTAAAGGAATTAGAATTAAGAAGGGTTGAGAAAGATTTCTTGTAGAAAATGTAATTTACCTGGGACTTAAAAGACTGAAGCCAGTAAGCAGAGATGAGGAGGGAGAGTATTTCAGACACTGGGGACAGCTAGAGAAAATGCCAGAACCTGAAAGATGGAGTGTCTTTTTTGTGGAACAGCAAGGAGGTCAGTGTCATTGGATCAAAGAATATCTGTTTGGGAGTAAGATTCAAGAAGACTAGAAAGGTGGGGGTGGAACTAGATGTTTATAAACATGTTTAAACATCAAAGAGAGGATTTATCCTGAAGACAATAGGGAGCCACTGGAGTTTATTGAGCAGGGTGAGATATGGTTGGATCTGCACTTTGTGAAGATCACTTTGGTGATTGGAGTTGGGAGAGAATTGAGGTAAGCAAACCTACCAGCAGGCTATAGCAATACTACAGGCATAGCATGATGAGGTACCCTTACCTGGGTGATGATAGTATCAAAGGAGAGAAGGAATAGTATTTAAGAGGCAAAGGTGAAATTAACAGATCTTGACAATAGATCTGATACTGGGGTAAGATAGTAGATAGTTATGAATTGAATGACAATGAGATTTTGAGTCTGAGAAACTGTGAAGATGGTGTTGTCCTCTGCAATAGAGAAGGCAGTTGGGGAGGAGGGCTTAGAGGGAAACAGAATGAGTCCAATTCTGGATATGCTTAACTAAAGATGTCTACTGGATATCCAGTTCAAAATGTATGAAACATAGTTTCAAATGTGAATTTGAAGGTCTGTAGTTAAGTTAGAGTAGGATAGCAGGATTTAAGAATCATTAACATGGAGATGATAATTAAATGCATGAAAGCTGATGAGATTATCGAATAAAGCAACATGAGAGAAGAAAAGAGAGCCCAGGACAAAGTCCTGAGGGACATCAATGACTAGAGAGTGTAATCTGGATGACCATACAGCAAAGGAGATGGAGGAGGAGTGATATGATATCTAGAAAGAGAACCATAAAAATGGTGTCCTGAAAACCTAGAGAAAAGAGAGTATTAAAAAAAGATTGTGATCAACAACATCAAAGGCTATAGAGAATTTGAGTAGAATGAAGACAGAGGAAAGGCTGTAGGATTTGGCAATCAAGAGGTCATTGATCACTTTGGAGACAGTAGTTTTGTTGCAATAATGAGGTTAAAAATCAGATTCTAAGGGATTAAGAAGAAAATGAGAGGAAAGAAAATAGACATACCTATTATAGATGACCTTTTTAATGAGTTTAGCTACAAAGGTCAGAAGAGATATAAAGCAATAGATCACATGAGAGTTTACTAAGTATGGGGCTGACATGGATATATTTGTAAACAGAAGGAAAGGAGCTCCTTCAAAAGAGATTAAAAATGAATAATAGAGTTGGGATGTATCTCATCTCTTTTGGAAGAAATGAGATAGAATGCAATCATTTCTGCTAGGAGAGGGATTATATCTAAGTGGTAAGGGTAACACTTCATGTGAGATAGGGATGAAGGAGAAGATAGTGGCAGAAAGAATATTTATGGGGATCCAAGATGGCAGAGCAGAGGAAGTAGCAGAACTCTTCCAAAATTCCCCTTTAAATAATACTTTAAATTGAATTCTAAAGTGTCAGAGCAGACCAATAAAATGTTAGAGCAAGGTATTTTTCTAGCCCAACACAACCTTGGAGGTAGAAAGGAGAGATCTATGATGTGCTGGTAGGGGCAGGCCCAGAGGCCACATAGCAGCATCACAAGCTGTGGGTATTTAAGATGAGAACAGCAAAAGCAAAGGCTTTGGGAACTTTCAAACCAGATAAAATAAGGGGATTGGGCAACTGATGAAAAAAGAATATACAGGACCCTTGTGCTAGCCTTGGGAATAGGACAAAACGTTGTTTGGAAACTCCATTGTGTAAATCAATTTCTGGGTCACCATTCCATAATGAAGAGGAACACTCTGTCACAAAGAGTGCAAGGGCCTGGAGTAGTATCATTTGTGTTCACAAGGGATCAGAAGCAGTATCACTTTCTATCTCAAGGAAGTAGGGGTCCTGAGGAGCAGTATCACTTAAGGTCCAAGGGAACAGGGACGCTGAAGGACAGTATTACTTCTGTTCTGAAGGAAAGATTGACCAGATTATACCATACTGTAAGGACCAAAAACTTCCAAATCCCCAAAGCTAGCTCTGAAAAAAGCAGTGACTCTCTAACCTCAGTCAAAGAACAGAGCCTAATTTTACTATAAAATTCAAAAACAAGAAATAGGAAGGAAAATGATCAAAGAACAATGATAAATCTGACTATAAAAAACTACTATGATGTATAAGATGAAGACGCAAACTCAGAAGACAATCACATCAAAACAGCTACAAGTAAAGCCTTAAAGCAAAACAAAAAAATGTGAATTGGACAGGAGACCAACAAGAATTCCTAGAACATTTAAATGATTAATATCCTAGAAGCAGAGAGTAAAATAGACATTGAAAGAATCCACCAATCACTTCCTAAAAGAAGATGCCAAAATGAAAACTCCCAGGAATATAATAGCCAAATTCCAGAGTTCCCAGGTCAAGGAGAAAAATATTGCAAGTAGCCAGCCAGAAAGAAACAGTTCAAATATCATGGAGCCACAGTGAAGATTACACAAAATTTAGCAGCTTCTATATTAAATGATTGGAGGCCATTGAATTTGATATTCTGGAAGGCAAAAGAGCTAGCATTACAACTGAGAATAACCTTCTTAGCAAAGCAGTATAATCCTTCAAGGGGACAAATGGTTATTTAATGAAATATAGGACTTTCAAGCATTTCTGATGAGAAGGCCAAAGATGAATAGCAAATTTGACTTGCAAATACAAGATTCAAGAGAAACATTAAAAGGTATACATGAATGAAAAGTTATAAACAATTCAATAAGGTTAAACTACCTACATGGGAAGGTGACACATTTAACTTCTAAGAACTTTGTCATTATTAAGGCAGTAAAAAAGATTCTACATAGACAGAGGGCACAGGAGTGAACTGATTATTTTGGGATGATTGCCAAAAAAATGGAGGGATGAGAAAGAGATGTGCTGTGAGAAGGGGGAAGTGAGAGGAAAAAATGGGGAAAATTATCTCATGTAAAAGAAGAATGCAGGAAAAAGCATTTACAGTGGAGGTGTAAATGGTGGGAATATGGTGTAACAACAATGTTACTAGAAGCTGCTGTGGAGGTGTAAGGCCAATAATACCAGCACACAGGAGGGCTGCTGGCACAAGTTCTTTGATCTGCTTTTCTAAGGAAAGCAACTTTAAGGGGTTTATAATCTCACTTTAATTAAACATATATATATCATTCACTGAGTCCAGGTGAAAAAGCACCCTGAACTTCAGTGAAAATACAAACAGAAATTACAAACAGAGAAAATAGAACAGAAATTACAAGCAGAAATTATATAAACAGAACAAAAGCACAAATCAACAGACAGGGCTTCTAATTGTCTGTCCATAGTAAAACATACATAATTACCAGAGGGAGAAGTACCAACATCTGGGTTTTCAAAGCAGCAGAGGGGAGAGAGGGGGCAGAACTCTTTAATGCCTACCCAGAGTCTCATCTGGCCAAGTCACAGAAACACTTTTACAATGAGCACACACCCAATGCAAAATGCTAAGCTCAGAGTATATATACACTTCTTCAGGGTCAGACCACAGAGGGCATCACAAACATGTCACTCAAACTTATGTGACTTAGGCTTTCTTGTGATTTAAGCAGGTCATCAAAGACTCTTGATTCAAACAAAGGTAAATCTCAATTAAAAGCACTTCATACCTTTAGTGCTGAGAAGAACTAGAACTCTAAAAGAAAAAAGAACAAAACAAAAAATCCCACTTTGCTTGCCATTATAAGTGGGCAAGGTTTGAACCTCACTCTCATCTGAATTGATTCAAAGAGGAAAGAGTATATATACACTATCAATTCATTGATTGTTTGTTTTTTTTTAAATTTTTTTTATGCAGACAGTGTTTATTTAATATTTTTAGTTTTCAGCATTAATTTTCACAAGAGTTTGAATTACACATTTTCTCCCCATTTCTACCCTCCCTCCACCCCAACATGGCATATATTCTGATTGCCCCATTCCCCACTCAACCCTCCCTTCTGTCACCCCACTCCCCCTCATTCCCTTTTCTCTTACTTTCTTGTAGGACAAGATAGATTTTTATGTCCCATTGCCTGTATATCTTACTTCCTAGCTGCATGCAAAAACTTTCTTTTGAACATCTGCTTTTAAAACTGAGTTCCAAATTATCTTCCCTCTTCCCTCCCCACTCACCCTCCCTAAGAAGGCAAGCAATTCAACATAGGACATATGGGTATCATTATGCAAAACCCTTCCAGAATACTCATGTTGTGAAAGACTAACTATATTTTGCTCCTTCCTATCCTATCCCCCTTTATCCAATTTTCTCCCTTGACCTTGTCCCTTTTCAGAAGTGTTTCTTTTGATTACTTCCTCCCCCTATGTGCCTTCCCTTCTATCATCCCCCATTTTTTATCTCCTTTCTCCTTCTTTCCTGTGGAGTAAGATACCCAATTGAGTGTGTATGTTATTCTCTCCTCAGGTCAAATCCAATGAAAGCAAGATTCACTCATTCCCCCTCAACTGCTCCCTCTTCCCTCCCAACAGAACTGCTTTTCCTTGCCACTTTTATGTGAGATAATTTACCCCATTCTATCTCTCCCTTTCTCCCTCTCTCAATATATATTCTTCTCTCATCCCTTAATTTTATTTTATATTTTTTTAGATAGCATACCTTTGTCTATATATATATGTGTGTGTGTGTGTGTGTGTATTCCCTTCAGCTACCCTAATACTGAGGTCTCATGAATTATACACATCATCTTTCCATGTAGGAATGTAAACAAAACAGTTAAACTTTAGTAAGGATTTCTCTTTCTTTTGTTTTTTTTTTTGGATTATAGAAAAATTATGTGACTTTATTGGTGTAGAAAATTATTTCCTCCTTTAATGCAGATAAGCAATTTATCTCAAACATTACATACTCTGCCCAAAGGAAGGTAAATTTAGAAGGCTGAAACTTCCCTAGACATGTTGGGGTTTACAGGCTAGATTTCTTTCTTAAAACTCATGCCTTAAATCCAATTCACTCTGGCTCTCATTGATCGGCCAAGAATGAGTCCCAACCCATGCACCACTTAATGGTTACTGTTTGGACCTCCTTAGCCCAGAGTGAATGTAAATAGTAATTGTTTCTCTTCTGTCCAGAAGCACTGAGGGTCTTCCCCTTCCAGTTTGATTTTTTTTCAGCTTTAATTTAAATTTATTTATTTAACATATTTAGTTTTCAGCCTTGATTTTCACAAGAGTTTGAATTACAAATTTTCTCCCCATTTCTGCTCTCCCCCCAACTCCAAGATGGCATATATTCTGGTTGCCCTGTTCCCCAGTCAGCCCTCCCTTCTGTCACCACACTCGCCTCCCATCCCCTTTTCCCTTCCTTTCTTGTAGGGCAAGATAAATTTCTATGCCCCTTTGCCTGTGTATCTTATTTTCTAGTTGCACGCAAAAACTTTTTTTTTGTTTTTGAACATGTTTTTAAAACTTTGAGTTCCAAATTCTCTCCCCTTTTCTCTTCCCACCCACCCTCCTTAAGAAGTCAAGCAATTCAACATAGGCCACATGTGTATCACTATGTATAACCCTTCCACAATACTCATGTTGTGAAAGACTAACTATAATTTGCTCCTTCCCAACCCATCCCCCTTTATTGAATTTTCTCCCTTGACCCTGTCCCCTTTTGAAAGTTTGTTTTTGATTACCTCCACCTCCATCTGCCCTCCCCTCCATCAACCCCCCCCCCTTTTTTATCTTCTTCCCTCTTCTTTCCTGTCAGGTAAGATACCCAATTGAGTATGTATGGTATTCCCTCCTCAGGCCAAATCTGATGAGAGCAAGATTCACTCATTCCCCCCTCACCTCTCCCCTCCACCCACAGAACTGCTTCCTCTTGCCCCCTTTATGTGAGCTAATCCACCCCATTCTATCTCTCCCTATCTCCCTCTCTAAGTATGTTCCTCTCTCATCCATTAATTTGATTTTATTTCTTTTAGATATCTTCCCTTCATCTTCAACTCACCCTGTGTCCGCTCTCTCTCTCTCTCTCTCTCTCTCTCTCTCTCTCTCTCTCTCTCTCTCTATATATATATATATATATATATATATATATATGTATATATAAATATCTATATACACCTAGATATATACATACATACACATTCACTTATATATATATATAAACATATATATATATATATATGTGTATATATATATATATATATATGCATATTCCCTTCAGCTACCCTAATACTGAGGTCTCATGAATCATACTCGTCATCTTTCCATGTAGGAATGTAAACAAAACTGTTCAACTTTAGTAAGTCCCTTGCAATTTCTTTTTTTTTGTTCTTTTTCTTGATTACCTTTTCATGCTTCTCTTGATTCTTGTGTTTGAAAGTCAAATTTTCTATTCAGTTCTGGTCTTTTCACTGAGAAAGCTTGAAAGTCCTCTATTTTATGGAAAATCCATATTTTGCCTTGGAGCATGATACTCAGGTTTGCTGGGTAGGTCATTCTAGGTTTTAATCCTAGCTCCATTGACCTCCGGAATATCATATTCCAAGCTCTTTGATCTCTTAATGTAGAGGCTGCCAGATTTTGGGTTATTCTGATTGTGTTTCCACAATACTCAAATTGTTTCTTTCTGGCTGCTTGCAATATTTTCTCCTTGATCTGGGAGCTCTGGAATTTGGCGACAATATTCCTAGGAGATTTCTTTTTGGGATCTATTTGAGGAGGCGATCGATGGATTCTTTCAATTTCTATTTTGCCCTGTGGCTCTAGAATATCAGGGCAGTTCTCCTTGATAATTTCTTGAAAGATGATATCTAGGCTCTTTTTTTGATCATGGCTTTCAGGTAGTCCAATAATTTTTAAATTCTCTCTCCTGGATCTATTTTCCAGGTCAGTGGTCTTTCCAGTGAGATATTTCACATTGTCTTCCATTTTTTCATTCCTTTGGTTCTGTTTTATAATATCTTGATTTCTCCTAAAGTCACTAGCTTCCACTTGCTCCAATCTAATTTTTAAAGTAGTATTTTCTTCATTGGTCTTTTGGACCTCCTTTTCCACTTGGCTAATTCTGCCTTTCAAGGCATTCTTCTCCTCCTTGGCTTTTTGGAGCTCTTTTGCCATTTGAGTTAGTCTATTTTTTAAGGTGTTGTTTTCTTCAGTGTATTTTTCAGTGTTTTTCTGAGTCTCTTTTAGCAAGTTATTGACTTGTTTTTCATGGTTTTCTCTCATCCTTCTCATTTCTCTTCCCAATTTTTCCTCTACTTCTCTAACTTGCTTTTCCAAATCCTTTTTGAGCTCTTCCGTGGCCTGGGACCAGTTCTTGCTTTTCTTGGAGGCTTTTGGTGTAGGCTCTTGCACTTTGTTGACTTCTTTAGGCTGTATGTTTTGGTCTTCTTTGTCACCAAAGAAAGCATCCAAAGTCTGAGACTGAATCTGGGTGCGTTTTCGCTTCCTGGCCATATTCACAACCAGCTAACTTGACCCTTGAGTTTTTCAGCAGGGTATGACTGCTTGTAGACTAAAGAGTTCTATGTTCCACGTTTGAGGGGGTTGTGCCAGCTCTGCCCCTGGGGCTGGTAGCCGAACCTCGAACTCCTTCCACTCCCACAGCTTTTCCCACCAACCTTCTCCGCTGTCTTTGGTGTTTGTGGGTTGAGAAGTCTGGTAACTGTTGCAGCTCACTGATTCAGGGCGCTAGGGCCCGCTCTGCCCGGCTCCTGGTCTGGGTGGTCCTCGCTGTTCACACTGGGCTCTATCTACTCCACTCCGCTCCCAGCTCCCAGATCCATGTGGGATAGACCTCACCCAGAGACCATCCAGGCTGTCCTGGGCTGAAGCCCTGCTTCCCTCTGCTGTTTTGTGGGTTCTGCCATTCTAGAATTGGTTCAGAGCCATTTTTTATAGGTTTAGGAGAGACTCGGCAGGGAGCTCACACTAGTCCCTGCTTTCCAGCCACCATCTTGGCTCCGCCCCCTACACAATCAATTGAAAGTAATTTGGAAGTATAGCCAAAGTTCTATATAACTGTGCATACATGTCAATCCAATAATACCACTACTAGCCCTGTATCCCAAAGAGATTGAGGAAAAGGGAAAAGGATTTACTTGTTAAAAATATTTATAACAGCTCTTTCTATGGTGGCAAAGATTTGGAAATTGAGAGGATGCTCATCAACCTTGGAACAGATGAATAAGTTGTGGCATATGATTTTGATGAAATACTATTGTGTTAAGAGATGACAAATGGGATGATTTAAGAAAAAAGCCTTGGAAGATTTTTATGAACTGATACAAAGTGAAATAAGCAGAACTGGGAGAACATTGTACACAGTAACAGGGACATTGTAACAATGATCAACTGTCAAATACTTAGGTATTCTGAGCAATATAATAATCCAAGACAATTTTGAAGAAACCATGATGAAAAATGCCATCTGCCTCCAGAGGGAGAATTGAGAGTAGAATCTAGAATGCAGATTGAATCATACTTGTTACAGTTGTTTTTTGTACCTTTTACTGTTTTTTTGACATGTCTAATATGAAGATATGTGTTACATGATTCCAAATGTATAATTCATATCATATTGTTTGTCTTCTCAATAGATGGGGGAAAGGCAGCAGGAATTGAAAGATTTTGTAACTCAGAATTTTAAAAAGTATGTTAAAATAAATAAACAAATAAATGAATAAAAGCAAAAAAAAGCCAAAAAGAGATATGACTGATAGGTGATGATGAAGAATGAAGAAGATGGAGCTCGTAGTGAATGGCCTCACTTTTTTTCTGCTAAAAAAGGAACATGTGAAATGACATACAAATTAATGGAAGTCTTTATTTATGATAAAGTTGACAATATAGAAGGTCTCCACAAAAAAATTAATCTTCATGACTCACTGCTGTTTACTTTTAAAGAGTGGAAAACTGCAGATGTCTGAGCCTTTTGATTTTTTCCAGGTGCAGCCAAAGGGCTTGGGTTTCTGTGTGCACAAAAGTTACCTTGAAAGAGATTAGCCTTTTGTCTTCTGCTTTTGTTCAAAAAGCTCCATTAATTGTCATTATACCGTTTAAAAATTCTCACTCTCTCCTTTGGACAACTCAGATGTATAATGTTCTCTTTTTTTGTCTTTCACTGTTTCAAAAGAAGGAAATGAATGAGGCAAGGTAAAACATCTTATTCAGTCTTAATCTTTCTCTTTAGTTCTAGTTCCATAGCTCCATTTGT
Organism: Trichosurus vulpecula; assembly: GCF_011100635.1. Classification (NCBI taxonomy): domain Eukaryota; kingdom Metazoa; phylum Chordata; class Mammalia; order Diprotodontia; family Phalangeridae; genus Trichosurus; species Trichosurus vulpecula. The sequence goes on from NC_050573.1 coordinate 479,600,366, forward strand.
TGGATATTTCATACTGGATATTCTTCAAGCATCTTAAACTCAACATATCCAAAACAAATTTCATTATCTTTCCCTCAAACCCAGACTTCTTCTGAGCTTTCCTATTTCTGCTAAGGGACAGCATTCTTGTCACCCAGATTCCCAGTCTTGGTATTATCCTTGACTCTTCATTTCTCCCTATCTCATGTATTTAATTTGTTTCCAAATTTTTCTGTTTCTATGATCACATGTCACACATCGTTCCCCTTTTGTCTACTTTACTTTATCAGGTCTCTACTATTCTACTCTAATAATTTCTTAATTAGTCTTCTTCCCTTAAGCCTCTACCCATTTTAATCCATCTCCACACAACTGCCAAAGTAATTTTCCTAAAGTACAGGTATGATAATATCATTTCCTTACTTACTATTAACACTGATAGTTAACACCATTAGCTCCTAACTTCAATAACTCTTTACTGCCTCCAGGCTCAAATATAATCTCATTTCTGACATCAAAAGCTCTTCGCAATTTCACCCCCTACCAATCTTTCTAATTTATTATACATGAATCCCTTCCCACTCTGGATGGTTAAGCCAAACTGAACTTCTTGCTACTTCTCCCACATAGCATTTTATCTCCTGTCTCTGCATTTCTATGCTAGCTATATCCATTTGAAATGTACTTGTTCACCTTCATGTCTTAGAATTTCTTATTTCTTTCAAAGCTCTGATCAAGTACCACATTTTATATTAAAACTTTCATGGTCCCCTTAGCTGGTAGTGTTCTCTCACTTAAAATTTACCTTGGATTTATTTTGCATGTACTTTATATGTACTAATTATGCACATGTTGTCTCCCTCCATAAAATGTCAAGTCCTTAAAGGTAGGGAGTGTTTCATTTTTTTCTTTGTACATCCCAAGTCTACCACAATGCCTCACAAATTGTAGAATGTAATTAACTTTTTAAATTAATTGATTATCAGATAAAGTTTAATATATTGTAAGTCATTTTTTCTCCCTATAAGCCCATTATCATTTATGCCATAGATTGATCTACAGATTTAAAATGACTTAGACCAGAGAATAATGTATTTAGTATTTAAAAGAACTTCAAAAATCACCTAGTAAAGAAAAGTTAATATAGTAGCCCAGTCTTCTGCCACAAATATTCGAAAAGGACCTAGAAAACTTGTTATAGTAATCCCTGATTAGAAAATTCAAGGAAAAAAAAAGTCAGTGAGTCATTTTTTAGTGCAGGTCCTCCTTAGGGAGATAGACAGAAAGCTATGAAGACCCTGGGGACATGTTGAGCTAGGAGAATCCTGTTAAGAGCCTTCCAGCACAGGGACTGAGTGAGGACATATACATGGCTATGTACTAGGACAAGAAGATGTACTAGATCTGGCAAAAGGGATTTGATCTTGCAGAGGAAGCAAGAAAGTGCCAGGTGTTAGCTCTGTCACTCACTACTTAGTGCTGGGGCACTAAGGACTAAGGAGAAGACCTGTGCCCAAGGATGACCATCTGTTGCAACAATCTGCTAGCAGCTGCTGTGGGGGTGAAAAACCAACACGAGCCCAACAACAAGAATGCTGCAAGCCCAGGTTCTTTTGATCTGCTTTCCTTAGGAAAGCAATGTTAAGGGGTTAACAATCTTACTTTATTCCAGCATACAAATATCATTCACTTAGTTTAGGGGAAAAATCCAGCACCCTGAACTTCAGAGCAAACACAAACAAATTACAAACATCAACAGACAGACCTTGTCTGATTCAAATCTCAATGCATAGTTAACAGGGCTAAACAAAGTCTGAACGTCCAGGTTTACAAGCTTCAGGGCTCTTAACTATAGCTGCCCAGAGTCTCCACATCAGCACACCACCAATAGTGAGAGCCCTAAGCAAATAGCTCTTTTCTCTCTTTTTATGCAGTCTTTAGCCATCATCAAACTCATCTGAGAAACCAGAACTTAGGCTCTTACTATTGGCTCTGGTCTTAGCAACGCCCCTCAGGACCCTGAGGGCTTCACGACTACATAGGCTTAGCACCTAATAGATAGTGGTTTGGGCCTTGGGCTTAGCACCTAATAAGACTCAATCAAAGACACCCAACTTAATTGATATTATACCATCCAGAGCAAGGAACAGGGTGCATATTGACTGAGTAGCAGGTAGAGAAGTAAGCACCAGCTATTTGGATCTAACCCCAGGAGTAAATCAAGGTCAGAAACTTGCAAAACTCAGAGCAAGAGAGTAGCTTTTAGACTTCACTTTGAATCAGACTGCTTTGAGAACCCTAAAAACTTGCAGGTCCCCAGCCTGAGCTTTCCCAGAGAACCTAGGACAACATTAAACTTAATTCCTGGAGAAAACAGCAGTAGGACCAAAAAGAACAGATAATAGGATCAAGCCAAGCCAAGCCATTCCCTTCAGAAGTGGGCAGAGCCTGACCCTAACACAAATTTAGAAGTCAAGATGTAAGGCTGGAAGAATGAGCAGATGAAGCAACAGAATTCCATGATAAGGAGCTATTATGGTGACACTCAAGGCAAACCTAGAAGTGGAGAATAACATCAAAACATCTACAAGAAGATCCTCAAAAACAGCTTAGGCATTAGTTCAACAAGAATTCATGTAAGAGATGAGGCATGAGCCTTAAGAACTGAGAGGATGATGGGGCCATTTGGTAAAGTTTGGATTCAGTCAGTGGGCCTAGAGGGTCATATGTGGTCTCAAGGTTGCAGGTTCTCCACTGCTGGTCTAGGAAAAAACCCTGAGGGACATTTGTTAAAGTGTCTGTTTTGGATGAGGAACAAGGAAAGAAAATTGAAGAGAAGTCACAGGTAGGAGAATCAGGAGAGTGGTATTTCAAAAACCTAGAGAGAAGATAAATGTCAAGGAGGAAGAGAGGGTGATCAATGGTGTCAAAGGCTGCAGAAAGGCAAGAAGAATGAGGATTGAGAAAAAGGTGTTAGATCTGGCAATTAAGAGATCATTATTAACTTAGAGGAGAGCAGTTTTGGTGGAATGAGAAGATCAGAAAACCACATTGAAAGAGGTTAAGAAGAAAGTGAGAAGAGAGAAAGCATAGGCATTTTTATTGCAGATGGCCTTTTCAAGAATTTTAACTATGAAGGGCAGAAGAGATATAGGACAATAGCAGAAATGCAAGGATTTTTTCCAGGATGAAGGAGAAATGGACATATTTGTAGGATATAGGGAATGAGTCAGTAAAATGGGAGATATTGCTAATAAAAGAAAGAGTGGATCATGTGTTGAAGAAGAAGGGAAGAAATAGGACTATTTGAGCAGGTAAAGGCCTTGGTAAAGAGTAAGACCACCTTGTCATGTCAAACATGGACAAGAAGGGAGAAAAAGGCATCTGAGTGAAAGGAGATGAAGGAAAGGAGTGTCAGTTTTATTACCTCAGAAGAGAAAGCAAGGTTCTCACTGAAAGTGTATGGGGAGGTAGAGTGATGAGATTTTTGAGGAGGAATGGGAAGGTTTAGAAGAGGTACTGTAAGAGAATGGGAAAGTGAGTTGATGAGTTAAGCATAGAATAGTTGTCTAGAAGTACTGAGGAACAAGTTGAGATTGTGTTACATAAATTTGTGGTGGACCCAGTAAGAATGGCTTCATGATTTTAGCATGTATATAGGAAAGAAGGTGATGAATGATCCAAAGCTAAGATATAGAATGCTGTAATCATGGATATGATAAAGGGACGAGGGATTCAAGATAAGAGAGCAGTGTAGAATTTAGAATTTTTTTTTTTACCAAAGTGTTGAGATAGGGAAAGGAAAAGAAAGTGACTAGAGCAGGGGAGATGATCTGGGAGAGAATTAAGGAGTTAAGGGATTGGATGATGCAGGGGTAATTCTATTGCTAGTTGTTGGATAAGGTGAAACTTTACCATAGCAACAGACTCTTTGAAAATTAGGATGAGCTAAATAGAAAGCAATAACTCTATGAGAAATGAAATATTACACAGTCAAAAGATCTTTAAAAATTGAAGAAAATGTAAATTTTCTCACATCAGATACAACTGATTATAAAAATAGATTGAGGAGAAAAAGCATAAAATTATTAAACTACCTAAAAGCTGTGACCAAAAAAGGGAGCTATTCCACATTTCAAGAAATCTTAAAGAGAAAACTGCCTTGATCTCTTAAAACTAGAGGACAAAGTGAAAATACAAAGACCCATAACATGTGAATGGGTCATAGAGGAAGTCATTAGGCTTCCTCTAAGTCTGAGGACCTGGTAATGTTTTTTTTATGTTTTGATGACCTTGACAAATAAAAGGTAAGGGAAATGTAATATACTGGGAGGGGGTGGGAGAATAAGTTGTGTGGAGAGGAAGTTGTATGGAGAATTAACTCACATAATTGTAATTAGGCAATTATACAAATAAGCAGGAAGGGGTGGGGAGGGTCTATGGCATTTAAACCTCATTTTCATCTGAACTAGTCAATGGAGGGAAGGATTTACATGTATAATTGAGAGGATAGGTATTCAAAGTAGGGAAAAATCAAATATAGGATGAAGAAATAGATTTAACAGTGAAACAAGAGAGAAAGAGGAAAAGAGAGAAGGAAGGGATAAAAGTAAGGGTAAATTAAGAAAGAGATTCATCGCAAGCAAAACAAACTTTACAGAGTGAGGGGGGCACAAAGAGTGGTATAAAAGCAAAGAAAGCAAAGTTAAGAATCTGTTACTGTGCTCTGGGCAAAGGAGAGAGAAGGCTCAGAGGAATGGAAGGAGAGTGCATCAAAGCTACAGTGCTGGTGCTGAGCACACTCTTCAATATACAGTCTTTATAAAGAAGGGGTAGGGACGAAAGAGAATTAAATATATAAGAGAACAAGAGAAGGAAATACATGATCAGTTATGATCATTATGATCTTGTGAGTGTTAATTATATTAACTCACTCACAAAGTGGAAGACGAGGGCAGAATGGATTAGAACAAATTTTTTAAAAATAAGAAAAACACTTGAAAAAGAAATATGCAAACCTAAAACAAGGAACTAGAACAAAATGTATAATACTTCCAAAGTAATAAAAAAGTAAGGTTAAAAGTTATGATCTAAGACAAGGTAAGAGCAAAAGCACACTTGATTAAAAGGGAAACAGGTAAACTAAATTTTGCTGAAAGGTGCCATAGACAGAGACATAGACACTTCATTAAAGCAGTATCAATTTCAACCATCTATTCTCAAATGGCATAGCATCTAAATTTTTCAAGGAAAATGTAAATTAACTATAACAGGATACAAACAGTAAAGATAAAGCAGGATGAGTAACAAGGAAAAAGAGATAAACTATAATGGTGTCTTAACTCTTTTCCTCTCCTACTTCTATTTTCTTTTTTTCTTGCTTTTAAAAAAATTCCAGTTTATTATTTATTTTTAGCATTCTTTTTTTGAATCTCAAAATCTGAGTTCCAAATTTTCTCCTTTCTTCCCACTTCTCCCCGACTTATTGAGAAGGCAAACAATACATCAATTATACATGTGAAATAATGCAAAACAGATTCCCATAGTAGCCATATTTCCAAAAAAAAAAACCCCAAGAAAAATAAATAAAAGGAGAAAATTATACTTTAATTTTCACTTAAAGTTCATCAGTTCTCTCTCTGGAAGTGGACAGCATTTTTTTCTTTTTTTTAAATTTAATTTATTTAATATATTTAGTTTTCAGCATTGATTTTCACAAGAGTTTGAATTACAAATTTTCTCCCCATTTCTACTCTCCCACCCACTCCAAGATGGCATATATTCTGGTTGCCCTGTTCCCCAGTCAGCCCTCCCTTCTGTCACCCCACTCCCCTCCCATCTCCTTTGCCCCTCCTTTCTTGTAGGGCAAGATAAATTTCTATGCTCCATTGCCTGTGTATCTTATTTCCTAGTTGCATGCAAAAATTTTTTTTTTTGTTTTTGAACATCTGTTTTTAAAAACTTTGTGTTCCAAATTCTCTCCCCTCTTCCCTTCCCACCCACCCTCCTTAAGAAGTCAAGCAATTCAACATAGGCCACATGTGTATCATTATGTAAAACCTTTCCACTATACTCATGTTGTGAAAGACTAACTATATTTTGCTCCTTCCTACCCTATCCCCCTTTACTGAATTTTCTCCCTTCACCCTGTCCCTTTTTGAAAGTGTTTGTTTTTGATTACCTCCACCCCCATCTGCCGTCCCTTCTATTATCACCTCTTTTTTATCTTCTTTCTCCTTCTTTCCTATGGGGTAAGATACACAATTGAGTGTGTATGGTATTCCCTCTTCAGGTCAAATCTCATGACAGCAAGATTCACTCATTCCCCCTCACCTGCCTCCTCTTCCCCTCCTACAGAGCTGCTTTTTCTTGCCACTTTTATGTGAGATAATCCACCACATTCTATCTGTCCCTTTCTCCCTCTCTCAATATATTCCTCTCTCATCCCTTAATTTGATTTTATTTTTTTTAGATATCATCCCTTCATATTCAACTCACCCTGTGCCCTCTGTCTATATATATATATACACACACACATATATATACATATATATATATATATGCATATATACAAACATATATACACACACACAAGCATATATAGGTGTGTGTATATATATATTATATATATACATACACACACACATATATATATATATGCATATTCCCTTCAGCTACCCTAATACTGAGGTCTCATGAATCATACACATCATCTTTCCATGTAGGAATGTAAACAAAACAGTTCAACTTTAGTAAGTCCCTTGCAATTTCTGTTTCTTGTTCTTTTTCTCGATTACCTTTTCATGCTTCTCTTGATTCTTGTGTTTGAAAGTCAAATTTTCTACTCAGCTCTGGTCTTTTCACTGAGAAAACTTGAAAGTCCTCTATTTTATTGAAAATCCATATTTTGCCTTGGAGCATGATACTCAGTTTTGCTGGGTAGGTGATTCTTGGTTTTAATCTAGTTCCACTGACCTCCGGGATATCCTGTTCCAAGCCCTTAGATTTCTTAATGTAGAAGCTGCCAGATCTGGGGTTATTCTGATTATGTTTCCACAATACTCAAATTGTTTCTTTCTGGCTGCTTGCAGTATTTTCTCCTTGACCTGGGAGCTCTGGAATTTGGGGACAATATTCCTAGGAGTTTTCTCTTTGGGATCTATTTGAGGAGGCAATCTGTGGATTCTGTCAATTTTTATTTTACCCTCTGGTTCTAGAATATCAGGGCAGTTCTCCTTGATAATTTCTTGAAAGATGATATCTAGGCTCTTTTTTTGATCATGGCTTTCAGGTAGTCCAATAATTTTTAAATTCTCTCTCCTGGATCTATTTTCCAGGTCAGTGCTTTTTCCAATGAGATATTTTACATTGTCTTCCACTTTTTCATCCCTTTGGTTCTGTTTTATAATATCTTGATTTCTCCTAAAGTCACTAGCTTCCACTTGCTCCAATCTAATTTTTAAGGTAGTATTTTCTTCATTGGTCTTTTGGACCTCCTTTTCCATTTGGCTAATTCTGCCTTTCCAGGCATTCTTCTCCTCCTTGGCTTTTTGGAGCTCTTTTGCCATTTGAGTTAGTCTATTTTTTAAGGTGTTGTTTTCTTCAGTGTATTTTTCAGTGTTTTTTTGGGTCTCCTTTAGCAAGTTATTGACTTGTTTTTCATGATTTTCTCACATCATTCTCATTTCTCTTCCCGATTTTTCCTCTACTTTTCTCACTTGCTTTTCCAAGTCCTTTTTGAGCTTTTCCATGGCCTGAGACCAGTTCATGTTTTTCTTGGGGGCTTTTGATGTAGGCTCTTTGACTTTGTTGACTTCTTCTGCCTGTATGTTTTGGTCTTCTTTGTCACCAAAGAAAGATTCCAAAGTCTGAGACTGAATCTGAGTGTGTTTTCTCTGCCTGGCCATGTTCCCAGTGAACTTACTTGACCCTTGAGTTTTTCATCAGGGTTTGACTGCTTGTAGAGTAAAGAGTACTTTGTTCCAAGCTTGAGGGGATGTGCTGTTGTTTTCAGAGATGTTACATCCAGCTCTGCCACATCAACACTCCTCCTTCCCCAAGAACCCCCAACCCAGACTAGACTCAGTTCTTCAGCAGGCTCTGCACTCTTGCTCTGATCTGCCACTTAATTCCTCCCACCAGGTGGGCCTGGGGCCAGAAACAACTGCGGCTGTAGTTCTGTAGCTGCACCACCTCCACTGCCCCCAGGGTGGTGGCCGAACCACGAACTCCTTCCACTCCCCACAGCTTTTCCCATTAATCTTCTCTGTCGTCTTTGTTGTTTATGGGTTGAGAAGTCTGGTAACTGCCACAGCTCACTGATTCAGGGAGCTAGGGCCCACTCCACCCAGTTCCTGGTCTGGTTGGTCCTGCTGCCACCCACACTGGGTTCTGCTCTGCTCCCAGCTCCGTGCATGATAGACCTCACCCAGCGACCATCCAGGCTGTCCTGGGCTGGAGTCCTGCTTCCCTCTGGCATTTTGTGGGTTTTGCAGTTCTAGTATTTGTTCAGGGCCATTTGTATAGGTCTTTGGAGGGACTCAATGGGGAGCTCAGGCAAGTCCCTGCTTTCTTGCTGCCATCTTTCCCACTTCTATTTTCTAGCAGTCATGGAGATTCATCTTGCCTCTTATGACAGTCTCCCTGGCTCTCCTTTCCAATTCATGGTTGTAGTCACCATTTGCAGTTATCTCTGATCCCAAGAATATAAAATCCAATACAGCTTTCAGTTCTTTACCCTTTATTTTCCAGGAAGTGATGGGACCAGTTGTCAAGATCTTAATTTTTTGGTGTTAAGCTTCAAGTCAACTCTTATACTATTCCCTTTTATCCTCATCAAGAAGCTTCTTAATTCCTCTCCAATTTTTGCCATCAGACTGGTATCAACTGCATATCTGAGATTCCTGATTACATTAATTCTGGCTTTTGATTCATAAGGCCTGGTATTTTGTATGATGTACTTTGCAAAGAAGTGAAATAAATTAGCTGGCAATACCTTCTTGTATTGCCTTGTCATACTCCTTTTCTAATCTTTTTCTTTTTCGCAGGGGGACAGCAGGGCAATTGGAGTTAAGTGACTTGTCCAAGATCACACAGCTAGTATGTCAAGTATCTGAGGCCAGATTTGAACTCAGGTCCTCCTGACTCCAGGGCTGGTGCTCTACTTACTGTGCCACCTAGCTTCCCCTTCCTTTTCCAATCTTAAACAAATTGGTTGATCCATGTTTAGTTCTATTGGTTGCTTCTTGGCCCACATGCCTGTTCCTCTGGGCACAAGTAAGATAATCTGGTACTCTCATTACTTTGAGGATTTGCTACATTTTGTTGTTATCTGCATGGTCAATGTCTTTATTTAGTGCATTCAATCAAGCTGAAGTTGATATTTTTTTACTGTAACTCCTTTGTTTTCTCCATAATTTAGTAAATGTTGGCAATTTGGTCTCTACTTCCTCTGATTTTTCGAAAACCAGTCTGTTCTTCTGGTAATTGTTCATTCACATATTGGTGAAGCAAAGCTTGCAGAATCTTAAGCATAACCTTGTTAGCATATGAAAAGAGCACAATTCAGTGATTTGAACATTTCTTGAAATTGCTTTTTTTAAGGATACAGATATGATACAATCTTTTTCCAATACAGTGGCCATTTTTGAGTTTTTGAAATTTGCTGTTAACTTTGCATGATTTTAACATAATTTCCACCATGACAAGACAGTGATCCAAAGACAAGAGCATGAATGGGAATAAAAAGGGGTATATCTTTTTCTTAGCTGTACATTGCGCTTTCACAAAAATTGAGCTATTAGAGCAATAAATCCTCAATAACAAATGGAGAAAGCATAAATATGAAATGTATACCTCATGTCAAAATATAAGAAAAATTATAGTTAATAAAAAGCCTTTAAAAATAGATTAAAATGAATTGCAAACTAAGTCTTGTCTAAGCTAATCTAGTCTTAAAGTGTAAGTGGGTCAAAAAACAGATCATACACATAATAATTTCATTAAAAATAATAAAAAAAGAGATGACATACCAAAATCTGCTGGACACAGACACTGCTGTACTTAGATTAAGATTTATACTTCTAAATGCTCACATCAATAAAAGAGAAAAAAAAGCAGGTAAATGAATTTAATATGTAATTATAAATACTAAGAAAAAACAGATTAATATTCCCTGAAAATCAAAATAGAAATTCTGAAAATCAAAGGAGTGATTAAGAAAATGGAAAGCAAAAAATGAACTAAAAAGAAAAGTAGTGGCTGGTTTTACATAAAAAATAAAGTAAATAAGCTATTGTTTAACTTGATAAAAAAATTTAAAAAAAGAATACCAGATTACCAGTACTAAAAATAAAAGAAAAGCAATCAAAGCAGATAAATTAAAGCAATTATTAGGAGGTGTTTTGCCTAATCATATGCAAATAAAAAATATTCTAAATGAAATGTAACTACAGTTAGAAAAAGTAAATTACCCGGATTATCAGAAGAAATACAATACTTAAATAACAGTATCTCAGAAGCAGAAGCTAAACAAGCCTTAATGCAAAAAAAAAAATGTAACAATAGATATTATTTTACTTTTTTGATATTTGGCTTCAAGTCAGCACTTACATTAATCCCTTTTATCCTCATTAAAAAGAGAAAAGGACCCATACGTACAAAAATATTTATAGCAGCCCTTTTTGTGGTGGCCAAGAACTGGAAGTTGAGGGGATGCCAATGAATTGGGGAATGGCTGAACAAGTTGTGGTGTATGAATATAATGTAATACTTTTTTTCCATAAGAAATGTTGAGCTGGCAGATTTCAGAAAAACCTGGAAAGACTTACGTGAACTGATTCTGAATGAAGTGATCAGAAACAGGAGAACATTATACACAGTAACAGCAACATTGCGCAATGATCAACTTTGTTAGATTTTTCTCAGCAATGCAATCTTCTAAGACAGTTCCAAAAGTCTCATGATGGACAATTCTATCCACTTCCAGAGAAAGAACTCTGTGTTCTGAGTGCAGATTGCAGCATACTATTTTCTCTTTTGTTGTTTTTGATTTTACTTTCTTGTGGTTTTTCAGGTTTGTTCTGATTCTTCTTTCACAACATCACTAATTTGGAAATATATTTAATATGATTGTACATGTGTAACCCATATCAAATTGCATATCATCTTGGGGAGGGGAGAGAGGGGTGAAAATTTAGAACTCAAAATCTTATAAAAATGAATGTTGAAAACTAAAAATAAATTTAAAAATAATGTCCATTTTAAACACTTCCAAACACTCTTTTTTGGGCTTGTGATCATTTTTTTTCCCTTTGAGATAGAAGTGGCTGCTTTTATCTTCACTACTTTCTTCCAGGTTTGAACTCAGATCTTCTCTATTACCATAGTAGCTATCTATGGTTGGGTTCTTTCTCTTTTGCTTAATTACTATTATTATTATTAATAATTTTTTATTGTTTTTTTTTAGTGGTTTATTATTTGTCAATTTTGTGTTAAAGTCAAGCTCTAGTCCCAATTTGTGGAAGTTAAAATCTCAGTTTTCAGGAATTTTTTGCTGTTTTTTTGAGTTCTATCTGGGAGTCCTACTTCAGGTATTCTTCTCTACCCCTAAATCATAGCCAGAGCCTCCAACAATGCTGTCACCATAAATGGTCCTTCTCCTTGGGGTTTCTCTTGTAGTTGCAAGCTTCAGCTCACTTCTGTACTTTAGAACCCAAACCAGAAACTCCTTGAGTGCCCACAGCCAGCAGGGTCCCAACTCTCTATGACTGCACTAACCTGATGTGTGCTCGCTCCTCCTCACCCACAGCCAGGGATTACATCAGATCAGCACACTTGGGCCCACCATCCAGCACCAGCAGATAGCCCTCCAATCTTCTCTTTATTAGCTATTCAACTCCCCAACCTTCTGTAAAGTCAAAGTTTCTTAAGCTGAGTTTGCTACCTAATACAGCCCCAGGGCTTGTTGTTTGTTTATTTGGCATATATGTTTGGAAAGGGGTCTTTTCTAAGATCCTTTCAATAGTCTTAAGTGGACAACTGCTTTACCCTGACTTTTAATTATTTCTGCCAATCAAAGTTCACTCTGAGGCATTATTTTACATGTTTGTGAGGGAATTTAGGAAAGCCAGGTAATTTTCTGCCTTATTCTATAATCTTTTGATATAGCATTATGAAATTAAGTGCAGTCTGACATCAGAGAAGTTTACAGTCTCAGCATAGAAAACTGGGTTCAGATGAAGCAGTCTCCAATATTGTACTGTGTACCCAGGATGTTTAAGGGACTATATTTTTTAATTAGATTTTTATTTCTATATTACAGTACTCAGTTCCACAAGTTTTTGAGTTCCAAATTTTCTTCCCTTCCCTCCTCTCCCCCCAAGATGGTGTTGAATCCAATATATGTTGCACACATACCTTTGCATTAAACTTATTTACATAATAGCCAAGTTGCAAAGAAGAATTATGGCCAATGGAATGAATCATGAGAAAGAAGACACAAACCCCCCCCCCCCAAAAAAAAAGAGAGAGAAAAAAGAAAAAAAAACGAGAGCAAATAGTTTGCCTCAATCTGCATTCAGACTCTGTAGTTCTTTCTCTGGATGTAGATAGCTCTTTCCATCATGAGTCCTTTGGAGCTGTCTTTGAACCCCTTTCAAGTATGTTGAATAGCCAACTTTTCTTTGTCAGTGGTCAATCCTTTCTGACAAAGTTTTGACACAGCTATTTCCCTATGTAACCTTAGATATGGTGTATTTTGGTGGGAAAAGAAAAAGAACATCCAGATTTGAAGTATCAGCCCAAAGTTTTTCGTCAGGTAAAAGGATGAAAGGATTACTAGGAAGGATTAGGATAAATGTGTTAACAGAAAGAGACGAATTGTGGGCATACTCAGCAGGCTGCACTTTAGCCAGAACACCTCTGGGATTTCTCCTGATTAAAGACACATAATTTTAGTTTAAATTCAAAATGAAAATTATGCATAAAATGTAATTTATGGGAATGGAAAAGTCACAGGCAAGTATATTCATTACTGGGGGGGGTTGGTGTGTAATGCTAAGCAAGGTGGGACTTTTTTTTTTTTACTGTTTCTCTTTGAAAATGCTAAAGTAATCAAATGCCTTTGATTATGTCTTACAAGGTGCTGAAGCCCCAGGCCCACACCCTTTTGCTGATTAGGTATGAAGCTTTCAGGCCCTAAGAAGGGTAAATAAACTTAGAGGTTAGCCTTTTGTTTGGGGCTCTCACTCACTGGAAGAGTGTTAGGTGACTTGACTAGATGAGACTCTGGGCAGCCATTGTAAAGAGCCCCATGGCTTTGGAAAAATCCAGATGTTGGTGCTTCTTTGGTAACTATGTATTGCTATGGATAGACTAGTTTGTGTTATTTGCTCTGTTTATATAATGTATTTTTGTAGTTTCTGTTCGTATTTTCTCTGAAGTTCAGGGTGCTGGCTTTTCCCCCTGAACTGGCTTTTCCCCATGAACTAAGTGAATGATATGTGTATGATTGATTAAAGTGAGATTGTAAATCCCTTAAAGTTGCTTTCCTTAGAAAAGCAGATCAAAGAACCTGTGCTAGTAGCACTCCTGTGTGCTGGTGTTATTCGTCCTACACAACCACAGCAGCTGCTAACAGCATTGTTGTTACAGGGGGAGATATCAATGTTTGGAATGATTTTGATCATTAGATCTTTCCAGATTAAAATATGTATCCACAAGAGTGAATGGGATTAAAGAAAGCAGTCCCAAATTAAGATCATTACTGCAGCTATTTTTTTTATCAGTCTCTATGACTTGATAAGAATGTGTTTATGTAATGGCAAGTAAAGTTGAACTTTTAACTGTTTTTTTCTTTTGGAGTGTTCTCAGCACTAAGGCAATCAAGTGCCTTTGATTGAGTCTTGCCTTTGTTTGTAGGAAGGCACACACCCTGTTTCTAATTAGGCCATAAGAGGTGTGAAGCCCTCTGACCCTGAAAAAGTGTATATAGACTCTGAGATTAGCATTTTGCTTGTTGCTTACTTCTTAGAAGAGTGTTGGTGTGGAGACTCTGGGTAGCTGTTAAGGAGCTCCTCAGCTTTGAAAACCTAGATGTTGGTGCTGCTCTCACTGGTAACTATGTATGCATAGCTTTGATCAGACAGCTGGAAACCTGTCTGTTGATTTGTGTTATTTGCTCTGTTTATGTTTTGTCTGTTTTTTTTTAATTTCTGTTTGTATTTGCTCTGAAGTTCAGGGTGCTTTCCCTCCCTGAGCTAAATGGATGATATACAGTCCTGTGTTCTGGTGTTATTGGTGTTACAGAGCCACAGTAGAGGCAAGGAGCATTGTTGTTACAATTTAGCATTTGAATGTTCATAAGTTGGTGCTATGATTTTAATGACTCCATGTAATCAGATTAGAATTTAACTAGAAGGCTTCACTGCTTCGCAGCCTTCTTTTATAGATCTTTCATCCACCTGCCATGACCATTGCCCTGCCTGGATAGTATTATCCAAGACATTATCTATGGTCAAGGATTAGAAGAGAGAAGGGGTGGAAAGAGATGGTAATGAGGAAGTGGAGGATTACTAAGACAAGCAGGACTCTAGCAGATGCTTGGCAGTGGTATCATAGATGACAGTCTCCTGCAGTGTTGCTGGAAGCTATATATCCATATCTATCTATCTATCTATCTATCTATCTATCTATCTATCTACCTATCTATCTATCTATTTACCTCTTTATCTATCTATCTATCTATCTATCTATATTATAGCTGTATCCTTACATTTTAACAAGAAAGGAGGCCAATCCAACCTCAAAATTAAGACTGAGGTTTCAGTTTGGGAAGAAGTAGGAGTTCAGATATCATTAACCAAGGGGAAGATACAATCCTTGTGTACTTGAAGTAGTTATAACTGTGACCTGGACATCTACATCAGCTGCATAAGTGCTACTGTGAAAACTCCCTGCCTTTTCCCTAGTCTTTCCACACATTCTTTCTTTTAAACCTCTTTTCAGTGGCATCAGTAATCCCTGTGAATAGGGTGGTAGAGACGTCTGAACAGTGAAGGTGAGACACAATCCATCTTCTTGATTGATCCTGAAGGATGCACCCACATGACATACCATATTTCCTTCCTGGGGTTTGTACTAAAGCCCATTTCTCTCTCTCTCTCTCTCTCTCTCTCTCTCTCTCTCTCTCCATATATATATATATATATATATATATATTTATGTATATTGCTCTATATTTATAACATATAGGGAAGCAATTCAACCATCATATGTAAATAACAAAGAAGTGAGCAATGTCTCATAAATACAAAGCATTTCTGTGTGTAATCAATCCAATTGTAGAGAATGATAAACACAAATTAGAAAAAACCTCATATCTAGGATAAGGTATGAGGAAAAAATAAACACGAGAATCTCTATTCTGTTGCTTAAGTTTTTTTCCCCATGGATCAAATAAAGGGAGAGTATAAGACACAGATGAAATTGAAATGCAAAGACATTTCTCAGATTTAATGTGTATTTTTTCTCAGTCACATTAATGTTACATTCTTTAATCTAAAAATTTGTTGGCTTTGGTTTCTATAATTTTTAAAATGATTCTCTCATACTTGTCCACAAACAAAAAGAAAACACCAAACTGGAGATTATTTTCTATCTGTCCCAATGTGACACCCCCAGAACAGAGATTCTACTACTTTTGGTTGCCTCTTGTATGGGAGTCTACCTCTTCTGGCTGCCTCCTAATTTCCAACTTCCTTAGTTGAGGAGTCAAACATTCCTCTCCACATGTCCCTTGCACCTTCCATCTCTCACTGGGCACAGATGGTCACCCAAAGCAAGGTGGCAAGAGGCCAAGCTTGGCATTCTTGATCTGTCACAAAGCAATGTCTTCTATTTGTGTCAGCACAAAGCAATTTCTACCTTCTGCTGCCTGAAGGATCTCCAAATTGGAATGTGGAGAACCTCCAGTGCAAAGAGAAGCAACCTCCTCTTTGAACTCAGGCCTTCCCTCTCCTTCTATGCCTTCTTCTTGAGGAAAGAGAAAGAAGAAAGTTGGTGGAGAATAAGGACTTTTTACTGTTCAGGTTTGTCTTCCATCTCCTGCTGCACCTTTTCCTGCCTAATCTCCACCCTTCAAAAATAAGAGGAGTAGTCTCACATCTCATTATCTGACGGTGAACCTGCCATCTCATACTGCTCTTGCCTCCAGCCTGATATCCAGCTTCCTTCATGCAGTGGAATGATGCCCTCCACTCAGTGATTAACTTTCTCATACTTGGTCACACATACCTTTCACAAACCAGTGATTCTGAAACATTGTAGATTATCATCATCCAAACCCCATTTCCCACTGCACCTTTTAAATCCTTATTCCTATCACTCTCAAAACTCCTACCTCATAATTTCAACCAAACATCACTGAGCCCTTTGGCTATGCCTTGTGGAATGTCTTTTCCAAAGGCAACAAATTTCCCTTTCTCCTAAATCCTGTCCTCTTCCTTCCATCTACTAGCTATTATTGAAACTAGCCTCCTCTTAGTGACATAGAACTCCTGGCCAATCTTTCTAGTATTGGCCATGCCATTCTTCTTGGCTCAGTGGTCAAGTCAGAGGAATTGGGGTCCTCTTGCTCCACATTCCCACTTTCAGGTTCTCCCTTTATCTCTGTCTCTCAGTAACTTCTCCTTTGAAGTTCATTCTATTCATATCTACCATCCAATCAATATCCAGGTTTCTGTTGTCTAAAGACCTCAGGATCACTCCCCATCCTTCCTCAATGACTTTGGTATATGACTCACAATATTTATTTCCTTCCCAACTCCTCCCCTCACTCCAAGTGACTAAACAAAATTTGTCAGCCAGTTAAGATGTTGGAGTTCTCAGAATGGTGCTAGATTTGTCCTTGGATAATGACATAGTTTTTTGCCAGGCTCCTACTCAAATCTTTTGTGTATTTATAGGTTATTCTAGAGATTGCCTTCTTTTGACCATGACAACTTGCAAAGAACTGGCTACCTAGGCAAAGAGAGGCATGGATTTGTCAAGATATTATTAGGAGACACCCTATTTTTCAGAGCTAAGGCCAAGCAAGCAAGCTGTGCCTTGAGCTTGGCATAACAACAATCCTGTGCACTTACCTTCTGGAACTGATGGTCTCTGAGCTTGGGAAAGCACCAATAGGTCCAAAAAGGAAGCCCTCCTATGAATGGACTTTTAGTCACTAGACAACCTTGTCTCACTATTGCTGTTGTGCCTCTCTACTGTTACTACACTACACTGTTTGAATTTTTGTGTAACCACAAGCATAGAAATCAAGGTTCAGCCACACTAAACCAAATCACACCACTAGGAGCAAGGGTCCAGCACGTGTTCTTGTTTGCAAGGCATTTCGCTCATTTTGAAATTAAACTCCTTGGGGGCAGAGCCAAGATGGCAACTGGAAAGCAGGGACTTGCTTAAGCTCTCCCCCAGGTCCTTCCAAACACCTATAAAAATGGCTTTCAACAAATTCTAAAGATTCAGAACCCACAAAATAGCAGAGGGAAGCAGGGCTTCAGCCCAGGACGGCTGGGCAGGGTCTATTGCACAGAGCTGGGAATGGAGCACAGCAGAGCCCAGCGTGGGCCATGCCAGGACCAACCAGACCTGGAGCTGGGCGAAACAGGTCCTAGGTCCCTGAATCATTGAGCTGTGGCAGTTTCCAGATTTCGCAACCCACAAACTCCAAAGACAACAGAGAAAGTTAATGGGAAAGACTGCTGGGACAGAGTGAAAAGAGTTCACTTTCAGCCACTGCCCCAGGGACGGCAGAGGTGGTGCAGCACTGAGGCTGCTTCCAGAGCTACAGCTGCAGTTGCTTCTGGCCCCAGGCCCACCTGGTGGGAGGAATTAAGTGGCAGATCAGAGCAGGAGTGCAGAGCCTGCTTTTCACTTTCTGGATCTAGACTGCAATCCTGGTTGGAGGTTCTTGGGGGAGAAGGAGCATTAGTGTGGCAGAGCTTGCTGTGAGAAATAGCTCTGGAAAAAGCAGTGAAGTCATTCAAGCTTGGGACAAAGTACTCTCTACTCTACAAGCAGTCATATCCCAACAAAAAGCTCAAGTGTCAAGTAGTTGGCTGGTAACATGAACAGGTAGTGAAAATGGTCTCAGATTCAGACTCAGACTTTGGAATCTTTTTTGGTGACAAACAAGACTAAAACATACAGCCAGAAGTCAACAAAGTCAAAGAGCCTACATCAAAAGCCTCCAAGAAAAATATGAATTGGGCTAAGGCCATGGAAGAGCTCAAAAACGATTTGGAAAAGCAAGTTAGAGAAGTAGAGGAAAAATTGGGAAGAGAAATGAGAGGGATGCAAGAAAACCACGAAAAACAAGTCAATGACTTGCTAAAGGAGACCCAAAAATACTGAAGAAAACACCTTAAAATAGACTAACTCAAATGGCAAAAGAGCTCCAAAAAGCCAATGAGGAAAAGAATGTCTTGAAAGGCAGAATTAGCCAAAAGGAAAAGGAGGTCCAAAAGACCAATGAAGAAAATATGACCTTAAAAATTAGATTGGAGCAAGTGGAAGCTAGTGACTTTAGGATAAATCAAGACATTCTAAAACAGAACCAAAGGAATGAAAAAGTGGAAGACAATGTGCAATATCTCATTGGAAAAACCACTGACCTGGAAACTAGATCCAGGAGAGAGAGTTTAAAACTTATTGCACTACCTGAAAGCCATGATAAAAAAAAGAGCTTAGATATCATCTTTCAAGAAATTATCAAGGAGAACTGCCCTGATATTCTAGAACCAAAGGGCAAAATAGAAATTGAAAGAATCCACCAATAACTTCCCAAAAAAGATCCCCAAAAGGAAACTCCTAGGAATATTGTTGCCAATTTCAAGAGCTCCCAGATCAAGGAGAAAATATTGCAAGCAGCCAGAAAGAAACAATTTGAGCATTGTGGAAACACAATCAGAATAATACAAGATCTAGCAGGTTCTACATGAAGGGATTGAAAGGCTTGGAATATGATATTCTGGAGGTCAATGGAGCTAGGATTAAAACAAAGAATCACCTACCCAGCAAAAATGAGTATCATGCTCCAAGGCAAAATATGGATTTTCAGTAAAATAGAGGACTTTCAAGCTTTCTCAGTGAAAAGACCAGAGCTGAACAGAAAATTTGACTTTAAACACGAGAATCAAGAGAAGTATGGAAAGGTAAACAAGAAAGAGAAATCACAAGGGACTTACTAAAGTTGAACTGTTCTTTTTACATTCCTATATGGAAAGATGGTGTGTATAATTCATGCAATCTAAGTATCAGGGTAGCTGAAAGAAATATATATATATATATGTGCATATATATATGTATGTATGTATGTATGTATGTGTATACAGGGCAAAGGGTGAGTTGAATGTGAAGGGATGATATTTAAAAAAAATAAAATCGAATTAAGAGATGAGAGAGGAATGTATTGATAGAGGGAAGAAGGAAGGATAAAATGGAGTAAATTATTTCACATAAAAGTGGAAAGAAAAAGCAGTTCTTTTGGAAGGGAAGAGGGTGCAGGTGAGGGGGAATGAGTGAATCTTGCTCTCATCAGATTTGACTTGAGGAGGGAATAACATACACACTCAATTGAGTATCTTACCCCACAGGAAAGAAGGAGGAAGGGGATAAAAAAGGGGGATGATAGAAGAGAGGGCAGATGAGGGAGGAGGCAATCAAAAGCAAACACTTTTAGAAAGGGACAGGGTCAAGGGAGAAAATTGAATAAAGGGGGACAGAATAGGAGGGAGCAAAATAGAGTTAGTCTTTTACAACATGAGTATTGTGGAAGGGTCTTGCATAATGATACACATGTGGCCTATGTTGAATTGCTTGCCTTCTGAGGGCAGGTGTGTGGGGAAGGAAGAGAGGAGAGAATTTGAAACTCAAAGTTTTAAAAACAGATGTCCAAAAAAAGTTGTTTTTGCGTGCAACTGGGAAATAATATATGGAGGCAATAGGGCATAGAAAACTATCTTGCCCTGTGAGAAAGTAAGGGAAAAGGAGATATGTAGGAGAGGGGTGACAGAAGGGAGGGCTGACTGGGGAACGTGACAATCGGAATATATGCCCTCTTGGAGTGGGGGGGAGGGTAGAAATGGGGAGAAAATTTGTAATTCAAAATCTTGTGGAAATCAATGCTGAAAACTAAAAATGTTAAATAAAAAAAGAATTTAAACTCCTGTGTAATTCCTCACCCTCCTGTTTCTAACCTGCTCTGGTTGGCTCTAGCCATCCACAGATTTAGAGCCCAGTTTTGTTCAGTTGACAGACCTCTGCATTGGTGGAGGAACTATCCACACTAATGTGACTATCCTGGTCCTGACTGTCTAAAGGTCAAATAGTGAGGGGATTATACTTGTCCAATCTGCAAGAAAAAAACTACTGGGGCAGTGCTCTGAGCTAATGGCCCTTTATTGAATAGTCCATGGTCCCCTTTAATGAAGTGGACTTCAGATCTTCCTCATGATATAAAAATATGCAAAAGAAGCATGGCAAAATACAGAATCTCATTGGTTGATAGACCTTGCTCTTGAACTTAAAAAATGACATCAGCAGGGGAGTCATAGGTTGGGTGAGGCATGGGGCATCTCCACTGACTAAGTGGTCATAAGATGGTCACCTGCTTATGTTGACCAGGGGAGAATGGTTCAGAGATACAGAAGTAAGTTGGAAGAGTTTCCAAAGCATCAAGGCATCCCATCCATGCTAGGTTTGGACATGGAATTTGAGTAAACAGGATGGAGAATGCTGACAAAGATATCTATGTCTACTAGAAAACACCTCAGCAGTTTAATCAGAGATCCCCTTTCTAGGATATTTATGCCCAGATATCTTAGAGGAGAAAATGGAAATTGAAATAATCCACTGACCACGTCTTGAAATTGGCCCCCAAGAGGAAATTTGGAAGTAATATTTTAGCCAAATCCCATAGCTCTTAAGTCAAGGAAAAAAGATTGAGTAGCTGCCATTATAAAGGAGCAGAGGGCTTGGAATATGATAAGCTGGAAGGCAAAGGAGTTAGAATTACAATCAGTAATAACCTACCAAGCAAAGTTGAGTAAAATTTTTATGGGGAAATACAAGTATTTATTGAAAAAGAAGACTTTCAAGCATTCCTGATCAAAATACCAGACCTGAATAGAACATTTCACATTTAAACAGCATTCAAATGAAATATTAAAAAAACCATGAAAGAGAATTCATAAGGCACTTAATTATTTAAACTATTGGAAAGATGATACATGTAACTTCTAATAACATTATTATTAGGACAGTTAAAAAGAAGAAGGCACAGGTGTGATTTGATTATTTTGGAATGACATCCAAACAGTGAAGTGGTGCAATAGAGAACTGCACTTAGAGAAGGGAGAAGAGAAAGGAATAATGAAGAAATTATCTCACATAAAATAGGAGCACAAAGAAGAGTTCTTACATGGAGGGGAATATGAGGAGTAGGAAATGCTTAAACCCCACTCTCATTTGAACTGATTCAAAGAGGGAAGAAGATATGTTCACCTTTATCCTACTCAACAGGGAAGTATGAGGGGAAGGAACTAAAAGACAGGGAGGACAATAAGAAAGATGGATTAAGAAGGGCAATGGTCAGAAACAAAATATAGGGTAAAAACCAAGAGTGAGATAAGGATACACAGAAGCAAATGGGATGGTGAAAAATAAAGTGAGTAATCATAACTGTGAATGTGATTTAGAAGAACTCATTCATAAAATGGAAACAGATAGTAGAATGAATTAGAAACTTGAATCCAACAATATGTAGATTACAAGAAGCACACATGAAAAAGAGACATAGAGTTAAAATGAAGGCCTTGAGCAAAATCAATTATGTTTCAGCTGAAATAAAGAAGGAAAAGGGAGTAATTATGATCTCAAAGCAAAAATATATCTATTTAAAAGAAATAATTATGGAAATTTTTTTTGCTAAAAGTATAATAGATAATGAAGTTATAACACTAAACATATATGTATCCAATAGTAGAGCATCCAAATTCTTAAATCAAAAAAAAAAAAACTAAATTACTTATAGGAGGAAATGGATACTAAAACTATACTAGTAAGGAACCTGAATTTGTTTTTCATAGTACTGGATATATCTAAAATCAAATAAGAAATAAGCTAAGGAAATAGGTAGAATTTTAGAAAGAAAGTTAAATATCATAGACCTATGGAGAAATTTGAATAGGAATAGAAAGAACTATACTTTTTTTTTCAACTGTGCATGGTACCTTGACAAAAAAATTGACTATTAGGGTATTAAAGGGGCAGCTAGGTGGCACAGTGAATAGAGTTCTTTGGGGGTTTTGAGTCAGGAATACTTATCTTCTTGAGCTCAAATATGGTCTCAGACACTTACTAGCTGTATGACCTTGGGTAAATTACTTAACCCTATTTGCCTCAATACCTCATCAATAAAATTAGCTGGAGAAAGAAATGTCATCCCATTCCAGTCCCTCTGCCAAGAAAACCAAAAAAGAAGTTACAAAGAGTCACACACATTTGAAAAATGACTAAAGAACAACAGGGCATAAAAGAACTTCACAAAAATGCAGAAAAGCAGAAATATCAAACACACCCTTTTAGAACCATAATGCAATAAAAATCACATTCAATAAAGGGCTTTGGAAATATAAATTACAATTAATTAGAAATGGAATAATGTAATTTCAAGAATAAGTATGTCAAAGAAAAATATAATAGAAACAATAAAGAATTTCATTAAAGAGAATGACGATGAGACAATATACCAAAATTTGTCAGGAGCTGCCAAAGGAGAACTCAAGGGAAAATTTATATCTTTAAATGCTTTTATTAATAAAAGAGAGAAAGAATTCATCAATGAATTCAGCATACAACTAAAAAAACTAGAAAAGGAAAAAAATTGAAAGTCTGCAGTTATGAATCAAAATACAAATCCTGAAAATCAAAAGAGAGATTAATTAAATTGAAAGTTGAAAAACAAAACAAAACGTTGAACTGACAAATAAAACTAGGAGCTGGTTTTGTGAAACAAATCAATAAAATATATTAACCATAGGTTAATTTATTTCTTAAGAAGAAAATCAAATCATAATATAAAAATGAAGGCGAATGCATCACTAATGAAAATGAAACTAAAGAAATTATTAGGAGCTATTTTACCTAATTATATGCCAATAAAACTGACAATCTAAGTGAAATGGATGAATATTTACAAAAATATAAATTCCTAGGTCAATAGAAGAGAAAATGAAATAATTAAATAGCTCTCAGAAAAAGTAAATGGGGGCAGCTAGGTGGTGCCGTGAGTAGAATACCGGCCCTCGAGTCAGGAGGGTCTGAGTTCCAATGTGACCTCAGACACTTGACACACTTATTAGCTGTGTGACCTTGGGCAAGTCACTTAACCCCAATTGCCCATCCTTCCCCCCCTGCAAAAAAAAAAAAAACAACAAAAAACAAAAAAAATACAGAAAAAGTAAATGAACAAGCCATAAGTAAGATGCCAAAGAAAAAATACTCAGAACCAGATGTATTTTACAAGTGAATCCTGTCAAACATTTAAAAGTCAATACCAATACTATATAAACCACTTGGAAAAATAGGCAAAGAGGTCTTACCAAATTCTTTCTATGGAATATGTTATGGTTTTGATAACCTAAAACAGGGAAGTCAAAAACAGAGAAAGAAAACTACAGATGAACTTAATTAATCTCTCCTTTAATTTTCAGGATTTCTCTTTTGTTGTTTAATTGATAATTTTCAATTTGTTCTTTTTCTTATTTTTTGGGTGGGGAGGAGCATGAATAATTAGTTGATCTATGTTTTTTCCTTTATTTTATTTATGTAAGTGATTGGGGATGTGAATTGTCTCCTAAATACTACAAATTTTGGTATGTTGTCTCATTCTTGTAATTATCTTTAATGAAATTATTGTTCCATGATTTCTTTACAGAGAATGGTGACTACATTAGTACAGGGAGAAGGAACCAGAGAATGAGAGCTAAGCATAGTTTGAAAGAGAAATTGGATAATGAAGAGAGAGAAATCTTCTCTGGAATGGGGAATAGAAATGAAAAAAAAACTAATGCATAGGACTTGCTCAATGAAGAAGGGGGAATATACTTGACAGAGAGCGAAAAAAAGATAGAGCAAATTAAATAACCAGATAAAAGTAGGAAAGAAAAAGGAATTAATAAGCAATAGTCTAATGATAAAAGGGCAACTAAAGAGGAGAAAATCAGGGATAAGGAGACAAGAGTTATTGGAAATAGTCCCAGTTAAAAAGAGAATATGCTAAAGTAACTGAACAAATATAGTGCTGTGTTTGAAGAAGAAGAACAAATCAATACTAGAAAAAACCCAACATTAGAGACAAATGGAGGCAAATATAAGTATATCACTCAAAATTTTAAAGGTGAATGTATTTAATCATCCAATAAAATGAAAAAATAAAAGATTAACAAATTGAATGAGAAAACAAAACCGTACAATCTATGGAAGCAAATTTACTATGCACCATTTGAATCTCAAAAAGCAGTAGTTGCAATCATTTTATCTAAGAGGACAAAAAGAAACATCCCAAAAGCAAGAAGGGATAAACAAAGAAATTACATTGTGGTGAAAGAAACCACAGACAACTAACCAATATGAGTAATAAAATTATACATTCCAAATAAGTTGGTATCCAAATTCACAAAGGAAAAATTATGCTATTTACAGGTGAATTCTGTCAATAATTTGAAGGTTAAGTTTAATACTATATAAACCATCTGGAAAAATAGGCAAAACAATCCTACCAAATTCTTTCTACAAATGAATATGGCTTTGATAACATAAAACAGGGAAGTCAAAAGCAGAGAAAAAATTTGACCAGTTGCATAAATCTTTCCTTTGATTTTGAGGATTTTGGCATAGGGAATAATAGAATAGAAATGCAGGAGTGAATAAGTGTACCAGGCAGGGATAGCACTCTTTTCTGCCCTGGAGCTATGAAGAGGGTGTGGCTTTCCTTGCTACAAACTCTGGTGTGCCACTGATCCTCCTCTCCCTGGAATTGACATCTAGGACTGTGAACCAGATTTGAGTATTGGCAAAGCAACACAGTCCTGAGCCCAATGCCAGAAAAGAGACAATTGTAATCTTCTGACCAGTTTTTCAACCCCCTTACCGTCTGTGGCCTGAGACCTCCAGAAGCAGCTACTCCAACTGCTGATTCGGTAGCTTCCAAGGCATGCTCCTGGTTTTCTTTTTTTTTTTAATATTATTAATTAATTTAATTTTAGTTTGCAACATTCACTTCCACAAAATTTTGAATTCTGAATTTTCTCTCTATCTCTCCCATCCCCTCACACCAAGACAGCACGCATTCTGATTACCTGTTCCCCCAATCTATCCTCCTTTCTATCATTCCCTCCTCTTCTCCTATCCCCTTTCCTTCTGTTTTCCTGTAGGGCAAGATAGATTTCTATACCCATTTCCTGTATATCTTATTTCCCAGTTGCATGTAAAAACAATTTTTAATATTTGTTTTTAAAACTTTGAGTTCCAAATTCTCTCCCTTTCTTCCTCTCCACCCACCCCATTGAGAAGGCAAGCAATTCAACATAGGCTACACATGTGTAGTCATGCAAAACACTTCCATAATTGTCCTGTTGTGAAAGACCAACTGTATTTCCCTCCATCCTATCCCACCCCCATTTATTGTATTCTCTACTTTGACCCTGTCCCTCCTCAAAATTGTTTTGCTTCTGACTATCCCCTCCCTCAATCTGCCCTGACTTCTATCATCCTCTCTCTCTTATCCACTTCCCCTCTACTTTCCTATAGGGTAAGATGGATTTCCATACCCAATTGAATGTGTATATTATTCCCTCCTTAAGCCAAATCAGATGAAAATAAGGTTCATTCATTACCTCTCACCTCCCCCTTCTTCCCCTCCATTGTAAAAGCTTTATCTTGCCTCCTTTATGTGAGATAATTTACCCCCATTCTATCTCTCCCTTTCTTATTTTCCCAGGACATTACTTTCTCACCTCATAATTTTTTTTCTAAAAATATCATCCCTTCATATTCAACTCACCCTGTGCCCTCTGTCTATATGTATATTCCCTCCACCTATCCTAATACTGAGAAAGGTCTCATGAGTTACAAATATCATCTTTTCATATAGGAATGTAAATAGTTCAACTTTAATAAATCCCTTATGATTTCTCTTTCTTGTTCAACTTTTCATGCTTATCTTGAGTCTTGTATTTGAAAGTCAAATTTTCTATTTAGCCCTGGTCTTTTCAAAAAGAATACTTGAAAGTCCTCTATATCGTTGAATGTCTATTTTTTCCCCTGAAGGAGTATATTCAGTTTTGCTGGGTAAGGGATTCTTGGTTTTAATCCTAGCTCCTTTGACCTCTGGAATATCATATTCCAAGCCCTCCAATACCTTAATGTAGAAGATGCTAAATCTTGTGTTATTCTGATTGTGCTTCCACAATACTTAAATTGTTTCTTTCTGGCTGCTTGCAGTATTTTCTCCTTGACCTGGGTACTCTGGAATTTGGCTTCAACATTCCT
This sequence comes from Trichosurus vulpecula, assembly GCF_011100635.1. Classification (NCBI taxonomy): domain Eukaryota; kingdom Metazoa; phylum Chordata; class Mammalia; order Diprotodontia; family Phalangeridae; genus Trichosurus; species Trichosurus vulpecula. Next base: position 479,626,958 of record NC_050573.1, read on the forward strand.
AGAAGTTTACCTTTTGGTATCTCTTCCAGGAAGTGATCACTGGGTTCTTTCAATTTCTCTTTTACCTTCTGGTTCTAGAATATGAGGGCAGTTTTCCTTGATAATTTCTTGAAAGATGTGTCTAGGGAGGACTCTGGGAAGGTGGTGGAGTAGGTCAGAAAATTCCAAACTCTTATGATTTTTCCCTCACAAAAGAGATAAAATAGCACCTTAGGGTGAACAAAGTGCAGTTAAAAATAAATAAGGATAGAGGTACAACAGGGGTGTTCCTGTGACAATTGGAGAAGATCCAAAGAAAAGTCCCAGGATAAGGTTTGGTCCCTGTGAAGAGTAAATTTCTCCAGGGTAGGGTCTGCCTTAACAACAAGCTGCCAGCTGCTTAAACAACAAATTATAAGAGATCAAGAAATAAACAAAATATGAAGAATGAAAAAATAGAAAAGAAAGTGAAACATAACAAAAAATTGATCTGAAGAACATATCCAGAAAACATAAGAATAATTGGACTACCTCAAAGTTATGATCAAAAAAGTATTTTGATACAACAGTAGAAGAAATAATTAAAGAAAATTGTCCTGAAGCATTAGAACAAGAGGGGAAAGTAGAAATAGAAAAAAAAATCCATCAAAACTACTTGAAAGAGATCCTATGAGGGAAATTCATAGGAATAAAATAGTTAAATTCAGAAAGCCCCAGCTCAAGGATAAAATATTAAAAGCAACAACAAAAGTTAAATATGATAGCACTACAATTAGAATCACACCAGATCTAGCAGCGGAATCACTAAAAGACCTCAGCTCTTAGAACACTATATGTCAAAGAGCAAAAGAACTGGGACTCCAGCCAAAAATATCATATCCAGCAAAGTTAAGCATAATCTTGAATGAAAAAAATAGACATTTGATCAGCTGTCAGACTTTCAAGACTTTGTTAAAAAAAACACTCAACTTAATAGAAAATTTGACATACAAGATCCAAGAGAAACATAAGGTACATACTCACTGATTACAAGAGATTCAAGGACAGACCACTTACTTTTTATATATGTAAAATATATATACATACATATGTATATGTATGTATATATACATATATATATGTATGTATATATACATATATATATGTATGTATATATACATATATATATATGTATGTCTAAGATTGTCATTAGTAATTAGGTAGTTCATAAGAAATATTGGGGTATACCTGAGTATGATATGACTTTATAAAATAAAACCATTCAGAAGCAGCTAAAAAAATAATTATTTCATATAAATGAGGACCAAGAGGAAGAATCGATATGGAGGAATTAGATAGATGAGGAGGACTGGTAGTTCTGCTAACCTACTTTCATCAGGAACATATATCTAAGAGTATAAACGTTTTCCAAATTCTGAAGAGATAAAATGGAAAGGGGATAGTGAGCAGGGAGAGGACAAGAAAGGGATCTCTAGAGGGGAGGTTGAGGGAATAGGTTAAGGGTAGTATAAAAGAGTATTTAGATCAATGGGAATGTGAGGATAAGGGAGGGATCTCTAGATGGGATTGTCAGGGAAAAGGTTATAGGGGCTTCAGAAAGGTGTTTATATTTATGGGAATGGGAGAAAAGGGGAGGAATCCTCAGAGGCAGGGTAGGCTAAGTAATAGAAGGGCAAGGTAGCAGGTAGAAGAAAAGTAGAGGAGTCAGGAAGGATAAGAAACAAGAGGTATGCTCAAATATAAAAACAAAGATCAATTTGTTAGGGAAAGTATATGTCTTTATGTGTATGCATATATCTGTATATATGTATGTATATATCTATATTCATACAGTGATATATAGGCATTTAATTGTAGCTTGGAAGGGGGAGAAGAAGGCCAAAAAAAGAACAAAGTACACAGCAGAGAACAAAAGAAAACTTACAAGGAAGCAAAGAAAAGAAGGACATTGTTCTCCTGATTCTGCTAGCTTCATTTTGTATTACTTCATATATCTTCCTAGGTTTTTCTGAAACTATCCTCCTTGTAATTTCTTATAGCGCAATAGTTTTCCCAGACAATCATAAACTACAACTTATTCAACCATTCCCCAATTGATGGGCATCTCCTTAATTTCAAATTATTTCCCACCACAGAAACAGTTAGAATAAACATTGTTAATACAGATAGGTCCTTTTCCCTTTTCTTATGATCACTTTGGGATACAAACCTAGTAGGGTATTGCTAGATCAAAGGGTATGCACAGTTTTATAGCTTGTTGTGCAAAGTTCCAAATTTTTCTCTAGAATGATTGGATCAGTTCACAGTGTTACCATCAGTGCATTTGTGTCCTAATTTTTCCATATCTCCTTCAGGATTTCTCATTTCCCATTTCTGTCATGATAGCCAATCTGATAGGTGTGAGGTAGTATCTCACTTGCATTTCTCTAATCAATAGTGATTTAGAGTGCTTTTTCATATAACTATAGATTAATTTATTCTTCAGACGACTGCCTATTCATATCTTTTAACAATTTATCAACTGGGGAATAGCTTTTATTTTTCTGAATTCGACTCCATTACCTATATATTTGAGGACTGAAGACTTTATAGAGAAGCTTACTGTAAAATTTCCAAGTTTCTTGTTTTCCTTCTAATTTTCAGTATATTAGTTTTGTTTATGTAAAACCTTTTCAATTTCATGTAATTAAATGTTATGCCATGATTCTGTGTAACTCTTCTTTGGTCATAAACACTTCCCTTATCAAAGATATAACAGGTAAATTTTTCCATGCTCCCCTAATTTACTTATGACATCGCCCTTTATATCTAAATTATTTAGCCACTTTGACTTTTTCTTGGTATGTAGTGGGGGTGGTTGGTCTATGTCTAGTGTCTTCAAAACTGCTTTACACTTTTTGAAAAAGATTGGGAAATGATGAGTTCTCATTTCCCTCCCCCACCAAAAAGCTTGGATCTTAGAGTTTGTCAAATACTACATTACTATGGCCATTTATTACTGTGTATTATGTACCTAATCTACTCCATTGATGCACCACTCTATTTCTTAGCCAGTACCAAGTAGTTTTGATGACTGCTGCTTTATAATATAGTTTTATATCTGGTATAGCTAAGCTACCTTCCCTTGCATTTATTTTCACTAATACCCTTGATATTCTTGACATTTTTTTCTTCCAGATGAATTTCAAAATTATTTTTTCAAGCTCAATAAAATGATTTTTGGTACTTCAATTGATAAGGCACTGAATAACTAAATTAATTTAGGTAGAATTGCCATTTTTATTATATTAGCTTGGCCTAACCATGAGCAACTGTTATTTTGCCAATTATTTAGATCTGACTTTATCTGCATGAAAAATTTTTGTAATTGTTTTCATATAGTTCCTGGGTTTGTCCTGGCAGGTAGGCTTGCAAATATTTTATAATGTCTACAGTAAATTTAAATGGAATTTCTCTTTCTATCTTTTGTTGTTGGGCTTTGTTAATAATGTATAGAAATGATGATGATTTATGTGGGTTTATTTTATATCCTGCAACTTTGCTAAAAATGTTTACTATTTTAAATACTTTTTAGTTGATTTCCACATTTTTGAACTTACTTGGAGAAAGAAATGTTAAACCACTCTAGTATCTTTCCCAAGAAAATTCCAATGTGGTGATGAAGTGTCAGGCACAACTAAAGTGACTCACCACCACCACCAGCAGCAGCAATAGTAGTCTCCTATCTCAGAGCAAGAGGTTTGTCCCTGATAAACTATAGCATCATGATATATTACCTGTCTACCTAACCTCCCAACAGTTATAACTATAAGAAATGAATAACACTTTAGGAAGGGGAATGTGATTGCCGGTCCAGTGACTTCTGGGATCAGTGTCTACAGGAAGACTTACTTGATAAGAATGAACTATTTCTGGGATGGAGCCAAGAATGTGGCTGGAAAGCAGGGACTTGCCTAAGGATCTCCCCCAGGACACTCCAAACACTGATAAAAAATGGCTCTGAACAAATTCTAGAACTGCAGAACCCACAAAATAGCAGAGGGAAGCAGGGCTCCAGCCCAGGACAGCCTGGATGGTCACTGGGTAAGGCCTATTGCCCACGGAAGTGGGAGCAGAGGGGAGCAGAGCCCAGAATGGGCTGTGCCCGGACCAACCAGACTGGGAGGCAGGCAGAGCAGGTCCTAGCACCCTGAATCAGTGAACTGTGGCAGTTACCAGACTACTCAACCCACAAACACCAAAGACAACAGAGAGGGTTAGTGGGAAAAGCTGCTGGGACAGAGTGAAAGGAGTTCGCAGTTTGGCCACCACCCTGGAGGCAGTGTGGGTAGTACAGCTACATAACTACAGCTGGAGTTGCTTCCAGCCCCAGGCCTACCTGGTGGGAGGAATTAAGTGGGGCATCAGAGCAGGAGTGCAGAGCCTGCTTAAGATCTGAGTCCAGTCCAGATTGGCAGTTCTTGGGGGAGGAGAAGTGCTGGTGTGGCAGAGTTTACTGTGTAGAAGTAGCTCTGAAAACAGCAGTGCAGCCCCTCAAGCTTGGAATAAGGTACTCTCTACTCTACAAGCAGTCATACCAAGATGAAAAACTCAAGGGTTAAGTAGTTGGCTGGGAACATGGCCAGGCAATGAAAATGGACTCAGATTCAGACTCAGACTTTGGAATCTTTCTTTGGAGACAAAGAAGACCAAAACATACATCCAGAAGAAGTCAACAAAGTCAAAGAGCCTATATCCAAAGCCTCCAAGAAAAACATGAATTGGGCTTAGGCCATGGAAGAGCTCAAAAAGAATTTGGAAAAGCAAGTTAGAGAAGTAGAGGAAAAATTGGGAAGAGAAATGAGAGTGATGCAAGAAAACCAGGAAAAGCAAGTCAATGACTTGCTAAATGAGACCCCAAAAATACTGAAGAAAATAACACCTTAAAAATAGACTAACTCAAACAGCAAAAGAGCTCCAAAAAATCAATGAGGAGAAGTATGCCTTGAAAGGCAAAATTAGCCAAATGGAAAAGGAGGTCCAAAATACCACTGAAGAAAATATGACTTTAAAAATGAGATTTGAGCAAGTGGGAGCTAGTGACTTTATGAGAAATCAAGATATTCTAAAACAGAACCAAAGGAATTAAAAAATGGAAGACAATGTGAACTATCTCATTGGAAAAACCACTGACCTGGAAAATAAATCCAGGAGAGAGAATTTAAAACTTATTGGACTACCTGAAAGCCATGATCAAAAAAGAGCCTATATATCATCTTTCAAGAAATTATCAAGGAAAACTGCCCTGATATTCTAGAACCAGAGGGTAAAATAGAAATTGAAAGATTCTGCCGATTGCCTCCTAAAAAAGATCCCCAAACGCAAACTCCTAGGAATATTGTCACCAAATTCCAGAGCTCCCGGGTCAAGGAGAAAATACTGCAAGCAGCCAGAAAGAAACAATTTGAGCATTGTGGGAACACAATCAGAATAATACAAGATCTAGAAGCTTCTATATTAAGGGATGGAAGGGCTTGGAATATGATATTCCAGAGGTCAAAGGAGCTAGGATTAAAACAAAGAATCACCTACCCAGCAAAACTGAGTATCATGCTCCAAGGCAAAATATGGATTTTCAGTAAAATAGAGGACTTTCAAGCTTTCTCAGTGAAAAGACCAGAGCTGAATAGAAAATTTGACTTTCAAACAAAAGAATCAAGAGAAGTATGTAAAGGTAAACAAGAAAGAGAAATCACAAGGGACTTACTAAAGTTGAACTGTTTTGTTTACATTCCTACATGGACAGATGATGTGTATAATTCATTAGACCTCAGTATTAGGGTGGCTGAAGGGAATACATATATATATATATATATATATATATATATATGTATATGTATATGTATATGTATATGTATATGTATATGTATATGTATATGTATATGTAAATGTATATGTATATGTATATATATATGTATATATACATATATATTAACATAAAAATTATTTGCCAATATTTTTATTTTTCAGTTACTGAAAATCTGGAGCTGTTGAATACAAAGCATTGTGGAAATAGTAATAAAAGGATATTTTTTTAAAAAGAAATTGAGGCTCCACACTAGGCTCTCAGTTCAGCCCTCTACTTTGACACATACACTATTTTGCAGTCTCTCTTTTTCCTCAGATGCTTTGTATAAGTTTGTCCCAGAAATATCTTGGGTACTTGAGTAACTTTGCTTTCTAACATCCTGAGGCAGTTAACCATTACTATATAACTATAACGAGTATGTATTTACTTATAAGTCACAATTACTTCACTGTCAATTATAGTCACATGTGGCTCATACTTTGACTGTTGCTAACCTGTAGAAATTTTCCTAATCCTGTAAATGTTCCCCTTTCTTGTTACAGAGGTTTACACAAGGCAAATTTCCATGATGATATGAAACTTTTGTAATATCCCAAGCAATCAAAAAGCATAAATGCCCATGTTAATCAATACCATGTTTGCAATCTGTGATGAATATTCCTCATTTATTGTTTATATCTCCTTTCTAATGTTCCTCGTTATATCTATAAAAATGCTCTATAGCACTGAATAAAGTCCTTGTACCAACCAAGGTGGTACACCCATTTTATTGGCAGATAAAATGTCCATTGCTGATAAAATGGTTATGGTTGGAACTCTTCCTCAATTTTTCTATTTGCAGATTTCAATTGTGATGGTTCCCAAGGAGGAGGAGGGCCTTCTAAGGGGACAAAGATGTTGTATCATTCCTCTGATGTGGCTTTCAGGATGGGAAAGGTTTTAGTGGGAGAGTCAAGAATAGTGATTGGAATATTTGTATTGAGAGAATCAAATTGTTAATTTAGATGTCAGAACAGGTTGCATGGAAGAAACATAACCTATTGGCCATTTTATCACAAATGATCTTGATATATGTTGAAAATTTTTTGACTATTCCAGAAGTTCCTTCATTCATTTTGTAGTTCCTGGTACTGCTCTTCATCTTCATTGATTTCCATCAGGAGAATAATCTGTGAATATATTGGAAATTTCTTCTGTTCTGTATCTTTCAGGTTTCTAGTGCTGTTTCAACTTATTGCCAAACTGTCATCACCTTCCATTAAAAGATCTACTGAACTGCAAAAATGTAGCATACTTACATGGACAGTTACTGAAATCTGAAACTCAAACCTTCTAAATATGGGGAAGGGAAGAAAAATCCTAAGCTTTTACACATTTTATTCTTTTTCTTGATAGTGTCTCTATACAGGGATGGAGAGGGGTGTGATAGTTTTTTTTTTCCTTTTCTTTTCCCCTTACTACTGGCTATGCCAGGTAGATTGTACAAAACCTTGAAAGCATTTAAATGGTGGAAGGATCTAAGTATTTCTAGGGAAGTGATATGTAATAGGACCAAGGTTAACTTTTTTGCTGCAATATACATGTTTTCCTTAAAAGTCAACAAAGTTGTTCCTGAATGGCCCCTGCTTTTGCTTTTAGGAGAAATCCTTCTTAATATATGGATTTTGAGCAAGATCTATTCAGGATAAGGTAGACACTTAAAAAATAAATTGTTCAAGGAGAAGTTAGCTTTGTCTGGCATCAGATTGGCTGTTGTAGTTCTAGAAGTATACCTTACTAATCACAATGAAGCCAAAGCTCTAATGTTAAAATTTCACCCTGCTGAACACATCAGGGTCATTAAAGGCAGAATAAAGACCTAAGTGGAATCAACACATGGCATTCCCAGAAGAAAGAAGCCTAAAAATATCCTCCAGAAATGATGTACAGCTTGATCACCTCATATGCTGATAATTGGGTAAGAGACATTTCTTGCTATTGAATTGTGATCTGGAGTCCCTGAGAATTAATAAACTATAGACACTCATGATCAGTACATCTCTTCTCTGAGAAAAAGCTAAAAAACAAACACAACTTACTACCTATTCATGCCCTCAGCTAAGAGTGCTGACAGAAACAAAGTACTATATACCTAAGTTCATTTTCAAGACCTTCACCCAAAAGAGAGAATTATGCTGTCAAATTTTAAAGTTTGAATCACACTTCGAACAAATGGGTGTAAAACTACAGAGATTAGACAACTTGACTTTTACAGAATAGTCTCAGAGAATGGTAAAGGCACAGAAAAGAAAATTCACTATAACCACTGGTTGACTATATGTGGATTGGCTGGACTGATCATGTTATCCTTATTAAATATGTTCCCTTATTGTTACTAGAAAAATCATAGCTTTGACTACATGGACCTTTGTTGTCATGGTTATGTCTCTGCTTTTATTATCCTGTCCAGATGTGCCATAGCTTTCCTTCCAAGGAGCAAGTGTCTTTTAATTTCATGACTGCAGTCACAACCTGCAGTGATCTTTGAGTCCAAGAATATAAAATCTGATACCTCTTCCATTTCTTCTCCCTCTATTTTCCAGAAAATGATGGGACCAGTTGCCAAGATCTTGTTTTTTTATGTGAAGCTTGTAGCCTGATTTTACACTCTCTTCCTTTACCCTCATCAAGAGGCTTCTCCGGATCACTGCCTTGTCATGGTGGAGGGGCTTACATAGCTTATTTAAACTATGAGCTATGCTGTGGAAGGTTACCCAAGAGATCATAGTGGAGAGTTCTGACAAAAGTGATCCACTGGAGAAGGAAATGACAAACCACTCAGGTTCTTTGCCAAGAAAACCCCATAGAAAGCAGTAAAATGTTAAAGAGATATAATGGAAGATGAAGCTCTCAGGCCACACCATATAGCAAATGGTATTTTTAAAGGAAAAAAAAAAGAGAAAAAAGGAAAGACTGAAAATGTGTGTAGTGTACACTTCTGGACCTGTCCCAGCAAAGGGGTGGAATGGGAATATCTTCTCATACCTCAGATTTAAGCCATATTTCTTTATGTATTTGTAACATTCATTTTTTTGTGTGTGTGTGTGGTTGTTTCTTTCATTTACATTCTTGTAGAACTTCAGCATATAGTTTTCTTGGCTCTACTTGTTTCACTCTGTATCAGTTCATATAAATTTTTATGGATCTATAATTATTACATTTATCATTTCTTATAGCATATATGATGTACCAAAATTTGTTTAGCCATTCTGCAATTTATTGATGTCTACTTTCTTTCAAATTCTTTGCTGTTCCAAAAAGTGCTGCTATAAATATTTTGGTCTCTTTAGTATAAACCTAGTCATGTAACCTCTAGGTCAAAGGGTATGGATATTTTAGTAATTTTATTTTGCATAATTAACAATTGATTTCCAAAATGGTCATCCTGATTCATATTCTTTTCCCAAACTCTTTAACACTGACTGCTGTCCGTTTTGTCATCTTGGCCAATTTTCAGAGTGTTAGGAGAAATGTCAGAGTTGTCTTGATTTGCACTTCTCTTATTGTTTATGATTCAGAGCACTTTTTCATGTGATTGTTAATAGTTTGTAATTAATCTTTTCATAACACTTTAATCACTCATTTGATAATTTATGTGTTGTGCAATAACTTTTAAAATCTATACTTGTATCTACATATATATGTTTTAATAAGGGGTTATCTATCTCGGAAACAAAATCCATATCAGAGAAATTCAATACAAAGATTTTTCCCCCACTTGACCACTTCGTTCTTGACCTATAGGTGTGTTAAATTTGTGGGGAAACTTTTCTGTTCTGTATAACCAAAGTTATCTATTTTATCTTTTATAACTGTCACTATCCCATGTTTTGTTAAGCATATATCTCTGTAATGGTAATTATGGTGAGGCTTTTTTTTTACCAGTTTCTCTTTTGGAATACCGAGGTAATCAATACCTTTGATGAGTTTTGCCTTTCAAATGTAATGGAAAGTAGAGTGAACTTTTGTTGTCTTTGTTTTGGAGTGTTTCTCAGCACTAAGGAATCTTTGATTGAATCAGGAGTCGTTGATGGCCCGCGTATGTCAAGGTTCACATGAGTTTGAGTCGAGTGGTTGTGATGCCCTTTGACCCTGAGACATGTAGATAAGATATGAGGTTGGCGTTTTGCCTTCGGGGCACACTCATTGAAAGAGTATTGGTGAAGAGACTCTGGGTAAGCCATTGATGCAGCGCTGTGCTGCCCCCCCTGCCCCGGTTTTGAAAACCCAGATGTTGGTGCTTCTCAGGTAACTATGTATTGTGGTTTGTTTAGACAGAAATGTTGATCTGTTTATATTGTCTCTAATGTCTGCTTGTTTTCTTTCTGAAGTTCAGGGTACTGGCTTTTCCCCCTGAACTAACTGAATGGTATATGTATGTTGAATTAAAATAAGATTGTTAACCCTTTAAAGCTGCTTTCCTTAGAAAAGCAGATCAAAGACCTTGTGCTAGCAGCCCTTCTGTGTGCTGGTGTTATTGGTCTTATGCCCCCACAGCAGCTGCTAGCAGCACTGTTGTTACAATCTCCTACACATAGAAGTAAGAGTTGTATGATCTGCTTTTCTTCTTTTTATTATTATTGAATTCCATTGTTTCTGGTTCTTCTTTGTCTAGTCTATTCCAAAGGAATTCAATAGTACATTGTTAAACTCAAACCCATAAATTACTTAGAAAAGAAGTATCTATTACATTATTTTTTTTTGAAAACTTTTGTATTTTTGGCATACATTTACCTTAGAATAACATCTTACTGACTATTCTTCAGTATATCTGGAATAAATAAATGACATTAAATACCTGACATTAAAGACCCTAGTGCTCTATCCACTAAGCCACCTAGCTGCCTCATAGGCAAACAGACATTAAGTTGTCCAAGGTCATACAGCTAATGTCTGTGGCCACTTCCTGACTCCAGACCCAGTGCTCTATCCACTGAACCCTGTGACTACCTATTTATATTCCTCAGTAAGTAATATTCTATTATATTTACATCAGATAATTTTTTCAACCACCATCCAATTGATGACATCCACTTTATTTTCCCCTTTTGGGAATACATATAGCGTGGCTATAAATGTTTTTTGGGTCCTTTACCTCAAATTTTTTTTTTTTCTTTGGGATATAGCCTTTGCAGTGCTATCACTTGATCAAAGGGCAAATACCAGTTAGTGATTTGGGATGTCTAGTTCCTAATTACTGTCCAGAATGATATGACTAGTTTGCAGTTACATCAATAATGCATTAATGTTCTTATCATTCCATTGCCCCTGCAGTAAAAATTGTTTTCCTCTTTTATCATCTCTTCCAGTATTATGGATATGAGGTGAAGCCTCAGAGTTATTTTAACTTTTATTTCTCTTATTCAATTTTTTCATACAGTTTTTAATAGCTTACATTTCTACTTTTGAATGCTGCCTGTCCATATTGGCCATTTATGCATTGGAAAATTGCTCTTTCCAGATTTGCTTTTTTAGCAGCAGAATATAAACTCCTTGAAGGTGGGGATTATTTCACATTTATCTTTGTATCAAGACCATCCAGCATGGTGCCTTGTAAATAGTAGGTGCTTTCGATAAGTGCTTACTGAATTGAATTTATTGAATTTGAATGATATGAAAACAAGCTGAAGTGATCCAGGACAACCTTATTGTCAGGTTGACAACCTCATTGTCTGCTTTTGGCCCCAAACGGCTACCACTTTCAAGCTTAGTCTTAGATAATCTGTTTCTACTTAATTTTTGTCTCTCCTCAACACTTACTAGCAGCTAGGTGAAAATAAGAGTGTTAAAACACTTTGGTAGCAGCCTCTATGGAAATAGACTGAGCATCAATTTGTGATTAGTGAGGAAATCAATGATTGCCGGGGGGTGCATATTTCTTCATTGTAAAGAACTGAACAGTGATAAAATATGGGGAGAAGGGGAAATATACTTTATAATGGCTAGTACTAGTTAAGTGCTTCATATTCACATAATTCAATGACCCCCTTAAATCAGCAATTTGCCCACTCTTTGGGATTTTAATATGACTGAGAGATTCAAATATAATCAATACTAAACTAAATTTGAGGCATTTATCATAGACTTGTCTTTCTTTAAGTAATTCAGCCAATCATTTATAGAATAGCATGAACTAGTTCCAGGAAAGTGATACTTTTCACTGCTTATTAAAAATATTTACATTTTTCTATACCAGCTGTATATAAGGAATTGATATTTTCTGAATTGTTAAGTCAATCTCTTCTTCCTTGAGCCGTCAAAAGATTTAATAAACCATCAAAAGATGGGAGACTCTGTCTCTAATAAGTGGGAGGCACTTACTCTGTCAGGCAATTAAGTGGACCTGAATAAGCTTATGTAATTAAGCCTCTTACTGCATAATTATCTTTTTTTAAAAATGTGTCTTTTGATGAAACATCTGTTCCCTGTTTCAAGATATGAAAAGGACTCATGCACATGAAGAAAACAGAGCTTTCAAGGCCATAACACATGCTGCCACTGATGCTCAGTTCCTAGGCGACAAATGATTTAATTTGTTCTGGCTTTGCATGCAAGAGGCAGGTGTCCAAATGTCCTCAGCCTAGATCTGATTGACCTCTATGTTCATGGCAGCTATTTCAGGAATTGTTATGCAGAAAATCACTGTGTGAGGCACCAAGGAAGCAGGGACCAGGGTAGATAGGTGCTACCTCCTCAGCCAAAAATGCACAAGGCAATTAATCATATGCATTCATTGTGTTATAAAGAAAAATTCATGACATCTACATGCAATATCATGCCCTTGTGCCCCCAATCTCAAACAAGTATAACTAGACTTAATTTCTTTAAACAGAAGTAGATTCATTAATACTGAACTAGAGTCTTCTCTGTGTTTTAAACATTTAAGGAACAGTAAAGTTTTAGTTCAATGAACTGAAACTGAACTAATCAGAACCTCACTTGATGTCAGATCATAGAGACTTTATAGTTCACCTAGTTTAAGCCCACAATTCACAAATGACAGATGGAACCATATACTATATTCATGTTAAATCACAGAGCTAGCTGAAAAGTACCTTTTAAAAGTCCAAATAAGTTGGGACTGCAAAGATCATAGGAAACTCTTCCTATCATCATAGAACTTAGGCCTAGAAAGTATTTTAAAATCATCCAGTCCAAACCTTTCAATTTATAGATTACAAGGAAATTGAGGCCTATAGATAATATTATTTACTAAGTTATTGCTGCCTGTAGCTTATTATCAGTTCTAAATTTGCCTCTCAATGGATGGCTCCTTATCATTGTTATATCTTCCTATTTTGATTGGAATACAAGTCTAGGTCTTCATATTGTCTTCTTTCTTTGGCTTCTCCAAACTAATAAACATCTGCTTCAGTAGAAGGAAATTTTACTCTCCCTTTTTATGCCCATTTCTCTAGACTTTCTCTTTTGTTTGCTCTCATAGGTTTTGGTGCATTAGTACTTTGTTTCTTCATTCTGGGAAGAATCTCTCTGACTCAAGAAACTAACTAGAAAACATGCTTGGGATTATATCACCAATGTGATACCCACAGCAGCTGCTATGAATGTGCAGGTGTATTTCCACGTTTGAATCACAAAATATAACAGACTCTTTTCATCGAAGACAAAACCAAGATATTTCTTCATGTATCAGAAAGCCAAATCCACCATCATAACAAAAAAGTTTGTACACATTACCAATGCAGGGAGCACCACCATCCTCAAGCTTTACCTCCATCAGGCCTCCCCACAAACAAGCTCTTTAAGGCACACTGCCTCCCCCTCTCACTCACACTAGCTGCTCTATCTCTCTCTCTCTCCCAGCTCTGTCTCACTCTCTCTCCTCCTGCTTCACCCATTTGGCAAGCAGCTCCCACCACAGGCTCCATGTTAGTCAGGCTCAAAGCAGGTCACATAGGCCTATTAATGGACAAGAAAGATCTTCCCATTCCATTAACATTTCAGGGATGAAGATGCCCTGCAGTAGGTAAAGAAGTCAGATTTACTAGGAAAAATGAGGCAAATGACTTGGTTCTTATTAGAAAACACAAAATATAAGAATGCTTGTATATAACAAAAGGAGAGCAATCACTTGGAAAGGTAACATTTTTAACATGCAGCCTTTACAGGTGGCTGCTCTCCTTTTGGAATGTATTGGAAGTAGTTGGTTAGATCCTTAAAATAATTCAAAGATCCTTTTGTTGTGGTGATTTGATAATATTTAATATTTAATACCTAGCAAAATTTGCAAACCACTTTATAAATATTATTTTTCCTCAAAAACCTCTTGAAAGTTGGTGATATTGTTATCCCCATGTTACAGATGAAGAAACAGAAGCAGACTTACTCAGAATAATGTGCTCAGGGTCACATATTAGTAATGGTATAGAGAATGGAAAGATCTATTTGAACTCATGCACAGTGAAGGAAGCAGTCAATACACACAGAGTAACTACAGCAGTGAAGATAGAAAGAATAACAACATAGCAAAAAAAGTAAATTTTGCAAAATGTATCAAAATAAAAATCAAGTGGGCCTCAAATGAAGAGATATAAGAAAACATCCCCATCTCATCCATTAGTTGAAGTAAATATACCACCAAACAAACAAACAACAGGCTCACTAGTGTTTTACCTAAGTTCTATAAGAAGTCATTTTTGGCAATTGAGAAGAAAACTAGCTGTGGAGGAAGAAGCGAGGTCTTGAGAGGGAATCACTTTTTCCTTTTTCCCGTGTGCCTTTTCCAGAAGGAAGAAAAGCAGGGAAGTGATTTCTGTCTCCCCTCTCCACCCAATAGTATCTTGCCATGTAACAACTTGTCCAGTAGCAGGTGATACAGTGAAAAGAAAGCAGGTTAAGAGAGTTCCTAATGCAGACCTGTAAAGAGGTACAAGCACAGGGAATATAACCAAGGTGCTGCACCCAGGGAAATCAGTATGAGTATAACAAGAGAAGACAAAGGACACCAGGGCCAGAGGTATGAGTTGCCTGTGTTGTCATAGTACTAATTTATTCTCTTGTTTGCCTTATAGGTGAGTGTTCCCTATGTCAATAACAGGTTTTGCTAATCTTGTTTAGTTTTCAATAAATGCCTTTGAGCTAATTATACAACCAATTGACTTGAAAATAAAAGCAGCAGTGTTTGTTTGTGTGTGTGTGCATTGTGGGGTGGTAGTGATGGAAGTGGTGGTGGCGGTGAGATATGGTTTTAGGAATATGAACCCAAAGAGTTCTTTGGATCTGAGGCAGTGGTAATGACCTAGGAGACCCAATCGGAGAGTTCAAGGTAGAACTTTAACAGTGTCTGATTGTTTTAGAGGTTGTAAATTGGTCATGGCATCAAGAAGGGATATGGATCTAGATTTAGTATTTTTGTTAAGTGCTTAGGATTTGGTGAGCTGATGAAGAGTAGGGTGTATTTTACTCCCTCAAAGGGAAATAAAAATATACTCCATATATGGTGTGATTCAGGCATGGGAAAGGTATTTTATTCCTCCACAAGAAAGGTATATTAATCACAGTACACTTGTAAATGTAATTTTGAAAAAAAAGCCCACCATGAAACTACAAATTCCAAACAACAATAAAACTTAAAACAGGGCATGGTATCTTCATTTATAATTATTATTATGAACTACTGGAAGGGCAATACTTAAGCTTCATCAGAATATAAAATAATTTGCATGACTGAAAATTAGGCACTTTACATTTCATCTCAGCTCTGCATTGTTCCAACAACTTTTCTTGTATCTCCAGTGATAAAAGGTCCAGATTTAGGTCATTCTTTCTTGGTCTTTCAAATGAAGAATCTTTCCACAATGGAGCATTTCTCTTATTGGACCCAAGAACTACAGACCTATGGAACTCACGAGATTGCCTATAAGTTTGGAAACTTCCATCTTGAGAATTAATTTCATTTATCTAGTCAGGAAAGGAAACACAAAACAGAAAAGAACAGCCATTATTTTTCCACTTTCTGCTTAGCATAGTAAATGCACAATACTTGCCATGTGCAAGACAAAAAAAGAGACAAAACATGAAATTCATTCTTTTAGGGCATATACTACCTTTCCCTCCTGTTGCTATTCCAGTGTGAAGTGATAATCAGGAGATCACTCAGGGTTTAGCATAAAACACTGAAATACAAAGTCTTTTCGATGTTATATCACCATAAGGACAGAAGCAGTCTAGCAAATGTGTCCACATGATCACTCAGAACCAATCAATGGTAACTACTCCTTGGGGAGTAGGTGAGAGGAGATCAAGGGTGACCTGTGCTATATCTAGAGTCCACTTCAGCTTCAAATACTGTGATCAAAGAGACAGCACTGAAGAACATATAAAGCATTGGACATCTAGGTGTGAACCATACCTGTTTGATCATCAGCAACCCACTGTATATATTCTGTATATTTCTATCACTAAATTAATTGATAAGATGTTTAATTGGATTTCTTTACCTCCTATCCCCGAGTCAACAATTTAGCTGTTGACTTTTTAATAGCATTTTATTTCTCCCAATTACATGTGAAGACAATTTTACCATTTATTTAAAAAATTTTTTGAGTTCCAAATTTTCAACCTCCCCCTTATTACCCCACCCCACCCCCACTTCCTAAAAGGGCAAGCAATTTGATTTAGGTTATAAATGTGTAACCACATAAAACCTATTTCCATTTTAGTCATGCTGTGAATGAAGAAAGAGACCAAAAGAAAAAAGACATGAAAGAAATGAAATGAAAATAGTATGCTT
Organism: Trichosurus vulpecula; assembly: GCF_011100635.1. Taxonomy (NCBI): domain Eukaryota; kingdom Metazoa; phylum Chordata; class Mammalia; order Diprotodontia; family Phalangeridae; genus Trichosurus; species Trichosurus vulpecula. Next base: position 479,643,577 of record NC_050573.1, read on the forward strand.
TGATCTGCATACAGACTTCATAAGTTCTTTCTCAGGATGTGGATAGCACTTTTTATGAAGAGTCCTTGGGAATTGTCTTGTATCACTGTACTACTGAGAAGAACTGAGTGATTCACAGTTCTTCATCTGACAATAATGATGTTATGGTTTACATTAATGTTCTCCTGGTGCATGCATCAATTCATCTAAAAATGTCCAGTTTTTCTGAAGTCTGTCTGTCCATCATTTCTTATAGCACAGTAATATTCCATTACATTCATTTACTACAACTTATTGAGTCATTCCCCAAATGATTAGCATGTCATCAATTTCTAATTCTTTGTCACCACAAAAAGAGCCACTAAAAAAATTTGTGTACAAATAGTTTCTTTTCCCTTTAAAAAATCTTTTGGGGATACAGACCTATTTGATTATTGCTAAATCAAAGGGTATGAACACTTTGATTGTTCTTTAGGCGTAGTTGGTAATTGTTCTCCAGAATGGTGAGATCAGTTCACAACTTCACCAACAGCGCATTAGTGTCCCAGTTTTTCACATCTCCTTCAACATTTGTAAATTTCCTTTCCTGTCATATTACCTTATGTTATATGTGTAAGGTGATGTCACAGAATTGTTTTAATTTGCATTTCTCTGATCAATAGTGATTTAGAGTATTTCTTCATATTACTATATATAATTTTGGTTTCTCCATTTGAAAACTTCCTGTTCAAATCCTTTGACCATTTATCAATTGGGAAATGTATTATAAATTTAATTCAGTTCTATTTCTATTTGAGAAATTAGGCCTTAATCAGAGATACTTGCTGTAAAAAATATTTTTCAGCTTTTTGCATACCTTCTAATCTTGGTTGTATTGGTTTTGTTTGTACAAACCCTTTTCAATTTAATATAACCAAAATGATTCATTTTACATCTTTAATGCTCTGTATCTCTTGTTTTGTAATAAATTCTCCCTTTCTCCCTAGATCTTACAGGTAAACTATTGCTTTCCCTCCTAATTTTAGATATGAGACCTTTATCAGAGACACTTTTTGTAAAGATTTTCTCTGAATTTTCTGCTTCCCTCCTAATCTTGTTGGCATTGGCTTTGTTTGTACAAAAACTTTTCAATTCGACATAATCAAAATGATCCATTTTGCATTTTGTAAAACTATCTCTTGTTTGGTCATAAATTCTTCCCTTCTCCATGTATCTAACAGGTAAACTATTTCTTCCTCTCCCAAATTGCTTATAAGATCAGCCTTTATTCCTAAAACATGAACCCATTTTGGCTTTATTTTGATATAGAGTGTCAGATATGGTCTTTGCTCAGTTTCTGCCAAGTTATTTTCCAGTTTTCCTGGCAGATTTTGTGAAATAGTGAATTCTTAACCCAGAAGCTGCACTCTTTGGGTTTATCAAAGAGTAGATTGCTATAGTCATTGAATACCACATCTTGTGTACCTAACCTATTCCACTGATCCACCAATTTATTTCTTAGCCAGTACCAAGTAATTTTGATGACTGCTCCTTTATTTTATGATATAATATCTGGTACCTTCCCTAACATTTCTTTTCATCAATTCCCTTGATATTCTAGACCTGTTATTCTTCCTTATTAATTTTGTTATTATTTTATCCAGCTGTGTAGAATAATTTTGGTATTTTCACTCATATGGCAATGAAAAAGTAAATTAATTTTGGTAAAATTGTCATTTTTATTATATTAGCTTGGCCTAAACATGAACAACTGATGTTTTGCCATTTATTTAGACCTGACTTTATTTGTGTGAAAAGTGTTTTGTAATTGTATTCATATAGGTCCTGGGTTTGTCTTCACAGTTAGACTCCCAAATATTTTATAGTGTCTACAATAACTTCATGCATTCATTCATCCATTCATTCATTCATTTATTTATCTACCTAGTCATTAATTCATTCATCCATTCATTTATTTATTTATGTATTTATGTATGCATGTATTTATTTATTTATTTTGCCATTTATTTATTTAATTTTTTAAAAATTTTTCAGCACTGATTTTCCCAAAGAGTTTGAAATACAAATTTTCTCCCCATTTCTACCTTCCTCTCACTCCAAGATGACATATATTCCAATTGCCCCATTCCCCAGTCAGCCCTCCCTTCTGTCGCCCCACTCCCCCCATCCCCTTTTCCCTTACTTTCTTGTAGGGCAAGATAGATTTCTATGCCCCATTGCCTGTATATCTTATTTCTTAGTTGCATGCAAAAACCTTTTTTTGAACATTTGCTTTTAAAACTTTGAGTTCCAAATTCTCTCCCCTCTTCCCTCCCCACCCATCCTCCTTAAGAAGGCAAGAATACAACATGGGCCACATGTGCATCACTATGTAAAACTCTTCCATAATACTCATGTTGTGAAAGACTAAGTATATTTTGCTCCTTCCTATCCTATCCCCCTTTATTCAGTTTTCTCCCTTGACCCTGTCCTTTTCAAAAGTGTTTGTTTTTGATTGCCTCCTCCCCCATCAGCCCTCATTTCTATCATCCCCCCTTTTTATCTGCTTTCTCCTTCTTTCCTGTGGGGTAAGATACCCAATTGAGTGTGTATGTTATTCCCTCCTTAGGTGAAATCCTATGAGAGCAAGATTCACTCAATTCAATCCTCACCTGCCCCCTCTTTCCTCCCAACAGAACTGCTTTTTCTTGCCACTTTTACGTGAGATAATTTACCCCAGTCTATGTCTTCTTTTCTCCCTCTCTCAATATATTCCTCTCTCATCCCTTAATTTTATTTTATTTTTTTACATATCATCCCTTCGCATTCGAATCACCCTGTGCCCTCTGTATATATCTGTATCTATATCTATATCTATATCTATATCTATATCTATATCTATATCTATATCTATATCTATATCTATATCTATATCTATCTATCTATTCATTTCAGCTACCCTAATACTGAGGTCTCATGAATTATGCATATCATCTTTCCATGTAGGAATGTAAACAAAACAGTTCAACTTTAGTAAGTCCCTTGTAGTTTCTCTTTCTTGTTTACCTTTTCATGGTTCTCTTGATTCTTGTGTTTGAAAGTCAAATTTTTTATTCAGCTCTGGTCTTTTCACTGAGAAAGCTTGAAAGTCCTCTATTTTATTGAAAATCCATATTTTGCCCTGGAGCATGATACTCAGTTTTGCTGGGTAGGTGATTCTTGGTTTTAATGCTAGCTCCATTGACCTCTGGAATATCATATTCTAAGCCCTTTGAACCCTTAATGTAGAAGCTGCTAGATCTTGTGTTATCCTGATTGTGTTTCCACAATACCCAAATTGTTTCTTTCTGGCTGTTTGCAGTATTTTCTCCTTGATCTGGGGGCCCTGGAATTTGGCAACAATGTTGCTAAGGAGTCTTCTTTTTGGGATAAATTTGAGGAGGTTATTGGTGGATTCTTTCAATTTCTATTTTATCCTCTGGCTCTAGAATATCAGGCCAGTTCTCCTTGATAATTTCTTGAAAGATGATATCTAGGCCCTTTTTTGATCATGACTTTCAGGTAGTCCAATAATTTTTAAATTCTCTCTCCTCGATCTATTTTCTAGGTCAGTAGTTTTTCCAATGAGATATTCCACATTGCCTTCCATTTTTTCATTCCTTTGGTTCTGTTTGATAATATCTTGATTTCTCATAAAGTCACTAGCTTCCACTTGCTCCAACCTAATTTTTAAGGTTGTATTTGCTTCAGTGGTCTTTTGGACCTCCTTTTCCATTTGACTAATTCTGCCTTTCAAGGCATTCTTCTCCTCTTTGGCTTTTTGGAGTTCCTTTGCCATTTGAGTTATTCTATTTTTTTAGGTGCTGTTTTCTTCAGTAGTTTTTTTTGGGTCTCCTTTAGCAAGTCGTTGACTTGTTTTTCATGGTTTTCTTGCATCATTCTCATTTCTCTTCCCAATTTTTCCTCTACTTCTCCAACTTGCTTTTCCAAATCCTTTTTGAGCTCTTCCATGACTTGAGATCAGTTCATGTTTTTCTTGGAGTCTTTTGATGTAGGCTCTTTGACTTTGTTGACTTCTTTTGGCTGCATGTTTTGGTCTTCTTTGTCACCAAAAAAGATTCCAAAGTCTGAGCCTGAATCTGAGTCTGTTTTCATTGCCTGGCCATGTTCCCAGCCATATACTTGACCCTTGAGATTTTTGTTGGGCTATGACTGCTTGTAGTGGATAGAGTACTTTGTTCCAAGCTTGAGGAGCTTCGATGTTATTTTCAGGGCTTTTTCTGCACATCAAGCTCTGCTACGCCAGTGCTCTTCCTCCCGCCAGAACCACCAACCTGGATAGCAACACAGATCTGGGCAGGTGCTGCACTCCTACTCTCACCTGCCACTTAATTTCTCCCACCAGGTGGGCCTGGGGCCAGAAGCAACTGCAGCTGTAGTTCTGTAGCTGCACCACCTCTGCTGCCTCCAGGGCAGTGGCTGAACCACAAAGTCCTTTCACTCGGTCCCCCTCAATTTTTTCCCACTAACCTTCTCTGTTGTCTTTCGTTTTTGTGGGTTGAGAAGTCTGGTAACTGCCTCAGCTCACTGATTCAGAGCCTGAGGGCCTGTTCCTTCAGGCTCCCAGTCTGGCTGGTCCGGGGGCAGCCCACACTGGGTTCTGCACTGCTCAGCTCCCAGCTCCGTATGATAGACCTTACCCAGCGACCATCCAGGCTGTCCTGGGCTGGAGCCCTGCTTAACTCTGCTATGTTGTGGGTTCTGCGGTAGCAGAATTTGTTCTGAGCCATTTTTATTGATGTTTGGAGGAACCTGGGGGAGAGATTTAGGCATGTCTCTGCTTTCCAGCTGCTGTCTTCAACAATAACTTTAAATGGAATTTCTCTTTCTATGCCTTGCTGTTGAACTTTGTTAGTAATACATAGGAAAGTTGAGGATTTTTGTGGGTTTATTTTATATCTTGCTACTTTGCTAAAGTTATTCATTATTTTGAGTGGCTTTTTGCTTGATCCTCTAGGATTCTCTAAGTAAATCATCATATCATCTGCAAAGAGTGATAACTTAGTTTCTTCTTTGCTTATTCTAATTCCTTCAATTTCTATTTTTTCCTTTATTGCTAAAGCTAATATTTCTAATATTAAATTGAATAATAGTGGTAATAGTGGACATCCATGTTTCTCCCCGATCTTTTTGTGAATGGATCTAGCATATTGCCATTACATATAATGCCTGGTGGTGGTTTTAGGTAGATGCTACTTGTGATTTTAAGGAAGACTCCATTTATTCCTATGCTTTCTAAGCAAAAGTTTTTTCCACATCTATTGAGATAATCATATGGTTTCTGCTAGTTTTGTTGTTGATATGATTGATTATGCTGATAGTTTTCCCAATATCGAACCAGCCTTGCATTCCTGGAATAAATCCTGCCAGGTCATAATGTATTACTTTCATGATAAGTTGCCATAACCTTTTTGCTATTATTTGATTTAAAATTTTTATATCAGTATTTATTAGGAAAATTGGCCTCTAATTTTCTTTCTCTGTTTTGACTTTTCCTGTTTTAGGTATTAGTGCCATATTTGTGTCATAAAAAGTATTTGGTAGAACTCCTTCTTTGCCTATTTCCCCATATAGTCTATAAAGTATGGGAATTAATTGCTCTTTAAATATATGGAAGAATTTACATGTAAATCCATCTGGCCCTGGAGATTTTTTCCTAGGGAGTTCATTGATGGCTTGCTCAATTCTTTTTCTGAAATGGGGTTATTTAGGTATTTTACTTCCTCTTCTGTTAATCTGGGCAGTTTATATTTTTGTAAATATTCATTGATTTCCCTCAGATTATCAAATGTATGGGTATACAATTGGGAAAAATAATTCCTAATTATTGTTTTAATTTCCTCTTCATTGGAGGTGAATTCACCTTTTCATTTTTCATACTGGTAATTTGGTTTTCTTCTTTCTTTTTTTTAAATCAAATTGACCAAGAGTTTATCAATTTCATTGTTTTGTTAAATAAAACCAGCTCATAGTTCTATTTATTAGTTCAATAGTTTTCTGGATCTCAATTTTATTAATTTCTCCTTTGTTTTTCAGTATATTTAATTTGGTATTTAATTGGGGATTTTCAATTTGTTCTATTTCCAACTTTTTTGGTTGCATGCCCAATTCACTGATCTCCCTTTTCTGCATTTTATTCACATAAGCATTCAGAGATATGAAACTTCCCTTAACAACTGTTTTTCATGCATCCCATAAGTTTTGATATGTTGTCTTTTTATTGTCATTCTCTCGAATGAAGTTGTTAATTGTTTCTATCATTTGTTCTTTTACCCACTTATTCTTAAGGATTAGATTATTTAGTTTCCAATAAATTTTAATGTATCTTTCCATGGTCTTTTTTTATCAATAATTTTTATTGCATCATGATCTGAAAAGTATGCATTGACTACTTCTGACTTTCTACACTACATTGTGAGGCCTTTATGCCCCAGTACATGGTCGATTTTTGTGTATATGCCCTATGTCACTGAGAAAAACGTATATTCCTTTCTATCCCCATTCATTTTTCTCCAGAGGTATATTATATCTACCTTTTTCTAAAGTTCTATTCACCTCTGTAACTTCCTTCTTGTTAATTTTGAGGTTAGATACATCAAGTTCAGAGAGGGGGAGGTTGAGGTCCTCCACTAGTATAGTTTTGCTGTCTATTTCTTCCTTTAACTCCCTTACCTCCTACTCTAAGAATTTGGATGCTATGCAACTTGGCACAAAGATGTTGAGTAATGATATTTCATTGCTTATGGTGCCTTTTAGCAGGATATAGTTTCCTTCCTTATATCTTTTAATTAGAACTATCTTGCTTTTTGGTTTATCTGAGATTAGGATTGCTACCCATACTTTTTTTCTTTCAGTTGAAGCATAATATAGTCTACTCCAGCATTTTACCTTCACCCTGCTGCATTGGTAACTAAGGTGGGGCTCCATGTGGGGCCAATGAAGGGAGGTCTGATTATATCTTTGCTCCCAAGTAGGTCCCAAACCCCTAGCCACCAGGTGCTAAGCTTATGTGGGTGTGAAGTCCCCAGGGTCCTAAGGGGAGTTGCTAAGACCATAGCCAATAGTAAGAGCTTAAGTTCTGGTTGATGATGGCTAAAGAGTGCATAAAAAGATAAGACATCTGTTTCCTTAGGGCTCTCACTCTTGGCTGAGTGCTGATGTGGAGACTCTGGGCATCTGTAGTTAAGAGCCCTCCAGCTTTTAAACCCGGATGTTCAGACTTTGTTAAACTCTGGTAACTATGAATCGAGATTTGAATCAGACAAGGTCTGTCTGTTGATGTTTGTAATTTGTTTGTGTTTGCTCTGAATTTCAGGGTGCTGGCTTTTCCCCCTGAACTAAGTGAATGATATTTGTATGCTGGATTAAAGTAAGATTATTAACCCCTTAATGTTGCTTTCCTTAGAAAAGCAGATCAAAAGAACCTGGGCTTGCAGTGTTCCTGTTGTTGGGCTTGTGTTGGTTTTTCACCCCCACAGCAGCTGCCGGATGAATTGTTGAGACGCCTTTCGGTATCCCCCTGTTTCAAATGTGTTTCTTATAAGGCTTTTGTTTGTAGGATTTTGGTTTTTAATCCATTCTGCTTTCTGCCTCCATTTTATGGGAGAGTTCATCCCATTCACATTCACAGTTATGATTATTATCTGTGTTTTTTATCCATTCCATTCCCCCTTGTTTTTGTTTTTATTTCTCCCTTCTCCCTTCCCCTGCTGAAAGGATTTTTGCTTTTGACCACTACCTCCCTCCATATTCTCTCCTTTTCAGCTACCCCCCTTATCCTACCCTTTTCCCTTACTACTTCTTTCGTCTCTTCTAACCACCCCCTCTCTTTTATTTCCCCTTTCTGCTCTTACTGCCTGTAGGGCAAGTGTGATTTCCATACTCAACAGAGCATCCTATTCCCTCCTTGAAGTAAATCTGATGAGAGTAAACCTCAAACAGTGCTCTTCTCCTTCTCTTCTTTTTGTCTAGTATAATATGTTTTTGTACTTCTTCATATGATGTAATTACCCTTTTCTGCCTCCTCCTTACCTTTTCTCCCATTAAATCCCTCTTTACCCCTTAATTTTTTTTCTCATCACATCAGTTAAGTCATACCCACACCCTCCATTTCTATATATCCCTTTTAGATGTCATACTAACTATACCATTCTCAAAATTAGCAAATACCATCCTCCCATATAGGAAAGGAAACAGTTTGTCCTTGTTAAAAAATGGGATTTTTTTTCTTTTTTATTTATATTTTTTCCCATTTACTTTTTTGTGCCTCTCTTGAGTCTTGTATTGAAAGATCAAATTTTCCATTTAGCCCTGACCTTTTTATCAGGAATGTCTGGAATTCTCTTATTTCCTGGAATGTCCTTCTCCTTGCCTGAAAGATTATGCTCAGTTTTGCTGGATAGTTGATCCTTGGTTGTAGTCCAAGCTCCTTTGCCTTACAGAATATTATATGTCAATACCTCCTATCTTTTAATGTAGAAGCTACAAGGTCCTGTGTGATCCTGACTATAGTTCCATGATATTTCAATTGTTTATTTCTGGCTGCTTGCAGTATTTTCTCCTTTACCTGATAATTCTGGAATTTGTCTACAATATTATTTGGAGTTTTCAATTTGGGATCTCTTTCAGGGGCTGATTGGTGTATTCTTTAGATGACTGTTTTACCTTCTGGCTTTATGACCACAGGGAAGTTTTCCTTGATAATTTCTTGGAAGATACTGTCCAGGCTCTTTTTTTCATTGTGGCTTTCCAGTAGACCAATAATTCTTAGATTGTCTCTCCTGGATCTATTTTCCAGTTCAGTTGTTTTTTCCAATCAGGTATTTCATGTTTTCTTCTATTTTTTTATTCTTTAGATTTTGTTTGTTGAATTCTTGATGCCTCATAGAGTCATTAGCTTCTACTTGCCCAATTCTAATTTTCAGCAAGTTATTTTCTTCAGATAGCTTCTGTATCTGTCCTTCCATTTGACCAATTTTATTTTTCAAGGATTCATTTTCTCCTGTTAAATTCTGTAATTCTTCTCTTATCTCTCTATTTTGGCTTTTAAAATCCTCTTTGTGCTCTTCCAAGACCATATCATATTCCCTTTTGAGGTTTCAGATGTGGGTAGAGTATCAGTGCTGATCTCTTCTGAATTCGTATTTTATTATTATCTGCCCCATAATATGATTGAATGGTCTTTTTAAAAACTTTTCTAGCTTGTTTCTTCATGGTATTTGCTTTTCTCCTGGCTTTTTAAGTGGATCCCTGCTTCTGGGGCCAAGGGGCTCTGTCCCACATTTCTTTTGTTGGAAGTTAGGGGCCTGGTCACTGGCTTTGTGCATTGTGTGCATTGTGTTTTGGCAGCTAGAATCTACATACTGCTGTAGCTCCCCTGATGCTGAGCTGAAGCTGGTTGGCATGTGCCAAGGATTCAGGCCCAATGAAGGCTTTCTGAATTTCCCTGAGTGGTCACTGTGTGAAGTGGGTAGTCTGGCTGCTGGAAGTCTCCTCTTCCGCTAGGGCTATACTATATAGCATGAGTGTCCTCAGCCATAAGTCTGCACTGATGTCTGCCAATTGCTTTGGCTGTGCAAAGGCATGCTTGGGGTCTTCGTGTTGGAGCTTGCTGGCTCCACCCCTCTGTGGCTCAGAAACTCCCCCTAGCCTGCTAAGCTGGGGCCTGCTGGGATGCCTTCCTTCATGTGTGGTTCTCTTTCTATCACCTCAAGAGAGCCCTATCTCCCCGCTTCTGGCTCCTCTGATCCAGCGTTTCTCCTAGGGCAGTATTCTCTGGGTTTATTCAAAAGAGGGATGAGAGATCTTAGAATTTACTGAGTCATCATGGCTCCCAGAAGTTCAAGAAGGTGAGTTTCAAACGTTTGATCTGTGGGCTGATAGATCTAGGAGTATCTGCAGCTGTTGCCACAGGCTCTGCACTTCTGTCTCAGTTAGCTCCCACAGACTCCCATCCTGCACCACGAGGTCTGGGGATCACCACCACAGCTAGCGGGATGGGCCTGCTCCCATCCCAGTATGGTGCTCTGGTGTGGTCAGGTTGGCTCCATGTACCCAGCACTCTCCTGGTCTGGTACAACAGATTCCTCTCTTTCTGGATTCTCCTGGCTTGGAAACCTGCTACACTGTCTCCTAATGTGTTCTACCTCTCCTGAAACTGTTCAGATTCACTTCTCAAGAGGTATCTGAAAGAATTTGAGAGAGCTCAGGTATGTCCCTATTTACACTGGCCCATCTTGGCTCTGCCCCCAAATTACTTTCTTATATTAAAGGCACAAAGGCAATAACCCTTACTGGCAGCCAAGAGACAGAAAACAAACTCTTTGAAATTTCTAATTTGTTTATAGTTGGCCTTTTACGATTAGTTTAGAAAATAATTTTGTCTGTTAGAAACAGCTAACTTCTATGCAAGAGTGCTGTGGTAGAAAAAAAAAAACATTTCTACAGTTTAGGTCCCTAAATCTTTTATTGTCCAGCATTCAGCAGTTCTAAAAATTATTCAATTGACAAAAAATATGAAATGACAACCAAAAAAACTTTATTTCATTCTCTTTCCTTTTTTATAGAGTCAGGGGACAATTGGGGTTAAAGTGACTCTTATCCAGTGTCACACAGCTACTAAGTATCTGAGGCCAGAATTGAACTCATTTCCTCCTGACTCCAGGGACAGTGCTTTATACTGAACCACTTACCTTCCTGGCTCTGTCCTCATTTTTAAAAAAGTGAAGGCTCATTTTTATTTTATGCAGATTTGTTTTTATATTTAAGGTCTTCTAAGTTCAAGACTTCTTATTTTGATAATCTTTATTTTTCTCTCAAATCTATACCATCTCCCAATGTATATCGTAGTATCAGAGTATCATACATTTAAAGTTGGAAGGAAGCTTGGAGGTCATTGAGAGGGTACAACTCTTTAATTTTACTAATGAGAAAATAGACACGGAGAAGTTAAGCGACTGGCCCAGGGTCACACAATTGTTAAGTGTCTGAGGCAGGACTTGAACCCAGAACTGGTGATTCTCTCTAATGTCCTATTCATCATACCAAGTTGACAATTATAGGGTGTAATTATATTACCTTGTACTGTGCTAAAGATGACGTATCCTCTCTGTCAGATGTCAAATTATGCTCTGAATCTGCAGTGTCTTACATTTCCTCTGATGGTTTTACATAAATTTTTTTATTCTGACTTTCCTTTAGTGTACTGCATGGATAGGGAACTTGGGTACTATCAAGCTCTTCTTAGTCTCTATTATGGCAGGCAGAGATCAGCAGGTGCTCACTCGCCTTATAGAACTTATACTTTCCAGATCATCTGAATGGCAAGTCCCTTGTGCTTCGTGGCAATAGCTGAAAATAATAATTGAAATTAACCAAAAGAAGTTATTGAGTTCCTACTACAGAGTGTTCCTAAAGTCTGAACACATATGCAATTGATGGCAATGTGGAGTTATTGCATCAAGTTCAGGTAAATCTTGAAAAGTGCATCAGTCCCTTTGATATCACAAATGCTGGAAATCATACTGAAGATATTATTTGTTAATATTCTAATTAAATAAAATGTTGTGGAAAATTTCATTCATTTCATTTCTTGAAAATATGCATTTTTGCCTATTTGTCCAGACTTTAGGAACACCTGTATATACTAGACACTGAGCTAAGGATACAAAGAAAAATAAAAGTTTCTATCTTCTAATAGTTTATTTTCTATTGTGTGGAAAACATATACACAACTAGATATATGAAATGCATGTATGTATGTACACACAGAGATAGACATACATACACACACACAAAATGAATACAAGATAAGGGGAGGAACTAACACTGGGGAGATCAGGAAAGGCCTTGGGAAAAACAGGTCAGGAATGAATTGAGATGAAAAAAATTAAGGACTCTAAATTGAGTGCACATGTTTATCTCCAGACTCAGAGAGCTTTAGCAGAACATTGACTACATCCTGCTGCAATGAAGAAACAAATGGAATGAAGGAGCCCAAAGCAGCAGAATCATGAAGGGCAGAGAACCACAAAAGAGGCAAGAGCTTTGGCAGATGAAAGCTATGGCAGCAAAAAAGTATAGAGTTGTGAGTTTCCAAGCCTCAAGATGAGCAGATGGAGGTCTGCAAATAGAAGTAGCAGAGTATCATTATTATGCCAAGGTTTTGTGTCAGATTATGTTCTCTGAAGCCACGTGGCTATTTTGAAATAACATTCCTTTTCTCCCATTGGCTAATGATAAAAGTCAGTCATCTGAAGAAAAATAACCAGAAAAATGTTGAATCACCAGTTTACATCACAATTTAATAAATTGATGGAAAAATTTTAAGAGGGATAGACTTGTCAATAATCATGGAATATTTTTGGAGTGTTTTGTATCATAACACATTCATGTGGCTCAGAGAGGAAAGAGCAAGCTGGACTATCTGGCCTGAGCCCAGGCCTGGCCCATGGATTAATGTGCATCCAATTTTTACCACATTACCAAGAAATAAAAATGTTGTGGCAGCAATTATAACAGTAGGATACATAGTTGGGGTGTTAATTGTTTCCATGAGCTCAGTTGATCAGATGGTTGTACTGCTTAAAAAAATAGCCATAATTCCAAGGCCATCTCTTTTTATAAGATTAGATTACCTGACATATCCAGGGACTGGACCACTGCTATTAGAGAAAGACCATTTTCAAAGAGGTTGAAATGATTTCTATATTGACTCATTTAAGATCATATAATGAACCAAAAATAGTCTTTCCTGAGATTGTTTACAAAAAGAGCAATTCCTAATATCTTTTAAAACAAAATATTAAAAAAAACAAAATCGATCTTCACAAAATCCTATATTTTCTGAAGGTATCAGCTGTGCATAATTTATAAAAAAGGAATGTAAGTAGATTAAAACTGTAAAAAGTGAGGAATTGATTGAGGTAGAGTCAGAAAGAGGTTTAAAATTCTGTCTGTCTCTAAGGCTACCTACACACACACACATACACACACACACACGCACACACACAGAGGATTTGCAGTAGAAAGAACATGGACCTCATTTATAGTGCTTAAACAAAAGCATTATAAATCTGAATGAGTATTCTTTTCCTTCTAAAGAATTTAATCCCCAAGGGGCAGAGCCAAGATGGTGGAGCAGAGGGAGCACTACATCCAAGCTCTCCCAATATTCTTCTCTAAACAACTTTAAAATAATGCCTGAAAAGTAACTTCAAATGGGCAGATGCAACAAAAAGTCAGGGTGAAACATTTTTCCAGCTTAAGTCAAAATTGTCTTAGCTCTGAAGGAGAGGTCTGTGACACTGGAATGGAGGCTTGCACAGAGTGCATGTGGTGGCAACATTAGCTGTGGTCCTCAGATGCACTTGTGGCAGTGGCAGCAGCAGCAGCTTTTGTTCTTTATCTGAATATGGATATTGTTTTCCTTTGTGAGTCCTTTGTACTTGCCTTAGATCGTTGTGTTGCTGAGAAGAGCTGTTTCATTCATCGATGATAATGCCACAGTCTTGTTGGTACTGTGTCCAAGGTTTTCCTGGTTCTGCTCATTTCACTTTGCATCAGTTTGTACAAATTTTTCCACGATTTTCTAAATTCTGCCTGTTCGTCATTTCTTATTGCACAATAGTATTCCATTACATTCATATATGATAGCTTGTTCAGCCAGTCCCTTTGATAGGTATCCCCTCCATTTCCAATACTTTGCCACCAAAAAAGGGCAGCTTAATATTCTTGCATATGGAGGTCTTTTCAACTTTTTTATGATCTCTTTGGGTGACAGATATAACAGTGCTAGTGTTAGATCATAGGGGGATAGGCAATTTGGTTGCCCTTTGGATATAGTTCCAAATTACTCTCCAGAATGGTTGGATCAGTTCACAGCTCCACCAACAATGCATTAGTATTCCAATTTTCCCACATCTTCTCCAGAATTTTCATTTTACTTTTTGTCATATTAACCAATCTGAGAGCTGTGAGGTGGTACCTCAGAGTTGTTTTAACTTGCATTTCTCTAATCAAAAGTGATTTAGAGCACTTCCTCATGTGCCTATAGATAGCTTTGATTTCTTCATCTGAAAACTGCCTGTTAATATCCTCTGACCTTTTACAAATTGGGAAATGAATCTTTTTCTTATATATTTGACTTGGTTCTTTTTCAGTTTTAGAAATGAGGCCTTTATCAGAGATACTGGCAGTAAAAATTATTTCCCAGCTCTCTGCTTTTCTTCTAATCTTGGTTGCTTTGGCTTTGCTTGTGCAAAAACTTTTTAATTGCATGTAATCAAAATTATCCATTTTGTATTTCATAATATTCTCTGTCTCTTGCTTGGTAATCAATTCTTCTGTTCTCCAGAGATATTACAGGAAAATTATTCTTTGCTCTCCTAATATGCTGATGGTATGACCCTTTCTGTCTAGATCAGATGCCATTTTGATCTTATCTTCTTATATGGTGTAAGATGTTTCTCTATGTCTAATTTCTGCCATATTATTATCCGGTTTCCCCAGCAGTTTTTGTCAAATAGTGACTTCGTATCCCAGAAGCTGGAATCTTTGAGTTTATCAAAGAGTAGATAAGTAAAGTCAATGATGATTGTCTTGTGTAGCTACCCTATTCCACTGATCCACCAGTCACTCTATTTCATAGCCACTATAAAATAATTTTGATGATTTCTTCTTTATTTCTTCTGGGTTTAGATCTGGTATGGCTGGGCCACCTCCTTTTGAATGTTGTTTTTTCGTGAATTCTCTTTATATTCTTAATGTTTTGCTCTTCCAGGTGAACTTTGTTATTTTTTTCTAGCTGTATTAAACAATATCTTGATAATTTTGTTGGTATGGCACTAAGCAAATAAATTAATTTGGTAGAATTGTCATTTTTATTATATTAGCTCAACCTATCTATGAACAACTGATATTTTTCCTATTATTTAGATCTGACTTAATTTGTGCAAAAAATGTTTTGTAGTTGTATTCATATAGTTCCTGTCTTGGCAGCAGACTCCCAGATATTTTATATAGTCTACAGTTATTTTAACTGGAATTTCTCTTTCTATATTTTTTTGCTGGGCTTTGTTAGCATACATATATGCATACATACATACCTATATGTGTGTGTACACACACACATACTTACCGATGATTTCTGTGGGTTTATTTTTTTATCCTGCGACTTTGCTAAAATCGTTAATTATTTCAAGTAGTTTTTAGTTGATTCTCTAGAATTCTCTAAGCATAACATCATATCATCTGAGAAGAGTTACGTTTCTTCATTGCTTATTCTAATTCCATCTATTTCATTTTCTTCTCTTATTTCTAAAACTAAAATTTCTAGTAAAATATTGAATAACAGTGGTAATAATAGACAGCCTTGATTCACCTTATTGTAAATGCTTCTAGATTAACCACATTATGTGTGCTTGCTGATGGTTTTAGATGCTGCTCATCATTTTAAGGAAAAGTCCCTTTATTCCTATGCTCTTTGATATTTTTTTAAATAGAAGTGGGTATTGCATTTTGTCAAAAGCTTTTTCTGCATTTATTGAGATAATCATGATATCTGTTAGTTTGATTATTGCTATGGTCAATTAGACTCATGGTTTTCCTAATTTTGAACCATCTCTCCATTTGTGGTATAAATCCCACTGGACCATAGTGTATGATTCTTGTGTTAAATTTCTATAATCATTTTCTTATTATTTTATTTAAAAATTTGCATCTACATTTGGTAGGGAAATTGTTGTATAATTTTCTTTCTCTGTTTTGGCTCTTCCCAGGTTAGTTATCAGCACCATATTTGCATCATAAAAAATTAGGTAGGATGCCTTCTTTGCCTATATTTCAAATATTTTATTTAGTATTAGAATTAATTGTTCTTTAAATGCTTGGTGGAATTCATTCCATCTGGCCCTGGAGATTTTTTCTTAGGGAATTCATTGATGGCTTGTTCAATTTCTTTTTCTGAAATGGAGATATTTAAGTATTTTATTATATTTTCTATTAATCTGGACAGGTTATTTTTTGTAAATATTCATCCAGTTCACTTAAATTATCAGATTTATTGGCATACAGTTGGACAGAATATCTTTTTATTATTCTTATAATTTCGTCTACTTTGGTGGTGAATTCACCTTTTCCTTTGTTGATACAGATAATTTAGTTTTCTTTCTTTTTTAAAATCAAATTAGCCAAAGTTTCATCACTTTTAATTTTTTTTCATAAAACCAGCCTCCTGTTTTGTTTATTTATTAGTTTTCTTAATTTTAATTTCTTTAATTTCTTTAAACTCTCCCTTGACTTTCAGCATTTCTAATGTGGTATTCAATAGGGGATTTTGAATTTGTTCTTCTGTTACCTGTTTTAGTTTCATGCCCAATTCAATGATCTTCACTTTCTCTATTTTATTCAGGTAGGCATTTAAAGATATAAAATTTCCCCTAAGAAGTCCTTTGACTGCATCTCATAAGTTTTGGTATGTTGTTTTGGCATTATTTCCATACTCTTTGATGAACTTATTAATTGCTTCTATGATTTCATGTTTGACCTGCTGATTTTCTAAGATTAGATTATTTAGTTTTCAATTAATTATTAGTCTGTCTTTCTGTGGCCCTTTGTTACAGTCTTTTTATTGCATCATGATCTGAAAAGGATGCATTTAATATTTCTGCCTTTCTGAGAAAAAAAGGTATATTCCTTTTTATCCCCATTCAGTTTTCTCCAGAGTCCTGTCACTTCTGACTTTTCTAAAATTGTCTTTACCTCCTTAATTTCTTTCTTGTTTATTTCATGGTTAAATTTATTTACTTATGACAAGGGGAGGTTGAGGTTCCCCCCACTAGTATAATTTCACTATTTCTTCTTGTAATTCCCTTAACTTCTCCTTTGAGAATTTGGATGCTTATATTATACTTACACTTATATGTTTTATGTTTGGATGTTTATATGGTACTTGATACTTACATGTTTAGTTTTGATATGGCTTCATTGTCTATGGTACCTTTTAGCCAGATGTGGTTTCCTCATTATCTCTTTCAATTAGATTTATTTTTGCTTTTGCTTTGTTTGAGGTCAGGATTGATACCCCTGATTTTTCTTATTATTTATTTATTTATTTTTAGTCTACAACACACGGTTCTACATAATTTTGAGTTCCAGATTTTCTTCCCTCCCTCCTCCCTCCCTCCCCAACATGGCATGGAATCCCATATAACTTCCACGTATAACTTCGCATTGAATTAATTTACACACTAGTCAAATTGTGGAGAATTATGACCAATGGACTGAATCATGAGAAAGAAGAAACAGAACCAAAAAAAAAAATACAACCCAAAAACAAAAACAAAAGAGAGAAAAAAAAGGGGGAGAAAAAGCCAAGCATGAAGTGTGCCTCAATCTGCATTCATACTTCATAGTTCTTTCTCTGGATGTAGATAGCATTCTCCATTGTAAATCCTTTGGAGTTGTCTTTGCACATTGTGTTGCTGACAAGAGCAAAGTCTGTCAGGGTTAGTCCTATCAGAATCCATATATCTGTGGCTGTGTATAATGTTCTCCTGGCTCTGCTCTGCTCACTCAGCATTATGTCGTATAGGTTTTTCCAGGTTGTTATGAAGTCTGTATCATACCCATTTCTTATGGCACAATAGTATTCCATTACCTTCATATACCACAGCTTGTTCAGCCATTCCCCAATTGATGGGCATCCCTTTGATTTCCAATTCTTAGCTATGACAAAGAGAGCCGCTATAAATATTTTTGTACATATGGGCCCTTTTCCCACTTGTGTGATCTCTTTGGGATACAACCCTAGAAGTGGTATTGCTGGGTCAAAGGGTATGAACATTTTTATAGCCCTTTGGACATAGTTCCAAATTGCTCTCCAAAAATGGCTGGATCAGTTCACAACTCCACCAGCAATGTAACAATGTTTCAATTTTCCCACATCCTCTCCAGCATTTATCATTTTCCTGTTTTGTTATTTTAGCCAATATGACATGAGAGATATGGCATCTAAGGGTTGTTTTCATTTGCATTTCTCTAATCAGTAGTGATTTAGAGCATTTCTTCATATGCCTCTAGATATCTTTAATTTCTTCCTCTGAAAACTGTCTGTCCATATCCTTTGACCACTTCTCAATTGGGGAACGACTTGTATTCCTATATATTTGGTTCAGTTCCCTGTATATTTTGGAAATGAGGCCTTTATCAGTGACAGTAGTTGTAAAGATTTTCTCCCAATTTTCTGCTTCCCTCCTAATCTTTGTTGCATTGGCTTTTTTTCATACAAAAACATTTCAATTTAACATAATCAAAATTACCCATTTTGCAGTTTGTAATGCTCTCTATCTATTGTTGGGTCATGAATTCTTTTCTTTTCCATAAATCTGATATGTAAACTATTCCTTGCTCTCCCAAATTGCTTATAGTTTCAGCCTTTATTCCTAAATCGTGAACCCATTTTGACTTTATTTTGGTATATGGTGTAAGATATTGGTCTATGCCCAGTTTCTGCCCTACCATTTTTCAATTTTCCCAGCAGTTTTTGTGACACAGTGAATTCTTAGCCCAGAAACTGGCCTCTTTGGGTTTATGAAAGAATAGATTGCTATAGTTGTTGACTTCTCCATCTTGTGTACCTATCCTATTGCACTGATCCACAACTCTGTTTCTTAGTCAGTACCAGGTAGTTTTGATGACTGCTGCTCTACAGTACAATTTAATATCTGGTATGGCTAGGCCCCCTTCTCTAGCATTTCTTTACATTAATACCCTAGATAATCTAGACCTCTTGTTCTTCCAGATGCATTTTATCATTATTTTATCCAGCTTTGTAAAATAATTTTTGGTAGTTTTATTGGTATGGCACTGAATAGATAGATTAATTTAGGTAAAATTGTCATTTTTATTATATTAGCTTGGCCTAACCATGAGCAACTGATATTTTTCCATTTATTTAGATCTGACTTTATTCACGTGGAAAGTGTTTCATAATTATGTTCATATATGCCCTGGGCTTGTCTTGGCAGATAAACTCCGAAATATTTTATAGTGTTTACAGTAACTTTGAATGGAATTTCTCTTTGTATCTCATGCTGTTGGGCTTTGTTAGTAATGTATAGGGATGCTGAGGATTTATGTGGGTTTATTTTATATCCTGCAACTTTGCTAAAGTTGTTTATTACTTCAAGTAGTTTTTTTACTTGATTCTCTGGGATTCTCTAAGTAAATCATCATATCATCTGCAAAAAGTGATAATTTAGCTTCTTCTTTGCCTATTCTAATTCCTTCAATTTCTTTTTCTTCTCTTATTGCTATAGCTAACATTTCTAGTACCAAATTGAATAGTAGGGGTGATAATGGACATCCTTGTTTCACCCCTGATCTTATTGGGAATGCATCTAGCTTATCCCCATTACAAATAATGCTTGTTGATGGTTTTAGGTAGATGCTATTTATAATTTTAAGGAAGGCTCCATTTATTCCTATGCTTTCTGGTGTTTTTAATAGGAATGGGTGTTGTATTTTGTCAAAGGGTTTTTCTGCATCTATTGAGATGATCATATGGTTTCTGCTAGTTTTGTTGTTGATATGGTCAATTATGCTAATCGTTTTCCTAATATTGAACCAGCCTTGCATTCCTGGAATAAATCCTACCTGGTCATAGTGTATTATTCTTGTGATAAGTTGCTGCAATCTTTTTGCTAATATTTTATTTAAAATTTTTGCATCAATATTCATTAGGGAAATTGGTCTATAGTTTTCTTTCTCTGTTTTGACTCTACCTGGTTTGGGTATTAGTACCATATTTGTGTCATAAAAAGAATTTGGTAGGACTCCTTCACCTATTTTGCCAAATAGTTTACAAAGTACAGGAATTAATTGTTCTTTAAATGTTTGATAGAATTCACATGTAAAACCATCTGGCCCTGGAGATTTTTTTCAAAAGAAGGAGTCCTATCAAATTCATTTTATGACACAAATATGGTACTAATATTCAAATCTAAGACCTTCAGAATTGTCTTGGATCATATTTTTGTGCATATAGGTCCTCTTCCTTTTTAAAAATCTCTTTTGGGATACAGATCTAGAAGTGGTATTGGTATGTCAAAGGGTATGCCTGGTTTTATAACCATTTGTGCATAGTTCCAAATTGCTCTATAGAATGGTTGAATCAGTTCACAACTCCACCAACAGTATATTAAATCTCATTTTTTCCCACAGCTCCTCCATTTGTCATTTCCATTTTCTGTCCACCTACCATCTGTGAGACAAGAGCTTTGGAAGCAGCCACTTGTTGCAGCCACTGCTGCCCCAGGACTAGGGCTGGACCACACTCCTCTGTCACACAGGTTTGACAGACATTTTCTACTCATCTTTTAGGTTGTCTTTGGTGTTTAAAATTGTCTTTTGGTGTTAAGAAGTCTGGAAACCACGACAGCTGCCTCTGATTCAGTCCTCTGAGGCCATTTCTCACCCATCTGTGTTGGTGTGGACCAAGCTGGATGGTGCTCTTCTCTCAGACTGGTGCAACAGACCACTCCTGTCCACCTTCGTGGGCTGGAAATTTGTTTCACTCTGTCATTTTTGTGGGATCTACTGCTCTAGAATTTATGTAGTCATTTTTACAGGTATTTGGAGTGGCTTGGGGGAGAGTTCAAGCAAGTCCCTGCTTTTACTCTGCCATCTTTTCTCCATTCCCTGTTGTCTTCTTCTAAGTGTGTGTTTTGATCTTCCTTATCACCATAGTACCTTTAAATAGTCAAAGTTTTTCCCCTTGTTTGCTCATTTCCCAGCCTATCAGTTGACTTCTACCTGTTTGTAGGGCTCTGCTTCCGGGATGCAGGGTGTGGTGTCCCAAGTTTCAGGTGCTTTGTGCAGTTATTTTCAGCAATACTTCTAGGGAAGTGTAAGTTTTCAGTTCTTCCAAGGTGATATGATCTAAGGAGAGGTGTTTACTACTCTCCTTGGCTGTGCTGTGGTCTGTGAGGGACCACAAGCACTCTTTTCTACCTTGGAACTGTGGAGAGGGTGACCCCTGCACTGCAGCCACAAGTTTTTCTGTGCTAGTTCTTCTCCTTGCTCTGGGCCTGCCTCCCACACTGAGACCTGTGTCCAAGTATGGGCAAAGCAACAGTCATGCATCAGTTTCAGCAAAAAGACCTCTGTAATCACCTTCTGAACAGTTGTTTGACTCACTTATTGTCTGTGGGCTGAGAGCTTTTGGAAGCAGCAATTGCCACTACTGCTTATTCAGTCACTCCAAAGTCTTGTTCCTGATTTTCTGGGGCTGGGGCTATGCTGGGTGTGGGTGGCTATGCTGGACTGTACTCCTCTGTCAACCAGTTGCAACAAACATTTTCTGTTGACCTTCTAAGTTGTCTTTGGCATCTGTGGACTGAGAGGTCTGGAAACTGCTGCTGCCACTGCTGACTCAGTCACTCCCAAGGCTTGCTCTGGGTTTCCTGGGGTTGGGCCTTCAATGGAGTGGCCTGTGATGGACTGTGCTCCTCTTTCACCCTGGTGCAATAGAACTTTCCTTCTGACCTTCCAAGTTGTCTTGGGTTGCAGATTTGTTTCATTCCATCTTTTATGGGTTTTGCTGCTCTAGAATTTGTTTAAAGTAATTTTAAAATGTGTTTGAAGGTTTTGGGGGGAGAGATCAGAGAAATCCCTGTCTCTACTCTGCCAAGTAGCCAATACTACTTTTTAGGGAACTGTTTTCTCCAGTCAATTTTTGTCCATTTTCAAAGCTGTTTTCTCTCTCTTACATACCTCTCATTTCCCCCCAGTTTTTCTTCTGCCTCTCTTATTTGATTTTTAAAATCATTTTTGAGCTTCTCCAAGAAGACTTTTTGGGCCTGAGATCAATTCATATCTCCCTTTAAGTTTTCGAATGTTGGAGTATTGACAATGTTGGCCTCTTTTCAGTTTGTGTTTTGATCTTCTGTTCTTCTACATCACAATAGCAACTGTTTATGGTCAATTTTTGGTTTTGCTTCTTATTCATCTCTTTTGCTTATTTTGTGGGTTTTAAAGTTTTGCTTTCCTGTTGGAACATAACGGGCACTGTTCCATGCTTCTTGTGCTGGTGTCCATGGGCCTAGTTATTGGCTTTGTCTTCTGGAGATTCAGGTGCTGGCAGCTTGAGGCTGTTGGGGTCTGGCAGCTTGCCTGGTGCAGAACTGGTATCCTAGTGGTATTGTCTGGTGTGTGCTGAGGCAAGTTGATGATTTTCTGAATTTCTGTGGGGTTACACTGAAGTGCATTGAGGTCTAGAACCTGGAGGTTGCTTGTTTTCTCTGGGGTATGCTGAAACATGGGAGAGTCCAGCAACCTGCCCACCTGGTGCTGTGCTTAAGCACATGGTATTTCCCTGAGCTGGAGTCTACCAGTTCCCCTGACTATGATAAGGTACATGGTTGGTCGTGGTGTTGGTATTTGCCTGTTCTACCACACTGGGGTTCAGGATCTCCCACTGTTTTGCTAAGGTGGAGTTTGCTGCTGGCTTGCTGGGATGCTTTCTATCCAGGGCTGCATTCCCCTTTTACCCAAGGGAGACAGACCTTAACTACTGATCCTTTCCTGGGCTAAAAGACTGACAGAATCCATCTTTCAGCTGGCTCTGCTGTTATAGGATTTGTTCTGGAGTGCTATTTTATGGTTTTATGGCAGTGAATATGGGAGAGCTACAGTGATTTTTCTTCCTTTGCCTCAACAAGACTTGAATTGTTTCTTTCTGGCTGCTTGCAATATACTCTCTGTGACTTGGGAGCTCTGGAATTCGACTATAATATTCCTGGTAGTTTTCATTTTGTGATCTCTTTCAATGTTTATTTTGCCCTCTGTTTCTAGAACATCATGGCAGTTTTACTTGATAATTTCTTAAAACATGTTGTCTAGGCTATTTCTTTTATCATGGCTCTCAGGAAATCCACTAATTTTAAAATTATCTCTCCTGGATCTGTTTCCTAGGTCTACTGTCTTTCTTTTTTAATTATTTATTTTTAGTATTCAAAATTCACTTTTATAAGATTTTGAGTTCTAAATTTACATTCTCTTCTTCTCCTCCCAAGATGGCGTGCATTCTGATATAGGCCATTTTCACAATAGTCATGTTGTAAGGAAGAATTAGGACAAAAAGAAAAAATGACAAGAAAGAAAAAAAAACAACAAAAAAGGGAAAAATAGCATGCTTTGATCTTTATTCAGACTCCATAGTTCTTTATCTCAATGTGGAGCATTTCCATCATGAGTTTTGGATTGGTCTTAGATTATTGCATTGCTGAGAAGAGCTAAGTCTATCAAAGTTGGTCATCACACAATGTTGCTGTTACTATATAGAGTGTTTTCCTGGTTCTGAATAACAGTGGTAGAATGGACATCCTTGTTTCAACCCTGATCTTATTGGAAATGCTTCTAGCTTATCCCCATTACATACAATACTTGCTGATGGGTTTAGATAGCTGTTACTTATTTTAAGGGAGACTCCACTTATTCCTATGTTCTCCACTACTTTTAATAGGAATGGGTGTTGTATTTTGATAAAAGATTTTTCTGTGTCTATTGAGGTAATTGTATAATTTCTGATAGTTTTGTTGTTGGTATGATCTATTACACTGATAGTCTCCCTAATATTGAAACAATCATGCATTCCTGGTATAAATCCTACCTGGTTGTAATGTATTGTCCACATGATACATTGCTGTGATGTCTTTGATAATATTTTATTTAAAAATTTTGCAACTATATTCACTATGGAAATTGATGTATAGTTTTCTTACTCTATTTTGGCTCTTTCTGGGTTAGGTATCAACACCATATTTGTATGATAAAAATAATTTGGCAGGACTCCCTCTTCATCTATGTTCCCAAATAGTTTATATAAAATTGGAATCAATTGTTCATAAATGTTAGATAAGATTTCACTTGTAAATCTATCTGGCCCTGGAGATCTCTTTTCTTTGTTTCTTTCATTCTCTCTCTCTCTCTCTCTCTCTCTCTCTCTCTCTCTCTCCCTCTTTCATTCTTCCTTTTAGGCATTTTATGTTATTTAGGGATTTGAATAGATTTAAAAAAAATAATTATTTATTTTTTAAACCAAAATTCACTTCCATGAGATATTGAGTTCTAAAGTTTCTTCCCAGCTCTCCCCTTACCCTATTCCCAAGACAGTGTGCAATCTTGTAAGGCTCTGCATATGTATTGTATTATAAATATTTTCACATTAGTCATGTTGTAAAGTAGAATTAGAACCAATGGGAGAACCCACAAGAAAGAAGAAACAAAAACAAAACAGAGAGAGCAAATAGTATGCTTTGATCTGCATTTAGACTCCATAGTTCTTTTTCTGGATGTCGATAGCATTTTCAATTATGAGTCATTTGGAGTTGTCTTAGATCCTTGCACAGCTAAGCAGAGAAAGACCTATCAAAGTTAGTGAATGCACAATGTTGCTGTTACTGTTTAAAATGTTCTTTTGGTTCTACTCATTTCACTCAGTTATCAGTTAATTTACATCTTTCCAGGCTTTTTTGAAGTCCACTTGCTTGTCATTTCCTATGGAACAAGAGCATTAATTATATTAATATACCATAACCTGTTCAGCCATTCCTTCAATTGATGGGCATTCCCACATTTTCTAATTCTTGACCACCACAAAAAGGGCTTCTATAAAAAATTTTGTACATATGGGTCTTTTTCCCTTTTTATGATCTCTTTGGGATACAGACCTAGAAGTGGTATTGCTGAGTCAAAGGATATGCACAGTTTTATAGTCCTTTGTGCATAGTTCCAAATTGTTCTCCAGGATGATTGGATCAGTTCACAATTCCACCAATAATGTGATGGTGTTCAAATTTTTTCATATCTTCTCCAGCACTTATCATTTTCCTGTTTTTTCATGTTAGCCAGTCTGAAAGGGGTGGTGTGATACCTGAGTTGTTTTAATTCTCATTTCTCTGATCAATAGTGATTTAGAGCTTTCTTCATATGACTATAGAAAGCTTTAATTTCCTCATCTGGAAACAGCCTGTCTATATCCTTTGATTAATTATCAATTGGAGAATTACTTGTATTCATAGAAATTTGATTCATTTCTCCACATATTTTAGAAATGAAGCCTTTATCAGAGAGACTGGTCGGAAAAATTATTTCCCAGTTTTCAGCTTCCCTTCCAACCTTGCTTGCATTGGCTTTGTGCAAAAACTTTTCAATTTAATGTAATCAAAATTACCCATTTTGCATTTCATAATGTTCTCTATCTCTTATTTGGTCATAAATTCTTCTGTTCTCCATAAATCTGACAGGTAAACTATTACTTGCTCTCCAATTTTGCTTATAGTATCATTCTTTATATCTAAATTCTGTACCAATTTTGACTTTATCTTGGTATAGGGTGTAAGATGTTGGTCTATGCCTAGTTTCTGCTATACTATTTTCCAGTTTTCATAGCAATTTTTGTCATAGTGAGTTCTTATTCCAGAAGCTGGAGTCTTTGGGTTTATCAAACAGTAGGTCACTATACTCATTGACTACTATTTCTCATGTACCTAACCCATCCCACTGATTCACTGCTATTTCTTAGCCAGTACCAAGTAGTTTTGTTGATTGCTACTTTATAAAGCAATATAAGATCTGGTATGGCTAGGCCACCTTTGCTTGCATTTCTTTTCATGAATTCCATTGATATTCTGGACTTCTCATTATTCTGGATGAACTTTCTTATTAATTTTTCTATCTATATGAAATATTTTTCATAGTTTGATTGGTATGTCACTGATTAAGTAAATTAATTTAGATAGAATTATCATTTTTATTATGTTAGCTCAGCCTGCCCATGAACAACTGATATTTTTCCAACTATTTAGATGTGACTTTATTTGTCTGAAAAGTATTTTATAATTGTTCATATAGTTCCTGGGTGTATCTTGGCAGGTAAACTCTGAAATATTTTAAAACTTCTACAGTAAATAGAATGGAATTTCTCTTTCTAGCTCTTGCCATTAGGCTTTATTAGTAATATGTAGAAATGCCAATGATTTCTGTAGATTTATTTTATATCTTGAAACTTTGCTAATTTTTTATTATTTCAGGAAGTTTTGATTCTCTTGATTCTGTAGGATTCTCTATGAGTTCTTGAAAGATGCTGTCTATCTTTTTTATCATGGCTTTCAGGTAGTGCAATGATGCTTAAATTGTCTCTCCTGGACCTGCTTCCTAGGTCAGTTGTTTTTCAAAAGAGATATTTTACATCTTCTTCTATTTTTTCATTCTT
Organism: Trichosurus vulpecula; assembly: GCF_011100635.1. Lineage (NCBI taxonomy): Eukaryota > Metazoa > Chordata > Mammalia > Diprotodontia > Phalangeridae > Trichosurus > Trichosurus vulpecula. The sequence continues at coordinate 479,669,867 of NC_050573.1, forward strand.
TTGATTTTGTTAGATTGATTTTTGATTCCTGATAGAGTCTTTAGCTTTTACTTGACCAATTCTAATTTTTAAAAATTTTTAAATTCATTTTTAGTTTTCAACATTCATTTCCAGAAGATTTTGAGTGACAAATTTTCTCCTCATATCTACCCTTTCCCCCACCCCAAGATGGCATGTATTCTGATTGCCCCTTTCCCCAGTCTGTCCTCTCTTCTATCATCTCATTTCCTCTCACTTTCTTTTAGGGCAAGATAGATTCCTATACCCCTTGCCTGCATATCTTATTTCCCAGTTGTATGTAAAAACTTTTTTTAACATTTGTTTTTAGAGCTTTGAGTTCCAAGTTCTCTCTCTTCTTCCCTCCCCACTCACCCACCTTGAGAAGGCAAGCAATTCACTATAAGTTATACATGTGTCATTATGCAAAACACTTCCATAATAGTCATGTTGTAAAAGACTAACTATATTTCCCTCCATCCTATACTGTCCTCCTTTATTCAGTTTTCTCCTTTGACCCTGTCCCTTTTCAAAAGCTTTTGCTTTTGACTAACTCCTCCCCCAATCTGCCCTCCCTTCTATCATCTTCCCCTCTTCTTCCTTTCCCTACTTTCCTGTAGGGTAAGATACCCAACTGAGTGTGTATGTTATTCCCTCTTTAAGTAAAATCTATTGAGAGCAAATTTTACTCATTCCCTTTCATCTACCTCCTCTTCCCTTCATTAGAACAGTTTTGTTCTTGCCACTTTTATGTGAGATAATTTACCCTGTTCTATCTCTCCTTTTCCTCTGCTCTCAATATATTCCTCTCTCACTCTTTATATATCATCCTTTCATATTTAAATCACCTTGTGCCCTCTGTGTCTCTCTGCCTCTCTGTCACTCTGTGTGTGTATGTATATATACATATATATACATATATACAATATATATACATATATACAAATATACATATATATATATATATATATATATATATATATATATATATATATATATATTCCATTCAACTACCCTAATACTGAGAAAAGGTCTCATGAGTTACCAACCATCTTTCCATGTAGGAATGTAAACAAAACGGTTCAACTTTAGCAAGCCCCTTATGATTTCTCTTTCCTATTTACCTTTTCATGCTTCTCTTGATTCTTGTATTTGAAAGTTATATTTTCTCTTCAGCTGTGGTCTTTTGTTTTTCAAGAATGCTTGGAAGTCCTCTATTTCACTGAAAATCCACGTTTTGCCCTGAATTATTATGATAAGTTTTTCTGGGTAGATGATTCTTGGTTTTAATCCTAATTCCTTTGACCTCCAGAATATCATATTCCAAACCCTTTTATCCCTTAATGTAGAAGTGGCTTGATCTTGGGTTAACCAGATTGTGTTTCCAAAATACTCAAATTGTTTCTTTCTGGCTGCTTGCAATATTTTCTCCTTGACCTGGGAACTCTGGAATTTGGCTACAATATTCCTAGGAGTTTTCTTTTTGAGATCTTTTTTCAGAGGCTATTGGTGGATTCTTTCAATTTCTATTTTATCCTCTGGTTCTAGAATATCAGGGCAGTTTTCTTTGATTATTTCTTGAAGGATGATGTCTAGGCTCTTTTTTGGTCATGGCTTTTAGGTAGTCCAATAATTTTTAAATTATATCTCCTGGATCTATTCTCTAGTTCAGTGGTATTTCCAATGAGATATTTCACATCGTCTTCTAGTTTTTCATTCTTTTGGTTCTGTTTTATGACTTCTCAGTTTCTCATAAAGTCACTAGCTTCCACTTGGTCCATTCCAATTTTTTAGGCATTATTTTCTTCAGCGGTCTTTTGAACCCCTTTTTCTATTTGGTTAATTCTGTCTCTTAAGGCATTCTTCTCCTCATTGGCTTTTTGGAGCTCTTTTGCCATTTGAGTTAGTGTATTTTTAAGGTGTTATTTTCTTCAGTATTTTGGGGGTCTTCTTTTTTGGAGTCTCCTTTAGCAAGTCTTTGACTTGCTTTTCATGATTTTCTTGCATCACTTTCATTTATCTTGCCAACTTTTCCTCTGCTTCTCTTAGTTGCTTTTCCAAAGGCTTTTTGAGCTCTTCCATGGCCTGAGATCAATTCCTATTTTTCTTGGAGACTTTTGATGTAGTATCTTTGAAATTGTTGACTTCTTCTGGCTGTATGTTTTGATCTTCTTTGTCACCAAAGAAAAATTCTAAAGTCTGAGTCCTTTTACACTGCTTGCTCATTTTCCCAGCCAATTACTTGATTTTTAAGGTTTTTGTCAGGGTATGCTGGCTTTCAGAGTGGAGGGTGCTATGTCCCAAGCTATAGGCATTTTGGCTGCTGTTTTCAGAGCTACTTCTATTCTGAGGTGGTATGATACTTCTCTCCTGTCCTGTCCTTTGGTCTGTGAATTATCTCAAGCACTCCTTTCTGTCATGTAATTACCAGGAGAGCTCCCTCTCCACATACACCACAAGATCTGCCACACCAGCCATCCTCTTCCCCTAATAACAGCCACCCAGGACTGTGATCCAGATCCAAGTGAGGTAAAGCAAGAGAACCCTGCCTCAATGTCAGCAAAGAGATCCCTGAACTTCTGCTCTGATCAGCCGTTTGATTCCCCACACTATCTGTGCCCCTGGAACTGCAGAAGCATCCATAGCTGCTGCTGCTGCCACTGCTGCTGCCACAGCTGCCTCCTCCAGGGCTTTGGCCAGGTCCAACAGTTTTCCTACCGACCTGCTCAGTTGTCTTTGGTGTTTGTGGGTTGAGAAGTCTGGTAACTGCCATAGTTCAGTGACTCATGTTCCTGAGGCCTGCTCCATCAGGTCTACTCTGGCCTAGCCTCTTCCTGTGGGGCCCATGCTGTGCTTTGCTCTGCTCCCAGCACAATGTGGTAAACCCTTCCCAGGGACCATCCAGGCCATTTTGCACTGGAGACTTGTTTTGCTGTGTCATTTCATGGGTTCTGTACCTCTAGAATTTGTTTAGAGTCATTTTTACAGGTGTTTAGAGGGATTTGGGGGAAAGCTAAGCAAGTTCCTGTTTTCATGCTGCCATATTGGCTCCTCGACTGATTCTAAATTTTAATGGATTGTTTTCTTTCATTTGTTTTTATACCTCCATTTCCATTTGTTCAATTCTACTTTTTAAGGAGTTCTTGTCTTCAGTGATTTTTTTGTGTCATCTTTTCCATTTAGCCAATCCTGCCTTTTAAGGAATTGTTTTTTATAATCAATTTTTGTACTTCCTTTTCTAAGTTTTTGATTCTGTCTTGCATGTCTCTCATCTCTTTTCCCAATTTTTCTTCTACCTCTCTTTTATGACTTAAAATCCTTCTTGAGGGCTTCAATTCATATTACCCTTTTCTGAATTTGTCTTTTTTCTCTTCCCCATCCACATAGAAAGAATCTATGGTCATTGTATATTTCTCCATTTTCTTCATGATGTTTTCCTATTTCCTGGCTTTTAACACTGAGCTCTCCTGCTGGAACACAGGGGGCACAGTTCCAAGTTTCTTCTTCTGGGGACCAGAGGCCTGGTTACTGGATTTGTATACTGGGTCTTCAGGTGCTGGCAGCTTGAGGCTTTAGGGGTCTTGTCTCTTACCTGGTGCTGAGCTGGGGTCCTTGTGGTGGTGGTTAGCATGTGCTTAGGCCACGTGGGGTTCTTCTGCATTTCTCTTGGCCTACACTGAAGCTCTCAGCATGTTGAGTGGAGATCTGGTCCCTTGATGGTACCTGCTCACCTGGGCTGCACTCAAGCATGAGGCAGTTTGGCTACTGAGGGCTGCCTGCTCACCTGGAGTTACACTGAAACATGGGGAGTTTCAGCTGCTGGAGGACTCCCAACCACTGGTGCACGTGGTCTTTCTCTATGCATGAGTCTTCCATTTCTATTGGCTGTACCAGTGCCCTTGGCATTCCTGGTGTTGGTGCTTTCCTGCTCCACCACCCTGGTGCTCAGGATCTCCTGCTGGTTGGCAGAGATATGTAGTATTAATGAGATCAAAGATCTTCCCCACCCATTCAATTGGCCTCAGGTGGGGCTAGGTGGGAAAACTTGATTGTATCTTCCTTTGTAAGTAGGCCTAAAGCTTCTATTTATCAGCTACTAGGGTGATTTGGGCTTGATGCCCTCAGGGCTATAAGGGGAGTTGCTAAGACCAGAGCCAATGTTATGTGCACTAAGTTGTAGTCAATCATGAATTCAACCAGAGATCTGAGTTCTAGTCAATCAGATGCCAGCTAAGACTGTATAAAAGGACAGCCAAGAGTGTGAAAGAACCAGAATTGAAGAGGAACAGAACTGAGAGCAGCAGACATTAAGTAGACGTTGAAGCAGCAGACATTGAAAGCCTGCTTTGAGAGAGCCTGTAGACTGGAGAGTGCAGAACAAGAGAGTTGCAGAGATCAAAGAGCTGAGAATCTACAACATCATGAGATTAGAGAACTGAGAATCCAGAGAATCCAGGAGACCACTCTGAGAACTGCAAGAGCTTTCAGAATTGTGGAAGAGGACACAGGCAAGAAGACTCTTAGGATCCCTGAGTGATTGTTTTTGGGGAGGCCCTGGCAGGGGGGAAGATTACAGGTTATAAGTTGACTTGGTTCCTTGCTATAATACTGTGTTATAATTCCCTTGTTGCTACATTGAAGTGAGCTTACTGGTTTGGGAACATAATTACTGCTTTATCAAATTGGAATTATTAGGTCCTTGGATTTTTATTCTCTGAAGTCTAAATAAATATTATACTTCCAATGCCTTCTATATAGAGAGTTCTTCATACCTTGTGTTTCTGTACCATACAGGCATATTCATGGTCATTGTTGAGGTCATGAATCTTGCCTTACTGATATATTTGACAACAATGTTGGGATCTCAGGGTATAAAGTATCTACTTTGAAGTAGAAATACTGGGCTGGGGGGGTGGGGGGTGGAGTGAGGATGGTGCTGTGAAAGCAGGAACTTACTGGAGTTCTCTTAAAATTTCTGTCAGATACCTCTAAAAAAGTGAATCTGAGCAGATCAGAGATAGTTAGAAGCCACTAGGAGACTGAGTGTGGCAAATTTCCAAGCCAGGAGAGTCTTCAGGGTTGACGGGATGGATCTGTGGACTGGGAGAGCAACCAGCATGTGGAATTGCACCAGACCACACTAGAATGGGAGCAGCAGTGGAATCCAGCCAGCAAACCAGGCTGGGAGAGCACTGGGTGTATGAAACTGGTGGGGATCCCAAGGCCTCTTAGCCCAGGACAGGAATCTGTCAGAGCTATGGGACATAGCAGCACAGCACCTGTGGCCATGAAAGCAACGACTCCTAAGGCTTGCTGCCCACAGTCTAAAGATTTGAAACCCACCTTCTTGAACTACCAGGTGCCATGATTACCAGGTAAAATAGCTCTCACCTCTCCCTTCTTCACCGAGATAATACTCCCTTTGGAGAAACCCTGAAATAGAGGAGACAGAAGTGGAGCTTCAGTAGTCAAACAGCAAGAGTTTCTGAGGCCTAGGATAGTGGAGCCAGCAAGCATCAACACCAGGACCCAGAGGTGCCTTTGCATAGCCAGGGGAAGTGGCATACACCAGCACAGACAACTTCTGAGACCACCCATGCTGTAGCACAGCTCTAGGCGAAGAGGAGACTTCAGGCAGCCAGGCAGCCCTTCCCTCACACCTCATGAAACCTGAGGCTGCAGCACACAAAGATAGTAGTCATGCCTCCAGTTTCTAGCACAAAGAAGCATGGGACAGAGCACCCTGGGCCCCAGAAGCAAAGATATACTTCAAAAGCCAGGAAAAAGACATGATGAAATAATCCAGAACTCCAAGGAAGACTGATTCTTTTTATGGAGACAGGGAAGATCAAAATACCAAGTCAGAAGAGGACAGCATTGACACTATACATGCATTTGAAGAATCAAAAGGGAATGTGAACTTGTCTCAAGCCCAAAAAGTATTCCTGGAAGAACTCAAAGAGGAATTTAAAAATAAAATTAGACAGGTAAAATAAAAATGGAAAAAAATTCACTGATGAAAAAAAAATCTTTAAGAAATAAAATTGGTGAAATGGTTAAGGAGGTTCAGAATCTAATTGGAGAGAATGACTCCTTGATAAGTTAAATTAACCCAATGGAAAAGGAGGTCCAGAAGCTAAATAAAGAAAACAATTCATTAAAAATTAGAATTGAGCAAGTAGAACTAATGACTCTATGAGGCATCAAGAATCAGTCAAACAAAATCTAAAGAATGAAAAAAATAGAAGAAAAAATGAAATATCTGATTGGAAGAAACAACTGACTTGGAAAGCAGATCCAGGAGAGATAATCTAAGAGTTATTGGTCTACCAGAAAGCCATAATGAAAAAAGAAGGATCCTGGACAGTATCTTCCAAGAAATCATCAAGGAAAATTGCCCCGAGGTCCTAGAGCCAAAGGATTAAACACTCATCAAAAGAATTCACTGAGCATCTTATCAAACAAATCCTAAATTGAAAACTCCAAGGAATGTTGCAGCCAAATTCTAGAATTATCAGGTCAAAGAGAAAATATTGCAAGCAGCCAGAAAGAAACAACTGAAATATCATAGAACTATAGTCAGGAGGAGTCAGGATCTTGTAGCTTCTACATTAAAAGACAGGAGGAAGAGCAGCTAGGTGTGGTGCAGTGAGTAGAGCACTGGCCCTGGAGTCAAGAGGACCTGAGTTCAAATCTGGCTCATCCACTTGACACACTTACTAGCTGTGTGACTTTGGGCAAGTCACTTAAGCCCAATTACCCTGCTTTCCCCCCTCCAAAAAAATAACAACAGGAGGAAATAGAATATGATATTCCAAAAGGCAAAGAAGCTTGGATTACAATCAATAATCAAATACCCAGCAAAACAGCATAATTTTTCAGGAAGGGAGATGGACATTCAGTGAAATATGGGACTTCCAGACCTTCCTGATGAAAAGGCCAGAGCTCAAAGGAATATTTGATCTTCAAATACAAAACTCAAGAGAGGCAAAGAAAGGTAAATGGGGAAACAACCTTGTTAGTTAATAAGGACAAATTGTTTACATCCTTATATAGGATTATATTGTTTTGTATATGTTATATCTATATCTATATATCTATATGTATGTCAGTCTTGAGAATGGTACCATTACTATGACAATTAAAAGGGAAATATGTGGACAGAGGGTGTCAGGATAAAGTAAATGATATGATGGTAAAAAACATAATTAAGCAGTGCAAAGGAATTGTTCTGGGAAGAGGTAAGAAGAAAGTATAAAAAAGGTAAATTACATCACATGAAGAGGCATAAAAATATATTATAATGGGGGAAAGAAAAGAGGGAGAAGAGCATAGTTTGAGCTTTACTCTCATCAGATTTGGTTCAAAGAGGGAATAATATACTCTGAAAATCATAGAAATCAAACTCATCCTACAGGCAGTAGGAGGGGAAAGGGGAAAGAAGAGGGCAGGGGGGATCAAAGGGAGGGAAGAAGTAGCAAGGGGAAAATATTAAGACAAAGGAGGGGTGTCATTAGGGAGGGAAAATTGAGGAAGATGGAGGTCAAAAGCAAAACTCTTTTGAGGAGTGGAAGGGAGAAATAAAGCATAAATGGGGGGGGAATAGGAGGGAGAAAAGGACACAGATAGTAATCATAACTGTGAATGTGAATGGGATGAACTCTTCCATTAAATGGAGGTGGGTAGCAGAATGGATTAAAAATTATCATCCTACAACATGTTGTTTACAAGAAACACATTTGAAACAGGGGAATACACACAGGGTAAAGGTAAAAGGCTGGAGTAGAATATATTATACTTCAGCTGAAGCAAACAAACAAAAAAAAAAACAGGGGCAGCAATCCTAATCTCAGACAAAGGAAAAGCAAAGATAGATCGAATTAAAAGATATAAGGAAGGCAATTATATCCAGCTAAAAGGCACTATAGACAAAGAAGCAATATCATTACTTAACATGTGCACAGTATCCAAATTCTTAGAGGAGAAGGTAAGGGAGTTACAGGAAGAAATACATAACAAACCTATATTAATGGGGGACCTCAACCTTCCCCTCTCTGAACTTGATGAGTCTAACCTCAAAATAAACAAGAAAGAACTTAAAGAGGTGAGTAGAACTTTAGAAAAGGTAGATGTGATAGACTTCTGGAGAAAACTGAATGAGAATAGAAAGGAATATACCTTTTTCTCAGTGGTACATGGCGCATACTCAAAAACTGACAATGTACTAGGGCATAAAATCCTCACAATGCAGTGCATAAAAGCAGAAATAGTCAAGGCATCCTTTTCTGATCATGATGCAATAAAAATTATTTGTAATGAAACACCATGGAAAGATATACTAAAAAAATTATTGGAAACTAAATAATATAATCCTGAAGAATGAGTGGTTCAAAGAACAACTCATATAAACAATTAATAACTTCATTCAAGAGAATTGCAAAAATGAGACAACATATCAAAACTTATAGGATACAGCAAAAGCAGTTCTTAGGGGAAGTTTTATATCTCTAAATGCTTAAATGAATAAAACAAAGAAAAAGGAGATCAATGAATTGGGCATGCAACTGAAAAAGCCAGAAAAAGAAGAAAATGAAAATCCCCAATTAAATAACAAATTACAAGCAGTGAAAACCAAAAGAGAGATTAATGAAACTGAAATCAAGAAAACTATTGAACTAATAAATAAAACTAAAAGCTTGGGTTATGAAAAAAAACCAATAAAATCCACAAACATTTGTACAATTTGATTTAAAAAAAGAAGGAAGAAAACCAAATTACCATGATCAAAAATGAAAAAGATAAATTCAGCTCCAATTAACAGGAAATTAAAACAATAGTTAGGAATTATTTTTCCCAATTGTATGCCCATAAATTTGCTTACCTTAGGGAAATTGATGAATATTTACAAAAAATACGAATTGCCCAGGTTAACAGAAGAAGTAAAATACCTAAATAACTCCATCTCAGAAAAAGAAATTGAGAAAGCCATCAATGAACTCCCTAGAAAAGCATCTCCAAGGTCAGATGGGTTTACATGTGAGTTCTCCCAAATATTTAAAGAGCAATTAATTCCCATACATTATAGATTATTCGGTAAAAAAGGTGAAGAAGGAGTCCTACCAAATTTTTTTTTTTATGACTCAAATGTGGTACTAATACCTAAACAAGGAAGAGTCAAAATAGGGAAAGAAAATTATAGACTAATTCCCCAATGAATATTGATGCAAAAATTTAAAATAAAATAAAATACTAGCAAAAATATTTCAGCAACTTATCACAAGAATAATACACTATGACCAGGTAGGATTTATTCCAGGAATGCAAGGCTCTTTCAATATTAGGAAAAGTAAGAACATAATTGATCATATCAATAACAAAACTAGCAGAAACCATATCATCATCTCAATAGATTCAGAAAAAGCTTCCAACATCCATTCTTATTAGAAACCCTAGAAAGCATAGGAATAAAGAGGGTCTTCCTTAAAACTATAAGTAGCATCTACCTAAAACCATTCACAAGCATTATATGTAATGGGGATAAGCTAGAAGCATTCCCAGTAAGATCATGAGTGAAACAAGGATGTCCATTATCACCTCTGTTATTCAATTTGGTACTAGAAATGTTAGCTTTAGCAATAAGAGAAGAAAAAGAAATGGAAAGAATTAGAATAGGCAAAGAAGAAACTAAATTATCTCTTTGCAGATGATATGATAATTTACTTAGAGAATCCTGGTGAATCAAGTAAAAAGCAACTTGAAATAATAAATAACTTTAGCAGAGTTGCAGGATATAAAATAAACCTGCATAAATACTCAGCATTCTGATGTGTTACTAACTATGCCCAAGAGCAAGAGATAGAAAGAGAAATTCCATTTAAAGTTACTGTAGACACTATAAAATATTTGGGAGTCTACCTGCCAAGGCAAACCCAGGACTTACGTGAACAAAATTACAAAACACTTTTCACACAAATAAAGTGAGATCTAAATAAATGAAAAAAAAAAACATCAGTTGCTCAGGGTTAGGCAGAATTAATATAATAAAATGACAATTTTACTTAAATTAATTTACTTGTTCACTGCCATACCAATGAAACTACCAAAAAATTATTTTACAGAATTTAATAAAATGTTAACAAAAATCATCTGGAAGAATGGTCCAGAATATCAAGGGGATTAATGAAAAGAAATGCTAGGGAAGGTGGTCTAGCCATACCAGATATTAAACTGCACTATAAAGCAGCAGTCATCAAAACTACTTGGTACTGGCTAAGAAACAGAGTGGTGGATTGGTGGAATAGGTTAAGTGCACAAGACACAGTGCTCAACAACTATACAACCTATTCTTTGATAAACCCAAAGAATCCAACTATGGGATTAAGAATTTACTATTTCACAAAAACTAGTAGGAAAATTGGAAAGCAATATCGCAGAAACTGGGCATAGACCAGTATCTTACACCATATACCAAAATAAAGTCAAAATGGGGTCATGATTTAGGAATAAAGGCTGATACTATAAGGAATTTGGGAGAGCAAGGAATAGTTTATCTATCAGATTTATTGGAAAGGAAAGAATTTATGACACAACAAGAGATAGAGAGCATTACAAAATGCAAAATTGATAATTTTGATTATCTTAAATTGAAAGGTTTTTGTACAAGCAAAGCCAAATGCAACCAAGATTAAAAGGGAAGCAGAAAATTGGGAAAGAATCTTTACAACCAGTGTCTCTGATAAAGGTCTCATCTCTAAAATATACCTGGAACTGTGACAGATTTATAGGAATACAAGTCATTCCCCAATTGTGAAATAGTCTAAGGATATGAACAAGCAGTTTTCAGAGGAAGAAATTAAAGATATCTGCGGTGAGATGAAAAAAATGCTCTAAATCACTTTTGATTAGAGAAATGCAAATTGAAACAACCCTTAGGTACCACATCTCTCTTGTCAGATTGGCTACCATGACAAAACAGGAAAATGATAAATGCTGGAGAGGATGTGAGAAAATTGGAACATTTTTACATCGTTGGTGGAGTTGTGAACTGATCCAGCCATTCTGGATAGCAATTTGGAACTACGCCTAATGGGATATAAAAAAGTGCATACCCTTTGGCCCAGCAATACCACTTCCAGGGCTGTATCCCAAAGAGATCACACAAGTGGGAAATGGACCAGTATGTACAAAAATATTTATAGCAGCTCTTTTTTTGGTGGCAAAGAATGGCAAATCAAGAGGATGCCCATCAACTGGGGAATGGCTAAACAAATTGTGGTATATGAATGTAATGGAATACTATTGTGCTATAAGAAATGAGGAGCAGACAGACTTCACTTTAACTTGTAGAGTCTTATATGAACTGATGGTCAGTGAGGGGAGCAGAATCAGGAGATCATCACACATGATTACAGATGCATGGCATCTGTAAGGACTAACTTTGATAGACTTGGCTCCTTTCATTAATTCAAAGTTAAAAGACAACTCCAAAAGACTCATGATGGAAAAAGCTATGCACATCCAGAGAAAGAATTATGGAGTCTAAATGGAGACTGAGGCAAGCTATATGCTCTCTTTCGTTTTCCTTCTTTTTTGGTTTCATTTCTTCTTTATCATAATTCATTCCATTGATTATAATTCTTCTTTATAACTGGACCATTCTGTAAATAAGTTCAATGTGAAGGTATATGTAGAACTTGCATTGGATTACATGCTGTCTAGGTGGGTAGGAGGGAGGAGAATGAGGGACAGAAAATTTGGAACTCCAAATCTTGTGGAGTAAAGTAAAAATAAAAAAAAAATAAATTTATAATTAAAAAAAAAGCAGCAGAAGGATATCAGAGGAAGAGATGGATATCTTGGGGTGGGGGGTGGTTATATTATTCCTCCCTAGCAAAGGAATGGCCTAAAGGAGCCAGGCTCTGTGAAAGCTGGGAACTAAATTTATAGAGTTGATTTGGAAACCCTTGGGATTTGGAAAAATGTTTGCAAGAGTTTGAAATGAAGCCATAGAAAAGATCATTGACAGCACTCTAGGTGAGGCTGGATTTTATTATCAGCCTACTAGCTGTTATATGAAAGATAGAAATTTGGATCATCAAGAGAAAGAAATGGGGATACTTCTATGCCACAGCAAGATAGGGAAATTCAGGTTGGGGATATTTCTGTGCCACAGCAAGTTGGGGGATCACAAGTTTCAGGAGAACAAGTTATTGATGAGGAATCTACTGACTCAAGTGAGAATTTTGCTGTTGGTGTGCCTAGGAGAAACAGGAAGTGAAAGAGGTCAAAAGCGTATCTCCACTCAGCCTACTTCGAGTTTGTCAGTCCTGTCCTGCTCTCCTTCCACCAGAGTGAGAGTGATCTTTCCAATTAATCCTGCAAGCCTCCTGGGCTAAAAGACTTCTGCACCCTGTGTTTCTACTGGCTCTGCTATTTCAGATTATTTTTCATTGGGCTGGGGGGGCAATATTATATGGGTTTTTAGAGGTCAATGAGGGAGAGTGAGAGCAGTTTACTGCTTACTCCACCATCGACTCCCAGAGTTCCCGGAACTGAGAGACTGACTTTCTCAAGGCACAATTGCATTCTATCTAAAGATGTTGAAAACAAAGAAACTGACAAATCAGAGTGTCCTCTGAGTCATGGAAAGAAGGAATTTACTCCAAAGAATTAGACAAAACTATTGATGAGAAATGAAAATATTATGAAATCTATCTTTCACTTGAGTTTATAGATTTTAATAATTTACCTTATTGTGTCTTGTGCAACGGAGCCTTTATGAACAGTATTTTGGTACCAGTTAAGTTCTCGTGTCATTTTAAAAGTAGTCATTCAAAGTTTAAAGAAAAGAGATGTGAATACTTAAATACAGACATGGTGAGCTATTTAAAAGTCAAAATTTTTATTCTTACAGCTTTTCAAACTACAAATGAAAAAGCCACTGAAGCACTTTACAAGGTAATTTATCATATTGTATTGACTAGAGAAGCAATACAATAGTAGAAAAACTAATAAAGCCTCATACAGATGACATTGCTGAAAGTCTGCTGGACAAATCATCAATAAAAGAAATCTTGTCAGTGCTGCTTTTAAAAGATACAGTTACTTGTCAAATTAAACATTTAGCTACAAACATGAAGACTGACAATATCTCATCTGCAAAGCAGTACTTTTCTTTTGCAAAATAAACTAATCTATATCTGTGGCCAGATGTAGTATTTTGCTATTATTGTTCTCATATCAGCCCCATTTAATCACTAAAAATATCTTCTTTTGCGAATACTTGGCAAGAAATACAAATGGTGCTGAAATATAACACTGCTGAATAATATTTATCCTGGAACAACTGTGTTGACATTTTTAACCAATGATATAAAAGCAATGGAGGGTAAAACTGCTTTTGCCCCAAGGCAGTGGTATCAAAACATACTAGTAGTTATTTTATTCTTCACCAACACACACTTCTTAACCAGCATGCACTCAAAGTGAAACAAACAAACAGACCTCAGTTTAATTTAAGAATGTCCTGATAAAAGAATAATAATTTTATTAAATAAAAACTTCTTCCTGATGTGCTGTATAATGCAATAGGGAGTTCACATAAAGCACTGCATAACAAACCAACATAGCTATCTTGAAGTAGAGCACTTGTTTGATCATTATACATTTGAAATATACTAGCTGGCTTTTTTTGATGGAACATCTTTTTTATTTGACAGTGTGACAAATAAACTAGATACTCACATTTGAGTATTTGGTAAACATTTTCTCAAAATATATTAAGTCAGTGTTTTAAAGGGGGAAAATGCAGTATTTGTGGCCAATGATAAATTTCTAACTTTGAATGAAAATAAGAATTTTGGAAAACATATATAAATTCCCATGTTCAATAGTTTCTGAGGAGTAAATGATTTTTCTGAAGAGCTTGGTGGTGATTTTTAGAAAAGTGATTTTTCTTGAGACTGAATAAGGATATGTGTCAGCATTTAGAAATGTGCCTAATTTAGAGAACCAATATTTTCCAGATGAGCAGTTAACAAGGTTACAAAGTAATGCAGCCAGCAGAAGTACAAAATAGACCAATGCATTCTATTGTGACAGACTATGGAAAGTTCATTGATAAGGTTTGAGATTTCACATTGTAGCTAATCTTTAAGAAAGAACCACTCACAGAGTTTTGGGTTAGTATCAAAGAAGAATACCCATAATTATCTGAAAAGCTTATTAAGACACTCCTTCCTTTTTCTGCATCTATAGCTCTGTGTAAAGCTGGATTTTCTTTATATATTTCAACCAAAAAAATATATAGCAACAAAAAGAATACAGAAGTAGGATGATTTTTCTACTAATCCAGAAATTAAATGTATTTGTCAAAATGTAAATCAATGGGCAGAGCCAAGCTAGCAGAGAGAAGAAAAGAAGAAGCCTGGGCTCTCCCCAGAAATACCACTAAATTGAGCATCTAAATGGATTTTGAAGCAACATAATACACAAGAAGAAGGAGTGAAGCAATTATTCCAGTTTAACATAACTTAGAAGGACTTTAGCACAGGTCTTTCTAACTTGGGTAAAAGAGGGCTTCAGCTCAGCCTAGGTAGTATCTGCGCAAGAAAGCAGGAGGCTATTACCCACAGCACAGATCAGCTATGAAGGCCCATCAGTTCTGGCTCAGCTTGCCAGTGACAAAGCAGGCCAGATGTGAGGCCTCCAAGAGCAGAACAGAAGGCTAATTGCCAGCCCCAGAATGCTTGTACAACAGGAGTGACTGGGCTGGGCCACTGTAGCTCAGGGAGCAAACCACCAGCAGCTGGGGCTCCCACAGAGAAGGCCAGTGACCAGCTGTCTGGCCACCAGCATAAAAAGCTTGGGACAGTGTCTCTTGTGGCCCAGGAGCAGAGTTCACCATTAAAATGAGCAAGAAAAGAAAAAGAGCCCTGATAAAAAAAAGTTACTATGGGAAGATCAAAACATAAACTCAGGAAAGGTCAGCTATGTCAAAATGCCTATTGATGAAGCCTCAAAAAGGAATATGAATTGGTCTCAAACCCAAAAATCCTCTTGAAAGAGCTCAAGAAGGATTTTAAGAATAAAGTAGAAGAGGTAGATGAAAAATTGGGAAAAGAAATGAGAATTATGCAGGGACATTGTGAAAAAAGAGTCAATAGCTTGGAAAAGGAAGCACAGAAATTGACTGAAGAAAACAACTACTTTAAAAGTAGAACTGGCTAAATGAAAAAGGAGGTACAAGAAATAACTGAAGAAAACAAATCCTAGGATAAGTCCAGGATCACAAAGGACCTTGCAGTTTCTACATTAAAAGACAGGAGAGATTGGAATATAATATTCCAAAAGGCAAAGGAGTTGGGCTACAACCAAGGATCAACTACGCAAAAAATTGAGCATAATTTTTCAGGCAAGGAGACAGACATTCGATGAAATAAAGGAATTCCAGACCTTCCTGATGAAAAGGCCAGAGCTCAGTGGAAAATGTGATCTTCAAATACAAAACTCAAGGGAGACATAAAAAGGTAAACGGGGAAAAAAACCTGGTTATTCAGTAAGGACAAATTGTTTACATCCTTGTATTGTATTATATACATACATACATACATATATATATATATATGCACATATATATTTATATGTTAATCTTGAGAATGGTATAGTTATTACAACAATTAAAAGGGTTATTCATAGCCAGATGGTGTGAGTATATATTAACTGATGTGATAATAGAAAATAATTAAGAGGTACAAAGGGATTGTTCTGGGAGAAAAAGTAAAGAGCAGGTAGAAAAGGGCAAATTACATCACATGAAGAGGCACAAAAACATAGTAGAGGGAAAGAAGAGAGGGAAAAGAGAATTGTTTGAGCTTTACTATCATTGGATTTGCTACAAGGATGGAATAACATACTCTGATAAGTATAGAAATAAAATTTGTTCTACAGGCAGTAGGAGGGGAAAGAGGGAAGAAGGCAGGCAGGGGGTGGGGTTAGAAGGGAAGGAAGAAGAAGTAAGGGGAAAGGGTAAGATAAGGGAGGGTGGTTGATAGGGAGGGAAAATTGAGGGAGGCAAAACTCTTTGAAGGAGGGGAAGGGAGAAGGGAGAAAGGAGAAATAGAAGTATAAAGAGTGGCAGAAATAGGAGTAGAAAAAGACACAGATGGTAATCATAATTGTGAATGCGAATCCCATGAAACAGAAGTGGATAGCAGAATGGATTAAAAACCATAATCCTACAATATGCTTTTCACGTTAAACACATTTGAAAAAGGAGGATACACATGGGGTAAAGGTAAAAAGTTAGAGTAGAATGTATCATGCTTCAGCTGAAGTAAAAAAAAAAGAAAGCAGGGATAGCAATCCTAATCTCAGACAAAGCAAAAGCAAAGATAGCTTTAATTAAAAGAGATAAGCAAAGAAACTATATCCTGCTAAAAGGCACCATAGACAATGAAGTAATATCATAACATATATGCACCAAGGGGTACAGCATCCAAATTCTTTGAGGAGAAGTTAAGGGAATTACAGGAAGAAATAGACAACAAAACCATATGAGTGGGGGACCTCAACGTCCACCTCTCTGAACTTGATTAATATAAACTCAAAATAAACATGAAAGAAGTTAAGGAGGTGAATAGAATTTCAGAAAAGGGAGATATGATAGACCTCTGGAGAAAACTGAATGTGGATAAAAAGGAATATACATTTTTTCTCAGTGGTACATGGCACATAGACAAAATTGACAATGTACTAGTGCATAAAACCTCACAACACAGTGCAGAAAGTCAAAAATAGTCAATGCATCCTTTCCAGATCATAGTGCAATAAAAAGTATTTGTAATAAAGGGCCATGGGAAAACAGACTAAAAACTAATGGAAACTAAATAATCTAATCCTAAAGAATGAGTGGGTCAAGCAATAAATCATAGAAACAATCAGTAACTTCTTTAAAGAGAAAGACAATAATGAGACAACATACCAAAACTTATGGGATGCGGCAAAGCAGTTCTTGGGGAAGTTTTTTTTTTTTTTTGCTTTTTGGCAGGACAATTGGGGTTAAGTGACTTGCCCAAGGTCACACAGCTGGTACGTTTCAAGTGTCCAAGGCTGGATTTGAACTCAGGTCCTCCTGACTCCAGGGCTGGTGTTTAACGGGAAGTTTTATATCTCTAAATGCTTACAGGAATAAAATAGAGAAAAGGAGATCAATAAATTGGGCAAGCAACTGAAAAATCTAGAAAAAGAACAAATTGAAAATCTCCAATTAAATACCAAAATAGAAATACTGAAAACTAAAGGAGAGATTAATAAAATTGAAATCAAGAAAACTATTGAACTGATAAAACTAAGAGCTGGTTTTATGAAAAAACCAATAAAATAGATAAACCTTTGACCAATTTGATTAAAAAAAAGAAAACCAAATTACCAGTATCAAAAATGAAAGGGGTAAATTCACCTCCAATGAAGAGGAAATTAAAACAATAATTAGAAATTATTTTGCCCAATTCTATGCCATAAATTTGACAACCTTAGGGAAATGGATGAATATTTACAAAAATATAAATTGCCCAGATTAACAGAAGATAAAGTAAAATACCTAACTCCATTTCAGAAAAAGAAATTGAGAAAACCATCAGTGAACTCTGTAGCAAAAAATCTCCAGGGCCACATGAATTTTCAAGGGAATTCTATCAAACATTTAAGGAACAATTAATTCCAATCCTTTATATACTATTTGGGAAAATAGGTGGAGTCCTACCAAATTCTTTTAATAACAGAAATCTGGTACTACTTCCTAAAGTAGGAACAGCCAAAACAGAGAATGAAAATTATAGAACAATTTTATAGAACAAAATTATAGAAAAATTTTCCTAGTGAATATAGTTGCAAAAATTTTAAATAAAATATTAGCAGAAAGATTACAGTAATTTATCATGAAAATAATACACTATGACCAGGATTTATTCCAGGAATGAAGGCTTGTTTAGTATTAGGCAAACTATCAGCATAATTGATCATATCAACAACAAAACTAGCAGATATCACGTGCTTATCTCAATAGATGCAGAAAAAGCTTTTGATAAAATACAATACCCATTCCTATTAAAAACACTAGAAAGCATAGGAATAAATGGGGCCTTCCTGAAAAGTATAAGTAGAATCTAGCTAAAACCATCAGGAAGCATCATATGTAATGTGGATAAGCTAGATGTATTTCCCATAAGATTGGGGGGTGAAATAAGGATGTACATTATTACCCCTATTATTCAATTTGGTACTAGAAATGTTAGCTTTAGCAATAAGAAAGGAAAAAGAAATTGAAGAGATTAGAATGTGCAAAGAAGAAACTGAGTTATCACTCTTTGCAGATGATATGATTTACTTAGAGAATCCTAGAGAATCAAGTAAAAAATTACTTGAAATAATAAATAACTTTAGCAAAGTTGTAGGATATAAAATAAACCTACTTAAATTCTCAGCATTCCTATATAATACTAACAAAGCCCAACAGGAAGAGACAGAAAGAGAAATTCCATTTAGAGTTAATGTAGACACTACAAAATATTTTGGAGTCTGTCTGCCAAGACAAACCCAGAGACTATATGAACAGAATTATAAAACACTTTTCACACAAATAAACTCAGATCTAAATAAATAGAAAAACATCAGTTGCTTGTGTTTTACCAAAAAAGTATTTTATAGAGCTAGATAAAATAATAATAACATTCATCTGGAAGAACAAAAGATCCAGAATATAAAGAGAATTAATGAAAAGAAGTGCTAGGGAAGGAGGCCTAGCCATACCAGATATTAAAATGTATTAGAAAGCAGCAATCATCAAAACTATATGGTACTAGTAAGAAATAGAGTGGTGTATCAGTGGAATAGATTAGGTAAACAAGATGCAGTAATCAATGAATATAGTACTCTATTCTTCGATAATCCCAAGGATTCCAGCTTCTGGAATAAGGATTCACTATTTCACAAAAACTGTTGGGAAAACTGGAAAATAGTATGGCAGAAATTGGGCGTAGACCAATATCTTACTCCATAGACCAAAATAAAGTCAAAATGCATTCATGATTAGATTTAAAGGCTGATACCATAAGCAATTTGGTAGAGAAGGCAATACTTTACCTGTCAGATTTATGGAGAAGGGAAGAATTTATGAGTAAAGAAGAGATAGAAATCATTACAAAATGCAAAATGGATAATTTTGATTATGTTAAATTGAAAAGTTTTTTTTTATTAACAAAGCCAATGTAACCAAGATTAGGAGGGGTGCAGAAAATTGGGAAAGAATTTTGCAGCCAGTGTCTCTGATAAAGGCCTCATCTCTAAAACATATAGGAAACTGTGTCAAATATATAAGAACACAAGTCATTCCTCAATTGAGAAATGGTCAAAAGATATGAACAGACAGTTTTCAGAGGAAGAAATTAAAAGTATCTATAGTCAGATGAAAAAAATGCTTTAAATTACTATTGATTAGAGAAATGCAAATCAAAACAACTCTCAGACACCACATCTCTCCTGTCAGATTGGCTAACTTGTCAAAACAGGAAAATGATAAATTTTGTAGAAGATATGGGAAAATTGGATCACTATTGCCTTGTTGGTGGAGTTGTGAACTGATCCAACCATTCTGGAGAGCAATTTGGAACTATGACCAAAGGGCCATAAAAATGTGCATACCCTTTGACCCAGCAATTCTACTTCTAGGTCTGTATCTTAAAGAGATCATACAAAGGGGAAAAGGACCTGTATGTTCAAAAATATTTATAGCAGCTCTTTTTGTGGTAGCAAAGAATTGCAAATCAAAGGGATGCTCAATAGTTGGGGAATGGCTAAACAAATTATGGTATATGAAAGTAATGGCATACTACTGTGCTATAAGAAATGAGGAGAGGATGGACTTCATAAGAACCTAGAGAGTCTTATATAATCTGATGATGAATGAAGGGAGCAGAACCAGGAAAACATTGTGTGTAACCACTGACACATTGCTTCTGTGATGACCAACTTTGATAGACTTGGCTCTTCTCAGCAGTGTAAGGTTCTAAGACAACTCCAAAAAGCTAATGATGGAAAATGCTATCCAAATCCAGAGAATGAGTTACAGAGTCTGAATGCAGATAAAAGCGTACTATTTTCACTTTGATTTTGTTTGACTGACTTACTGAGAAGAACCCCTTAAAAAGTAAAAATGGGCCAAATGGAAAGGAGGTACAAAAGCTAATTGAAGAAAACAATTTGTTAAAATTAGAACTGGGTGAATGGATGCTAATGACTCTATGAGATATCAAGAATGTGTCAAACAAAATTAAAAAAAAATTAAAAAATAGAAGTAAATTTAAAATACCTCTTTGGAAAAACAGAAAAAAGAACTGGAAAATAGATGCAGGGGAGATAATCTTAAAATTATTGGTCTACCTGAAAGCCATGATGAAAAAAGAAGCCTGCACAGCAATAATCAAAATAAATCAAACTCCTGTATATTCCCCTAAATATTAATTAAAATGCTGAAAGGAAACAAAATTCTTAGAAATTTTATAAATATTTTGAAAACCTTATATAAATTTTAAAAATAGAAAAGTTAAGTAATTTCTCTTACCTTCTATCCCTTTTCTTTTCCCCTCAATAAACCACCGTGAAATTATGTAAAGTTTCCTTTGGTACTGTATGCTGTGTTTATATTTAATAACTGAATAGAGATTTCCCTTTTTCACCCCTACCCCAACAAAAAGTAGCATCAATTTAGGTCACTTCCTCATGTTCTCACCTAATATACTGAAGATTAGATAGCCATGGACTATCTTAAAATGTCTGAGTTCATGACCCAGTGTGGCAAGTGAATACCATTAACTACATGTACTACATAAACTACAGACTCTTACAGAAATAAAATAAAATATTTTAATGGCTTAATGAATGGGCATTGTTGTGAATGTTGGAGTGAATTGCCCACAAAAGTGACAAAAGGGGTAGAAAATGGTTAATTTGTATCAGCTGAATGTAAATGCATATTATTTTCCAATGAATATCATCAAATAGTGTTTAGAATACTGTTTCCAAGAATTTAAAAGGCAACAATCCATAGAGGGAAATTATTTCTCTGTCAATTAGAAACTGAAAAAATATGATTTAGACTTGAAATAAAATACATATCACCAGGAAAATTCTTTTTTGGTTTTCACAGTGAAAAGCAAGCCAATTGCATAAGAAGCTATTCACATTAAATCCTGTGTTTATTTACTACCTACATTTTCCTAAAAATTATAATTAGAATCCAGAATTAAATAACCATTTCCAAATGAAAGATATCATCTGTATCCTAATAAGCTGATAGACTTTAAAAAAAATCTATCCAAGGAAATCATTATAATAAATCATATAAATTAAGTAACTTTATTTGACATGGAGAAAATTTGCATTTTATCTCTTATTTTTTTTGTTAAGCTGCTGACAATGATTTAGCTTGGCTTTTCCATTTCAAAGCTATTCATTTCAATTTTGGTTCGCTCTTGTATAATTCTTAGTTTTTGTTCAACAAAATGAAGCTTAGTGATATTTGGTGTGTGGAATAACACATCCAAAATATGGAAAGCTTAAATTCTCTGTTTTTGAATTTAGTAAAGATGTGAAGTATAGCTTTTGATGCATGTAGAAATCATAGAAAAACATAAATGAAACCCAATTATAAAATGTAATGAAGCTTAATTATTTACCACATGCTTGTAACTGAAATTCCATTGAGTAAAGTGTCATAGCCTAAGGCTGTGGTGCTAATATTAGGAGAAATCCAGGGAATTTTGCTTTGATAAAGATTTTCATGAACAAAAAAGTATGAGAGTTTTTAAGGGAGAAAGAAAATTCAACTTTAGAGTAAGTGGTCTGTTCAATCGTGACCTCTACAACTAATGAATTTGTTTAGGGAAGGCTGTACTATAGCATAAAGGTCTTGATTAGTACCCTCAAAAGATGACTAGTCAAATGGAGTACTTCAGGCTTACTAAATTTGCACATACATAAACACACACACTCACACACACACACACACACACACACACACACACACAAGAAAACAACAGTGAGCAGACCATCTGGGTATCAATATTGCATTCTTAATCTTGTTCAGGCAATAATTAAATTTTAATTGTTTAAGAAAGGTTGTATTCTTAGGAAAGAAATTTCTCCCTCCCTACAAATGCATAAGTTGTAATGGAAAGAGAAGCTCTTGAGCATTTCTATGAGGGCTTGTTTATTTTCTGAAAAATAAGATCTTATTAGCAAGTTCATTTGTATAATAATCATTTGATAGAATATACTACTCAGCAACAAAATAACATATTTGAATTCTACACAAAGCCTTTAAAAATGTTGTCAAAACAATAAAACTAATTAAAACAACAAAGTAGCTTTTCCCAGAATAATGACAAATTAGTCCAAAAAGTACTACAATAATTTTTCAACATTAAAGAGGTTTTAAGCCAGACTGGACAAGCATATTCTAGAGTCATTATTAAGGAACTGAAAAATCCAAACCCAGGTGAACTCATTGAGAGCAGGGAGGAAAAGAAGAGACAGTATTTGCTTTGTAAAGATGAAAAATTAAATGTGTTCATAAAGTCAAAACATATGATTGATCTAATGAAATTTAATAGCCTATCGAGTAGTATATTTGAAATCTCAAGTCCCAAGAAAATGTTTCAAAATGTTGTCTTTGAACCCAGGGTTCCACATGATTCCTTGGAGCACATGATTACCTGAAGCAAAAGTTTAGCTAGCAAGTTTGTTCTTTTCATTACCACTTAATGCCTCTTCCACCTTCAAGGAACTGAGAATCAGTCCAATTAAAGTGTTTCTGTTGAATGGTGAAATCTTCTAGAACTATTTGTTTTCCTTTCTAAAGGCCAAATGCAAGGATATAGCCAATGTGAATGAACTCTCCAGGAATGAATCAATTATCCTTAGAATTTGGCCAGGCCTAAATAAGGTTAATTCATATTCAAAATTTAAAATTGAATAAGGCAGCATGGATCATACAACGTAATTTAAATTAGCTTTATTTAATAGGAGATCAATGTAATCAGTTTGAGACTGTTTGGCAGGAAGTTCTCCAGGATGCATGCATCAGTTACTGAGCTGCATTATAAAGGCATTCCTTGGAAGATGGTAGGACCTGAGGTGAAGCTTCTGACCATAAATGCTTCACTGTTCAAATGGCCTTCATTTTCCTCAAGGTACCAGCCCAATCGATTTGGGCAATGAGCTGTTATGCCAGCCCAGTTCCCCCTCTCTGAATACAATCCAGGACACTTAACAAGAACAACTCCTGCCATAGATGTTGATGGAAAAGACAGTACTTGTGGTCAAAGAACTGAGGCTTACAAGGGTTCTTCTAGGTACACATTTTATATTTCACAAATTAGAAATACTTCGTATTAATCTTTAATCTTCTGTATTTCCCTGTCACTCATGAGTTCTTTACATTTATAAAATCTGCAGCATTAAATAGAAAAATGTTTGCCTCTCCATCTGTATTTTATCTTTTGGGTATAGTTTACATAGAATTGACTCTTTCTGGGTCATCTTAACTTAACATTTTTACCTTAAATAGGTTTGTTTTCTTAGTGGTATAGCAGAAGCAGTTCAAAAGGAAGAAGTACGAGAATCAAGTGCTGTCTCTAGCCCTACCACCGTCATTGTTTGACATTGGAAAAATTATGTCAGTTCTCTTGAGTTTCCTTATTTATAAAATTAAGAAGTAAATTGGAGGAAGTATAAGACTCTTCCTACACAGATTATGCAATAGAAAATATATTATGCTTCTTTTGATTCTTTTGTTTAAATGTTATATTTCTTATTCAACTCTGATCTTTTCATGGGAAATGTTTGAAAGTCCTTTATTTCATAAAATATCTTTTTTGTTTCTCCTGAAAGATTATGCTAAATTTTGTTAGGTTATTCTTTGTTGTAATCATAGTTCCTTTGCCTTCTGGATTATCATATTGTATACACTATGACAATTGTAAATCTTGTATGATCCTTTTTCTGGCCTCATGCTTTGTGAAAATTGTTTTGTTTTTTCTTTTTCTTCTGGCTGCTTACAGTATTTTCTTGAGTTGGGAGCTCTGGAATTTGGCTATAATATTCTGAAGAGTTTTCATTTTGGGATTCATTAAATAATCAGTGGATTCTTTCAATTTCTATTTTGCTCTCTAGTTCTAAGATATTGGGACAACCATCCTTAGTAATATCTTGAAAAAATGTCTACACTCTTTTATATGACAACATGGGAGCCAAGATAGTGGAATAACAGGGACTCACTTGAACTCTCACAAGTTGCCTCCAAACAATTTAAAAATAACACACCAAATTCTGGAGCATCAGAACCAACAAAATGCCAAAGGCAAAACAATTTTCTGGCCTAGGACAACTTAGGAGATCAGCAGGAAAGTCCTGTCTCACTGGGGTGATGGTCATCCCACAGAGCACAGCATTGGCAGAACAGACTCGCTTGGCACAGTTGCACCAGCAGGGTGATAGTGTCAGGAGCTCACTGTGCACAGATAGTAGCACAGTTGGACAAGTGGTCATATGGAGATTACAGAGTGCCCTTTGCTGGCACCAGGTACAGGACCCCCTCACATTGCCTATACACAGTTCTAGGTCAAAGTCCCAAGGCACAAAAAGAACAGTAGTGCACAGGTACTTGTGGCCAAGGAGGAGCTGAAGCCTTGGTCACAGTTCCAGGGTAAAGAGGAGTGCTTGTGGTCACTAACAAGAGAGTTGGTGCACTTGTCTCAGGTCGAGGGCTGAGAGGAGTATTATTTCTTGTAACCATGGGAGAGCAGGGGACTGAATTGCATTTACAGAGCCAGAGAGAGTGAGAGAACTGACAGACAGAGGGAGGTAGGGGCACTGGTCATGGTTCTGAGGCATAGAAGACTACTTGTGGAGGCTCTGAGGCCAAAGCACAGGCCAAGAGAGCAGTGATTACTTGTTTCCTTAGATCATAACACTTTGGAAGAACTGAAAAATTTCAGACATCCAGAAGTAGCTCTGAAAGTGGAAGCATATACATACACACACACACACACACTCACCCCCTCACTCACTCACTCACAAGGAAGCTTGGGACAGGGCTCTCTATACCCCAGGAGTAGAGTCAAATATTAACATAAAGTTAAAAGAGAAGAAAGAAGCTGCAAAAAATAAGGAAATTTTAAAAAAATTCTGATCATAGAAAGTTGTTATGGAGACTGGGAAGATAAAGACACAAACCCAGGAGAAGACCACAAAATCAGAACAGCTACATGCAAATCCTCAAAAAAAATGTGAATTGGACATGAACTCAAAAAGAATTCTGGGAAGAGCTAAAACACAGATTTTAAATATCAATTAAGAGAAGTAGGGGAAAATTGAGAAAAGAAATGAGACTGACACAAGGAAATTATGAAGAGTGTCAACAACTTGGTAAAAGAGGCACAAAAAGATACTTAAGAAAATGACACCATAAAAAGCAGAATTGGCCAAATGGAAAAAAGAGATACAAAATCTCGCTGAAGAAAACAATTCACTAAAAATTAGAACTGGGTAAGTGGAAACTAATGACTCCATAAAACATAAATAAGGGGTAAAACAAAATCAAAACAATGAAAAAGGAAGAAAATGAAAAATGTCAAATTGGAAAAATGACTGACCTGGAAAAATAGATTCAGGAGAAATAATGGACTACTTAAAAACAATGACTAAATAGCCTAGACATCATAATTGAAGAAGTTATCAAGAAAAACTGCCCTGGTATATGATAATCAGAGAGTAAAATAGAAATGGCAAAAAATCCATCAATTACCTCTTGAAAAGAAAACACAAAATAGAAAGTATCAAGAATGTAGTCAAATTTCAAAGCTCCCAGGTCAAGATGAAAATATTGTAAGCAGTCAGAAAGAAACAATTCAAATGTCATGGAGCCAGAGTCAGGATAACACAAGATTTAGACGCTTCCACATCAAAGAATTAAAAGGCTTAGAATGGGATATTCCAGAAGGCAAAGGAGTTAGGATTACAACCAAGGATGAGCCATCTAGAAAAAAAAAAACTGAGAATAATCCTTTTGAAGGGAAATGGATATTTGATGAAGTAGAGGACTTTCAAGTATTTCTGATGAAAAGAACAGGATAGAAAAAAGTTGAATTTCAAATACAAGACTCAAGAAAAACACAAGAAAGTAAACATGAAACAGAAACCATAAGAATTCAGTAAGGTTAAACTATTTGCATTCCTATATGAAAAGATAATGCTTGTAATTACTAAGGATTTAATCATTATTAGGGCACTACACATAGAGGGCATGGGAGTAAGTTGACTATAATGGGATGATTTGAAAACAATAAAATTAAAAGGTAACAAAGAGGTTTGCACAGTGAGAAGTCAAAAGGGAGTGGAAGACTGGGGAAAACTGACATAAAGGAACCATGAAGGAAGACATTTTATAATACAGGGAAGACAGGGAGCACTGGGCAATGCCTGAACCTTACTCTCATTGAAATTGGCTCAAAGAGTGAATAATAGACATGTTTAGTTGGTATAAAATATATTTTACTCTACAGGGAAGTAGGAAAGGAAGCGTATAAAAGAAGGAGGAGGGGCTACTAGAAGGGAGAGCAC
The DNA here is from genome assembly GCF_011100635.1 of Trichosurus vulpecula. Classification (NCBI taxonomy): domain Eukaryota; kingdom Metazoa; phylum Chordata; class Mammalia; order Diprotodontia; family Phalangeridae; genus Trichosurus; species Trichosurus vulpecula. The sequence goes on from NC_050573.1 coordinate 479,696,540, forward strand.
ATTGAAGGAGGCAGTGATCAGAAGCAAAACATGCTATTGAGGAGAGACATGCACACACATAGAGACACAGAGAGAGACAGAGAGACAGAGATAGTGACAGTGACATATAAAGGGGAACTTGGGATAAAGGGAAATACAGAGCTAGTAATCATAATTGTGAATTTGAATGTGATAAACCCACCCACAAAATGGAAGTTGATGGTAGAATGGATTAAACATCACATTCCAACAATATGTGCTTTACGAGAAACATGCCTGCAAAAGAGAGACATGGAATTTTAAAAAGAGGCAGGAAAAGAATCTATTATGCTTCAGCTGAAATTAAAAAAAAAGTCAGGCACATGAATCACCGTGATCAAAGTCAGTTCTTCTTAAACTTTTTCCTCTTATGAGTCTTTTTTTTTTTTTTTTTTGCATTTCAGCAGCATTCATTTGTGTTGCGTGGCTTGAGGGCATGTGCAGTGCAAAGTGTTAACTTTGTGTTAAGAACCAAGGCTGCAGTGAAGTTGCATGATGCAACATGAGCAAGTGCTGCCAGAAACACCTCAGATTCATTATGCATTTGATTTTTAATTAATATTTGGTTGTTACACATTCACTAACATTTTATGGTTGCCAAAATTTTTTTGACACCTTATGGGGACCCAACCCATGGTTTAAGTGTTAAGGGAGGACTAGCACCTCTCATGTGAGGGTTTGCTGAACCTTTTTTAGGGTTGCTTCTCCACCTTTGATGTCCAATTGGTTATTCAACTCTCATCTGTGACTCCAAGAAGCTGCAACACGAATAATGATCACATCAGGCTAAAACTGTCATTGCAAATGGAGTAAACAAGGTTGGAGATAACTGACAAATCTCAAACTTGTTGGTGAGTTAAAGAGATGTCTTACCCAAGAATGTGGGGACTCCCCAATTATGGGTAGATGAAAACAATTTGTTCCAGTGGCAATGAAGACAGCTATAGCAGGTATGCGGAGAGCTTAGAACTAGGTCTAACATCAAATACTCCAAGGTCATCCACTGCAATGCAAGCCATTGCCAGTCATCCTGAATTTTGTCTTGTCAGTGGACTTGGGTTACTTTGGAAGAGAGAGGCTGCTGACATTGTACAGTTCTGCCTCACTTAAATCAAATTTACATGTCGAGATATCACCCTATGATGTCATTTGTCCTTTTTGAAAATTAAGGACAAACAACAAGTCACCTTCACAAATCCTGACCATCAAGACATAACAACCTCACAACAAGATGCAGAAAAACAAAAATGTTCAATTCATCCATTTCAGATCAAAATGCAATAAAATTACATTTAAAAAGGACCATCAAGACGTATGTTAAAAATTAACTGAAACTAAGTAATCTAAACCTGAAGAATGAGTAGGTCAAAGAATACATTGTAGAAAAAACAAATAATTTTATTAAAGAAAATGAAAACTAACAGAAAACATACCAAAATGTATGGGATGCAGCCAAAGCAGTACTTAGAGAGAAAATGTATATCCCTAAATGCTTATGTCAGTAAATTAGAAAAAGATCAGATCAATTAATTGGGCACAAAACTAAAAAAAAATTGAAAAAAAAAACCAAATTAAAATCCAAAATTACAAACCTAATTAAAAATCTTGAAAATCAAAGGTGAGATTAATACAATCGAAAGTTAGAAAACCATCAAATTAATAGATAAAACTAGGAGATGGTTTTATGAGAAAAAAACAAAAATAGGTAAATCACTGTTTAATTTGATTTGAAATAGAAGAAAACCAAGATTACTAGTATCAAAAACTTAAAGGGTAAATTCATCACCAATGAAGAGTAAATTAAGGCAATTAATAGGAGCTATTTTGCTAAATAATGTGGTAACAAAATGGAAAATTTAGGGAAAATGGATAAATATTTACAAAAAAATGCAAATCACTCAAATTGACAACAGAGGAAGTAGAATATTTAAATAATGCCATCTTAGAAAAAAGAAATTGAACAAGTCATGAATAAGTTCCTTAGGGGGAAACAATCCCTGAGATGACTACTGGGAGCCAAGACAGCAGAGTAAGCAGTAAATCACTGTACCTCTCCATCCATCTACAAACAACCATAAAATAGCACCCCAAAACAAATCCTGAAAGAGCAGAACCAACAGAGAGATAGGATTAAACAATCTTTTAGTCCAAGAAACTTGGAAGATCAGCAAGAAAGATCTGTCTTATTTGGGTAAAAGGGGAACGCATTGCAGAACAGAAAGTGTCCCAGGAAATCAGCAGCAACCCCCCACTCAGCAAACCAGTGGGAGATCCTGAGCCCCAGTGTGGTGGAGAAAGCTAACACCAACACCAGGACCCCACCATGTACCTTAGCATAATAAGTGGAATTGACATACTCCATCTCCAAGGACCAGTGTTTCAGAGTAGCCCAGGGCAAATAGGCATCCTCCAGCAAAAAGACTCCAGGTATTTTAATGTAGCCCCAGAGAAATGCAGAAATATCCTGCCAGGCCTCAGCACATGCCAGACACTACCACTAAGACCCCAGTTAAGCACCAGGTAAGCTGCCAGACACCTACAACCTCTGAAAGCACCAGCCACCCCCCCACCCCATTCCTCCAGTAGAGCAACAGACCTGAGGGTCCCCTGGGGACATCAGGGTAACACCAGGTAAACAGCCAGGGCCTGCAACCACTGGCACAAGAAGCTGGACACAGTGCCCCTTCCACCCTGGTTGAAGAGCTCAAACTGAAAAGAAAGGTAAAAGGCTGATAAAAACAAAAACACAAAACAACAAAAATATGAGCAAAAAACAACAAAAATGAATTTTACCATGGAAAGTTATTATGGTGACAGGGAAGACCAAGACACAAACTCAGAAGAGGACAACAATGTCAAAAGACCTATTAGCAAAACCTTTAAGAAAAATGGGAAGTGGTCTCAAGCCCAGAAAGAACTCATGGAAGAGCTCAAAAAGGAGCTTAAAAATCATATAAGAGAGGTAGAACAAATGGGAAAAGAAATGAGAGTGATGCAAGAGAATTATGAAAAAAGACTCAACAGCTTGGCAAACTGCTTGAAAAGTAGAATTGACCAAACAGAAAAGGAGATGTAAAAATCCACTGAAGAAAACAACTCCTTAGAGAGTACAATTGGCCAAATGGAAAAGTAAGTGCAAAACCTAATGGAGGAAAACAACTTGAAAGTCAGAATTGAACAAGTGGAAGCTAATGATTATGAGACATGAAGAATCAATCAAACAAATTCAAAAGAATGACAAAATGGATGAAAGTGAAAATATTTCATAGGAAAAACAACAGACCTAGAAAATAGATCAAAGATCAAAATCAGTGGACTACCTGAAAGCCATAATCAAAAAGAGGACTTTGCACAGCACCTTTTAAGAAATTATCAAGGTAAACTGCCCTGATGTCCTGGAACCAGAGGGCAAAATACCCACTGAAAGAATTGACCTATCAACTCCCAAAATGAAAACTCCAAGAAACATTATAGTCAAATTTCAGAACTGTCAGCTCAAGTGAAAAATATTACAAGTGGCCAGAAAGAATCAATTGAAATACTTGAGAGTTACAATAAAGGAATACACAGGACCTGCTGGCTGCACCATTAAAGGATCAGAGGTCATTACTTGGCAAAATTAAGCAAAATACATCAAGTGAAAAATAGTCATTCAACAAAAAAGAAGGATTTAAAGCTTTCATAAAAAAAGACCAAAACTAAACAAAAATTTTACCACCAATATCAAGACCAAGAGAAGCATAAATAGGCAAAAGGGAAAAGAAAACATAAGAGATTCAATGCAGGTAAACTATTAACATCCCTACACGGGAAGATAACACCTGGAATTCTTAAAAATCATATTACTAATAGTACAGGCAGAAGGAATATACATCAACAAAGGGTACTGGTAAAAAGTGAATTTTTAGGGAATGACATAAAAAATTAAGGGATTAGAAAGATGAGGACAATGGGTGCGGAAGGAAGGGAGAGGTAGAGTGGGGTAAATTATTTCACATAAAGAGGTGAATAAGACCTATTACAATGGAAGGGAAGATGGAGGGGGCAGGTGATGAACATCTCTTGAACTTCAGTCTCATCAATATTGGCTCAAAGAGAGAATCATGCACACGATCAGTTGAATATATAAATCTATCTTACCCCAAAGGAGGAGATTAAGTAAAGGGTAAAGGGTGGAGACTGACAGAAGTGAGGGCAGATCAAGGGGAGGTAGTAGACAGAAGCAAAACACTGGTGAGGAGGGAAAGAATGAAAACAGAGAGAGGACAGATGGGTTTGAATAGGATGGAGGGAAATACACAGGTCATAATCATAGTTGTAATGTGAATCAGATGAATTTTTCCATAAAATGAAAGTCAATAGCAGAGTGGAAAGAAAACCAGAATCCTACAATATGTTGTTTACAAGAAAAAATACTTAAAGCAGAGAAACATGCACAAAGTAATATTAAGGAGCTAGAGCAAAATCTATTATGCTTCAGCTAAAGTAAAAAAAAGCAAAAATAGCAATCCTGATCTTAAAAAAAGTAAAAGCAAAAATAGACTTAATTAAAAGAGACATGGAAGGAATCTACATCTTCCTAAAAGTACAATACACAATGAAGCAATATCGGTACTAAACGTATATGCACCAAGTGATATAGCATCCAAATTCTTAAAGGAGAAACTAAATGAGTTACAGGAAGAAATAGATAGCAAAATATTACTAGTCTCCTCTCAGAACTTATTATATCCAATGAAAAATAAACAAGAAAGAAACCAAGCAGGTAAATAGAATATTAAGACATGCATTTAGAGAAAACTGAATGGGAACAGAAAAGAATACACCTTTTTCAGCAGCACATGGCACCTACAAAAAACAGACCATGTAATAGGGCATAAAAACCTCAAACCACAGACCTTTGGCATGATATAGACTTAAAGGGTGATACCATAAGCAAATTAGAAGATCAAGCAATAGTCTACCTGTCATTTCTATGTGGAGGGGAAGAATTCATGAATAAAAAGAGATAGTATTGTAAAAAATGTAAAATAGATAATTTTGGTTATGTTAAATTAAAAAGCTTTTTACAAAAAAAAACCAGCAAAAACCCTAAACTATGCAACCAAGCTTAGAAGATAAGCAGAAAAATGGGAAACAATTTTTACAGGACATGGCTCTGATAAAAGCATCATTTATCAACTACATAGAGAATTGAATCAAATTTATAACAATACAAGCCATTCCCCAATTGAAAAATGATCAAAGGACATGAACAAAGAAGAAGTTCTCTAAATCATTTTTGATTAGAGGAATGCAAATTAAAACAAATCTGAGGTATTGCCTTATATCTATCAGATTGGCTAACATGATACAAAAAAGAAAATGATAATTGTTGAAGATGTGGGAAAATTGGGACACTAATGCATTGTTGGTGGAGTTGGGAACTGATTCAATCATTCTGGAGAGAAATTCGCAACTATATGCAAAGGTCAACCAAATTGTGCATACTCTATTGTCCAGCAATAACACCACTAGGTCTGTATCTCAAAAATATCATAAATAAGGGGAAAGGATGTGCGTTTGCAAAAGTATTTATAGCAGCCCTTTTTGTGATGGCAAAATGTTGGAAGTTGAGGGGATTCCCATCAATTAGGGAATGGTTGAATATGTTGTAGTATATGAATGTAATGGAATACTATTGTGTAATAAGAAATGAAGTGCAGAAGGACTTCAGAAAAAAATTGGAAAGACTTAAATGAACCGATGGTAAGTGAAGTGAGCAGAACCAGGAGAACACCGTACACAGTGACAACCACATTGTGTGATGACTAACTTTCATAGACTTGGGTCTTCTTAGCAATGACAGGATCTAAGACAACTCCAAAAGACTCATGATGGAAAATACTGTCCCCATCCAGAGAAAGAAATATTTGCTCTCTTTTTTTCTTTTGTTGTTTTGTTTTGTTTCTTTTTACTTGTGGCTTCCTCCAATTGGTTCTAATACTTCTTTACAACATAAGTTATGTCAAAATATGTTGATATGAATGGGCCTATATCAGATTTCATGCCTTCTTGGGAAAGGGGGAGGGGAGGGAGTGAGAGAAAATTAAAAACTCAATAGCTTATGGAAGTGAATGTTGAAAACTAAAAATAAACAAATAAATATAATAAAAAAACAGGTAATAAAACTACCTACCTCTCAGGTGGAAATTGTAAGATGAAATGAGATATCTGTAATTTGTAATCTTCAAAGCACTATATCAATTCTATTATTTACAGGGAGAAAATACAATGAAGCAAATGGAAGCTAATGATTTTATGAGAAATCAAGAAACAGAACAAAACCAAAAGAATGAAAAAATAGAAGACAAAGTGAAATATCCCATTGGAAAAACAACTGACCTGGAAAATAGATCTAGAAGAAATAATTTTAAAATTACTGGACTACCTGAAAGCCATTACCAAAAAAGAACCTAGATCTCATCTTTCAAAGAAATCATTAAAGAAAACTGCCCTGATATTCTAGAAACAGAGGGTAAAATATAAATGGAAAGAATCACCTGATCACCTCCTGAAAGAGAGCCCAAAATGAAAACTGCCAGGAATGCTATAGTCAAATTCTAGAGTTCCTAGGTCAAAGAGAAAATATTGCAAGTGGTAAGGAAGAAATTTCAAATATCATGCGGCCACAACCAGGATAACAAAGATTTACCAGCTGCTACATCAATGGATTAGAAGGAACAGAATATGATATTCCAGAAGGCAAAGAAGCTAGGATTACAACCAAGAATCACCTACCCAGCAAAGCTCAGTATAATCAGGATTTAAAAACTGGAAGGGGGGATGGGATAGTATTAAAAGGTATTCAATCTAAGTATGTTGGAGACAGGCAACCATCCCCAAAGTTTGACGGTGTTTTTAAAGGACTGATTGTACATTTTTTGATTGGTCATTCCAAAGATTATATAATGTGTTGTTACAGAGAATTACTTATCTCTCTGAAGGCAGCCCTGCTCCACACAGAGGATCTACTCAATATAAATCCAGAAATGGGAAGTGGAAGTGGAGGCAGTAGTACTGCATGTAAATTATGTAATCATTTAAAAAAACATTTTTGCTGTTTTTCCATTTAAAAAATTTTTAGAGCATAACAGCCTTCTCCTTTCTCTCACTGCCCCACCAAAATAGATATGTTTGAAGGCTTTCTATAGTCTCCCCAAGAATTCCATGAGATTGATGTCAGTACTTTGGGGAAGGGAAGAACTTTAACTGTACACTGACTTTAGAGCAGTTCAAAGAAAAGAAAGCATATTAAGGAAATAAATAATGAAAAATAATTGAAGTAGCTGGAGGGATATTTAGTGCTTATTGCTGGGCTATGCCAGTATAGTAAAAATGATGATAGCACCAGAGTTAGTTTGAAATTTTAATGCTCTACCAACTAAAAGAGACTTACATAACCTGAGGCCAGTGTGCTGCTTGTGGTACACCAAAGGATTTCCTCTACATATAAAGGATGTTTTCCTCTACATTTTCTTGGGCAGCCAGAAATCCTTTAGCATGCAGCAAGTGGCCTGAGGGCCATAAGGGCCAGCAGGCTGCAGGTTGTGCATTCCTGAACTAAACTGTCAAAGAAAGAAAGGGAGACTTGTAAATATTTGAAGGCAATAACATAGATCTTGAAAAACTTCTAAAAAGAGATTGGTTCAGAACTAACTCTTTATTTCATGAGATCTGGGAAATCTGGAAATCAGATTGGTAGAAATTATCCTTAAACCAAGATACCATTAAAAAAAGATAAGCAGCTTACATACTTTTCACAGTCATGGGTAAAGGTGAATTTTTAACCACAGAAAGGATATAGACATTTTAAAAGACAAGACAGATAACTTTGATTACATGAAATAGAAAGGTTTTTGAACAGCCAAAATGGAAATACATAGGAAAAGAAGGGAAGCAGATGACTGGCAAAAATTCTCACATCAAATTTGTCAGATCTAAGTTTACTATCTAAGACACTTAGACAACGAACAGAAATATACAAGAACAAATGCCCCAATAGAGAATTAATCAAATGATATGAGTAAATTGTTTTCAAAAGAATTATAATCTATTAATAACCATAGAAAATCATTTTCTCAAGTATTAATAAAAGAAATTTAAATTTAATAATCTGAAGTTACAACTCATACCTAACAAATTGGTAAAAATGATAAAAATGAGAGTAGAGAGATTGCAAAAGGCAGTCACACAAGCATTGCTGGTGAACCTGTGAATTAGTAACCACCATGCAGGAAAGCAATTTGGATTTGTGAACATAAAATAACTAAACTGTCCATATCTTTGACACAGAGATTATTTTGCTAGGTATATACTCCATACAGGTAACTGACAAAAAGGCAGGCTATACATACAGAAAAAAATTTATACTAGCACCTTTTTATGGCAGCAAATATCTGGAAACAAAGAAGATACCCATCAATTGAAAAATGACAAAATAAACTATGGTAAATAAATATAAAGAAAAGTTACTGTAAGAAATAACAAATATAATGAGTACAGAGAACTGTGTAAGGATTTATATAAAGTGATACACAGTTAAGTAAGTTGAACTAGGGAAACAATACGTATAAGGACTATTAAAATGTAAATGGAAATAGCAACAATTGCAAAAAAACTAAAATAAAAGTTAGAAAATTGAAAATAAATCTTAGGAAAGTCTGGCTCCAAATAGAGATAACAAAAGATACCACTCCTTTTCTCCCAAGATGGCGCCAAAGGTGAAGAAGGAAGCCATTTCCCCACACCCACCCCCCCAAGACAGAGGCCAAGTCCAAGGTGTTGAAGGCCAAGAAGGCGTGTCCACAGCCACAAAAAGAAGAAGATCCAAACATCCCCCACCTGTTGGCGATCCAAGACACTAACACTTTGAAGGCAGCCCAAATACCCTTGGAAAAGTGCCCCTCAGAGAAACATGCTGCATCACTATGCCATCATTAAGTTCCCCTTGACCACTGAGTCTGCTATGAAGAAGATTGAGGACAACAACACCCTAGTCTTCATTGTGGATGTCAAAGCCACCAAGCATCAGATCAAGCAGGTGGCAAAGAAGCTGTATGACATTGACGTGGCTAAGGTCAACACACTGATCTGGCCTGATGGAGAGGCCTTTTTATTTCCATCAGGCCAGATCAGTGTGTTGACCTTGCTCCAGACTACGATGCTTTAGATGTTGCCAACAAAATTGGAATCACCTAAACTGTGTCCAGCTATCCCACTCCACCTACAATAAAAAGTTTTCCAGTAAAAAAAAAAAATAACGATACCACTCCTACTTTTTTGCGTAGTTGGAGGTAAGTGGGATGGTGAAGCCCTCTCATAGCATCTGAATCTCGGCCTTTCTGTGAGTTGAGTGGACAACATGGCTTAAGGCTTCTGATTGACAGCCAGGCTTAAGTCTTGGGGGAGTTACTAAGGAATCACTTGACCTATAGGAATCTGGAATTTAGAGAAGCAGGACCCACTTCCTCCCCACTACCACCTCAAAATAAGGATAAAAGTGTTCTTAAGAATTTTCATTGACTCAATTAGCGTTTCCTTGTTCCTTGTAAGTGGTTTAGAGTTCTCCCAAGATTGTGAGCCTGGACTCCACCAATGAGAGTAAGGCCAGTTGTGATGTGGGGGGTTGTTTACCTTAGGGTATAAAGCTCAAGTTCTACCCTCTGGACCCCACCTTTCCCTACCAATTTCCTGTTGGTTTGGAGACTGCCCTTTCCCCACAGGATCATAATAAAAATTACTTTCTACTTTCTACCTGAGTAACCTCTGAGTTTAATTTAATTTGGGGGGTTTGGTTTTTGTCCCATACAGAGGGTTCACAGTTTTTGAATTTTGCGTTTAATATCAGATTTTTTAAAAAAATGCATAAGTCAATTTTATGACATTCCTCTCTCCATTTTTCTCTTTTTAAAAAATCTCTCATAATTGATGGCTCTTAGGGAGGGGAGAAAGGGAGAAATACAAGAGGGCATTTAAGCAATACAAACAAAAAATATTTTACACATGTATATCAATAAAATCTAGTTCTTTAAAGAATGCAATAACTAACAAATATTTAATAGTTTATAACAATGCCTTCTAGTGAATATGATGCCTCAGGTAGTATGCAGGCCAAGCCAATATTATAGCAATACTCAACCAAATTTATTATACTATGGAAGAAATGCATGTAATTAAGTAAATGTTATTGACTTTCTTTGTAGCAAATAGTCCAGAGTACAATCAATGTAAATAGGGTTTCTTTTGTGAACAGTATTACAGTTGGAATGGATTGAAGACATGATCTAGTCTAACTCTTTCATCTTGCCAGTGAAGAAAGTGGGCTTTTGTAAAGAAAACATACATTTCTGTGTAATATTTGCCTAAGGTCACAAAACAAAATGATGGAAAGTTTGCAACTGGAATTTAAATGTCCTGTCCCCAGACCATCTCTTTCATACATATATATAGGACTGCCTGTAGCTATTTTAATAGGGTTGAGGTTGTTAAGATTACAAAGCTAATGCAGGAGAATTAGACCAATGATTAATTATAAAGTGGGTCCTTCTATCTCAGACATACACACATACACTGTGATACCTCATTAAGGAACCCATTTCATCCAGGAGCCTTTTAGAAAAAAATGTGGATACAGGTTCATTCCTATTTAGAAACTATTTTTGAATGATTAATTAAAGTGAATCAATCTTTACTGCCTTAATACTAATGTGAAAAGGACTATACTTTTGCAATAATCACATGTCATTATTCAACTATCCCTTTGGCAATGACAAGGTAATTAGTCTTGATGGTATGGAGAGACTCTTTATTCCCAACAAATTGGGAATTTTAATCAAGTATTGCTAGAAATTTATCATAACATAGGAAAAACAATAGGTAAAGGTACGAGGCCCCAAGCTTTGTGATTTTCTGCAATGTTACAAATTTACAATGTTAACAGCATGATAAATACAACCAATCCTTGAATAAGTTG